>NW_006400062.1:2328083-2330169 GCF_000299155.1 Elephantulus edwardii
GGTCCTTGGAGAGGGACATCATGTTTGGGAGAGTGGAGGGACAGCGCAGGAGAGGAGGACCCTCGATGAGATGGATCAATTTTGTGAGTGGAGTGGTGGGAATGAATGTGTTTGAGACAGCAAGGTTGGCACAGGATAGAATGGTGTTTAGGGCTCTTGTACACAGGGTCGCTATGAGTCGCAAACGACTCGATGGCACATAACAACAACAACAACATAGGCATGTAGTTTAGGAAGTGCCAGTCCTGCTTCCAAACCGGAATCAATCTGGAAGCTCCAACAAAACCTGCCTATGATGTGTAGCCAATTATGGTATTTGACATACATATGGCCCAGTTGTCCATCATCACAGTAACTCCATGTTATTTTAGTAGAGGAAATAGAGAAAAATGTATAAAAAAATAACCACACAATCTACACAGATCCTCAACCAAAACAAGAATGCCATCGTACAGAGTCCACCATTTCACCGAATTCCAAAATGGAGACAAGGGCCAGGTTTTATATGTTGCAGTTGTTGTCATTAAGTGTTATTGAGTCGTAACCCTATAAACAAAAGACCCTAACTCTGTTCTATAAAAATTGTCCTTTCTCTAAGTTTATACAGTTTCCACAGGCATGTTTAGGAAGTGGATGGCACTCCAGCTTCCACACCTGTCTTAATCTGTGAGCTCTAGCAGACATTGTCAACCACCTGTAACCATTACGGCAATTGATGCACCATTGGCAAGCCGTTTAGTATCACAGGAATCCTAAGTTACCTAAGTACAGTGAAATGACAGAAAAGTGCTATACCACACAAGAAATGTTCATTTTTAATGACTTGTTTTTAAAAAGCCCTAGCTTCCACCACAATCTCTCACTGGATCCAAGGAGAGGTTCCCAGCCCACTCTCACCACTGACCAAGAGGCCAGAGCCATCTTCCATGGCGCATGAGAACTGACCCTCATGTACAACAATAAATTTTGCCCCTTACTGTGCAATTCTCACAATCTCTGTCATTCTTAAGAATTATATATTAATAAGAATATATGTTTATAAGAAACAAAATTGTTCTTCAAATATAATGGTGAAATTGGGACATTTCCAGAAATATACAAATTAATAGACTTTGTGAAAACCTGACCAACTCTAAAAGAAGGTATTTCTACATAGAGAGAAGCAAAAACATCAGACAATTTAAAATTAGTACACACGATATCATTTAGAAACTGGTCTAAACACAGAAATACACACTCAAATAAACTTACAAGGTAAAAACCTAAGAAGAAAAAAAAATTAAGTACATGGAAAACAAATAGGACACTGCTTTAAAAATACTAGGTAATAGGAAACAAATATTTTCTTTTTTAAATTATAAAAGAAGTTATAATGAAAACACATAATACCAGTGTCTTTCGGACACACAAAAAAGCATAGCTTAGGGAATAATTTATAACTATGAATGCTCACATGAAAATAGAAAAAAGAATGAAAATCAATAATTTAACATAATATACCTAATCATTGGAAAAGAGTAGCAAGCAAATCTTACAGTCTTAAAGGGAATGAAAAAGGAATAAAAGTTAAAGCAGATATAAATAAAGTAGAAAATAGAAAAACAAAAGAAATTATCAACAAAAACAGACACTGGCTGTTTTGAAAGATTAATAAATTTGAAAAATCATTGAACAAGCTAATAAACTAAAAGAAGCAAAAGCAGGAGCAAATAATATATATAGGAAATTAAATACTGACATAACTTTAGAAACAACTGGAATAAAAAGGATAGTGACAGAATATCAGAAAGTGCTATATGCCAACAAATTTGGAAACCTAAAAGAAATTAACTTTTTTTTTCAAATGCCTTGCCTACTCAAACCAAAATCATCAGAGGTAGAAAATTTTAACAGAAAAAAGACATTTAGCAGGTATTTAAAATTTTTCAATCAAAAATTCCTGGTGCTTTCTATTTCATTTATTTCTGCTCTTGTTTTTATAATTTCAGTTTTTTTTAAAGGGTGTCGGGTTTTCTTGCTGTTCTTTTTCAATTTGCTGGAGATATTGGGTTAGAGAGTCAATAGTCTGTTTTTCCTGTCTTTTGAT
>NW_006400062.1:2334824-2349146 GCF_000299155.1 Elephantulus edwardii
CCCTCTCCAGGACAAACCTGTTTGTTCTCCTAGCAGTCCATGGTATATTCAACACTCTTCTCCAGCACCACAGTTCAAAGGCATCAATTCTCTTTCTATCGCAATTAGTATAATCCACCATAAAAGAAAAACTATGATCAAATTAGTCAATGTTAAAAAGACATTTGACAAAATTTCCACCATAAAAGAAAAACTATGATCAAATTAGTCAATGTTAAAAAGACATTTGACAAAATTTAATAAAATTTCTTGGTAATAATGCTTCAAAAAACATAGGAAAAGAAGGGTAATGCTACCTTCAGAAAACAGAAACAAGATCCACATCTCACAGCATACACAAAATTCAACTCAAGGTGAGTCAGAGGTCTGGAAGTAAAGCCCAAACCCATAAAATTTATAAAAGACAAACTGAGATCAAGCCTACAGGGCTTAATCTATGGTATAAATAGATTGCCAAATACAGCTAGAAATGCACAAGCTAGAGAGGAAAAAAACCCTGATGAATGGGTACTTCTAAATATTAAATCCCTGTATGCATAAAAACCATTTTCCAACAGTGAAAAGAAAATCTACTGACTGGGGGGAAAAAACCTATTTGGCAATACAAGTTCAGACTCATATCAGGTTTACAGAATCCTAATGGGCCTCCACAAGGAAAAGACTGTTATTCCAATTAAAAAATGGGCAAAAGACATGGAAAGACTTTCCACAGAAGATGATATTCAAATGGCCACCAGACACATGATGAAATGCTCAAAATTGCTGCCAATAAGAGATGCAAATTGAAAGCACAATGACATATTATCTCACTCAAGTAACAGTGGCAAAATTTAACATGACAGCAAGTAATAAAATATTGGAGAGGATGAGGAGAGACAGGAACTCTTATACATTATTGGTGGCATTGTAAAATAGTATAACCACTGTGGAAGGCAGTTTGGAGTATCCTCAGAAAGCTGAAGACAGAACTTACATATGACCCAGCTATTCCACAGCTTGGAATATAATCCATGAAAATTAGAACTGAGCTACAAGTGGAGATTTTTACATCAATGTTCACAGCAACATTATTTACCGTCTCAAGAACCTGGAATCAACCCCAAAAGTCCAACCACAATCCAATGGATGGAGAAATTATACTACATTCACAAGATGGAATACTACGTAGTACAGAGGAGCAATAATTTTGTAAAATGTTACTACCTAATTTGGGAGCGACTAGAGAGCATTATGCTAAGTGAACTAATTCAGTCCCATAAGGACAAATACTGTCTAAAACCATTATTATAGAAATAGAAAGATAACCAGTAAAACATGTATGAGGGTCCAAGGTGAAGAGCGTGGGAACAGAGTGGTGAAGATGGTTGGTTGAGGCTATGGCTAATCATACAGTGGCAAAATTTTATCAGTAGAGGGAGGACTGTGTAAAGGAAATGGGAAAGATCCATTGTGGAAAACAGTGGATTTGACCTTTGTAAGTAAACCAGTATAAAATAAGTTTTATTAAAAAATTAAGAGTATATATAAAAACCAAAGGCCAACCAACATTAGTCTCAATGGAGGGAGATTGAAGGTATTTGTCTTGCAAACATGAACCACACAAGCTTGTCTTTACCACTGCTATCCAAAATTGTTTAGAGCAATAAGGCATGAAAAAATAAATAAAAGATATCCAACTTGACAAAGAAGAAGAAAAATCTAATCAGTAAAGCAAGCACTTTTTCAGGTTTAATTCTATAATACCCTATAATAAGAGCAATAATGGACCTTCATGTACTAGAAGACTTATAAACAGACAAGACAAAAGAGATACAGCCTGTTGAAAAGGACTACACAGATTGCTATACATCCATTTGCTAGAAAATATTTCTATATTCATATTAGTATATGCTAACTAGTAAATTTATCCATAGTAATAGCAAAGCCAACAGTGGGCAAAACTAAGTAAACTTCTCAAACATAAGGAATCATTCTAAAGGAATAAGGAACTAGTTTGGCCTCTCAGTGGATATCAAGATCAATTAGTACAACAGGAGTCTATGAAGACAACTTTCTACAACCTATATTGATGACCAGTATCAGAAGCCTTAAAAAGTTCAAGTAGCTATCTATCTCCCCGTCCAGAAAAGCAAAGCAAAGCAAAGACAAGAAAAGAAAAAGATAATATGGAAACCATTACCTGACCACTCTAATAAAGATCACATAGAAGATTCTTTAAAGAGAAGATGAAACCATGGAAAACACACAAAAACATTAAAAGAAACAGGTGGAACTCCTGATATTATAATTCCCTTTGTTCACTTGAAACAAAACTCACTCTCATATTTTAACTTTCAGTGAACTAATATTCTATTTCAGAATACTTAGGTTCATGTGAAAAATATAAAAAAGACCTAAAAACAGTTGTCCAAGTAGAATAAGTTCAATCTGTTGCAGGAAAGGTGTGTGTCAATGCTGTATCATTTCTCTACACATATTCAATCTGTGTGCTAAGCAAATGATTAAAGAACCTGGATTATATGAAGAAGAATGTGGCATCAGAAAAACTCACTTCCTTGCTTGCAGAACGTGAAGAAGACTAAACTGAAAGTCTGCAGCCTTCAATATAGATTACATCCTAACTTTGAATAAACGAAAAATCTTCACCATTGAGAAGAGACAACATGATGGTAGATAGAGGAAAGGCTGAAGTTGTCAATTATTCATTTACTTGGATCCACAATCAATACCCATGATAGCAGCAGTTAAGAAAGGAAAAGATGTGTTAAACTGGGAAAATCCACTGTTAAGGTCTTTCCAAAGAGCTAAAGAGCAAAGACGTCAGTTTAAATACTAAGGTGCATCTGATCTAAGCCATGATGTTTTGAATTGTTTCATAAGCACCTGAACATTCAACAAAGACTAAGGAAGATCAAATAATTGATGTCTTTTGATTATGGTATTGATGATGAAAAGTATTGAATGTACCACACCACAGAGTGCCAAATGAATAAACAAATCTTTCTTGGAGGAAGTAGACCAAGGAAGCTCCTTAGAAATAAGAAGGGTAAAACTTCATCTCACATACTTTGGGCATGTTATCAGGATGTGTCTTTCCTTGAAAGAAGACATCATACTAAGAAAGGTAGATGATTATTGAAAAAAATAAATTTCTTATGCAGATGGATTAACACAGTGATTGGAGCATGATGAAGATTATGAGATTGGGTAAGATTCTGATTTGGTTTTTATAAGGTTGCTATCAGACATAGTTGACTCAGTGACATCTAACAAGAAGAAGCTACAGCTTAAGGTATTCTTAAATCTAGAAGCTAAAACCACAAGAGTGTTGAATATGTTCTTTTTAATATCATATCAATATTGACAAACTTAATATTTTCACTATAATTTTTTTCTTATAGACGTGGATCATTTATCTGAATAACAGTTACCTTGCTCATATCTCTTTATAATTAAACCTAAAAGTGAAGCGATAGTGCATAAAAAATGTGGTAATGACACGTAAAGCAGAAAGGTGCCATGAAGTTGAGTACTACTCACAGCAGCCTGCACAGCAGACCTGAACCATGTCTTATCCTGTACCATCCTCATCATCTCTGACACTTGAGTCTATTGCTGTAGTCACTGTACTATTTACTTCACTGGGGTCTTCCTCTCTTGCTCTGACCTTTCACCTTTCCAAGCATGAGGTCCTTTTCCAAAGATTAGCCTCTCCTAGCAACATTACCAATGTATGAGAGATGATGTTTTATCGTCTGCCTCCAAGGAGCACTTTGGTTGTTCATAAGGTTGCTATGAGTAATAGTTGACTGGACAGCAATGCTATGCAAAAGAGTTTGTCTATTACAGAAGCACAAGCTAGCCTCTTTAAATATGGTAGACGACCGTCAAAACATGAAAGTATGATCTAGAAGACTATGTCTGCAAATAAACTCCATTCAAAACAAGGTGAAGATCATTAAAGTCATTTCTAGTTCCCTGGATTAATTCCAGCAATATTAATGCTAAAATGTTAGTGAATGGAATCTTTGTAAATTCTAAAACATAAGTTTTAGTTTAAAATACAATATATTTTTCTTTTTAAAAAAATCTACTAGTTTATTTACAACATGTGAATACATTGTTTTCAAGAACAAATTCTCTCAATTTCCCTCACTCCCTCATTCATCAAATTGTACAACCCCATGATTAATCCTCCCCTCGCTCTGCTGCTTCCAACCTCTCCCACCCCCTTGTACCCTTATACTCATTCTACAATAATGGTTTTATACAATATTTATCCTTGTGGGACTGAGTTAGTTCATTCAGCATAATGCTTTCCAGTCACTCCCAAGTTAGGTAATAATTTACAAAATCATTGCTCCTGCGTGCTGCATGGTATTCCATTGTGTGAATATTTGAGGTAATTTTGGGCATAGCTCATCTCAATGGTGATCAGTTTTATAAAACACAATGTTCCAAGAAAACAAAAAAATCTGTCTTGGAGAGGGTGAAACCATACTTCTCCTTGGAGGCTAAGATTTCTAAGCTCCATCTCATACACTTTGTCCATGTGGCCAGGAGAGACGTCCTTGAAGGACATCATGCTTGGTAGGATGGAGGGACAGCACAGGAGAGAAAGACCTCAGATGAGATATATTGATACAGTCAGTAACTGGGGAAATGAGGGTAGGTATGTCGGAGTCCGTGAGACTGGTTCAGGATAGGACAGGCTTCATAGCTATTGTATATAGGGTTGCTATGTGTCGCAGGCAACTGAATGACACAGTAACAATAACAACAACCTGAGAATGATTGTATGAAACAGTCTGAATGAAAGAAAATATGAAACACAATGTATTTGAATGTTGTATGAAAAAACAATATAAAATAAAAATTATTTAAGAACTAGGGTTTTTAAAAAAATGTTTGGAAGATCCTTTTCATGCTCAACATGCCAATCAAGTCATATATTTTTGTGCCAATATTCAACAAGAGAACAAATGATCAGGATTCCTTATTTTAGAAAGCATAACCTGTAAAGAATGAAATATTTCCTTCATGAAGCAGAGAAAGTAGACTGAAGGCTGACATTTGTCATATTGAAGAACCTCACAGATCTTTTCTTGAGATATGATTCAGGTTTGTACTTAAAGCTTACCTATTTCATACCACTCACAGGATGGAAGCCAAATATAAGCCTGTACATTTATTCACAGGATTTCCAAGTGGCTACCACTGCTGTGTGCACTATGTATGATGACTCTCTCCAAGAATCCTCAAGGGGTTAGCTTAATACCAAGGTGAGAGTCACAGGTCAAGGGGAGGGGAGGGGATCTCTGTACATCAGCTTTTTTACTATCAACTCCAGTTTCCTTAAGGGATTTAAAACTGTCACTCTGATCAAAGGTTTAAGTACTTATGACAGTGTCAGGAAGCAGAAAGATAGTCCATTTTCCACTATAGTAATCGAATAGCACTTGTGCTGCAAGCAAGCAAGATGTTCATCAATTTCTGTGTCTAGCATCATGTGATCCTTACCATGGCAACTTCACACTGGTTGTTTCCAGCCTTACTGGTAATGAAGCATATATAGTTTATATATGTAAATAAATTATTTACTCATCCTCATAGAGTTGACCTTATTTTCTTATTTTTTTTTGGTCTAAAGTAAAATAAAATAAAATAATGACTTATTTCTGAAATCTTATCAAATTGTTATTGAAAATTGGAGAACTATGGTACAAATTAAAAACGTTTTCTATCACGTTCCTTGAGACATTGTAGAGGCTTTGTGAATCGAAAGTGTTATCTAGAATTTGCAGCAGACGGTCAAGAACTGTAGTCCACAATATGGATTGAAGCTCAATATCAAGAATAGATATTCTGACCACTAAGCCAATTGGCGGCACCAAGACAGATGGAGAAGAGAATGAGATTAACAATTTCAGCTTGCTTGGTTCCAAAATTAACAGTCCTGGAATCAGCAGTTAGGAAATCAAAAGACAAGTTGCATTAGGAAAATCTACTCTCAGGGACCACTCCAGAATGCTGAAGAGCAATGATGTCAGTCTAGAGACTAAGGTGTGCCTGATACAAGACATAGTCTTCATAATTACTTGCTATGCACCAGAAAGCTGGACAATAAACCAAAAAGACAGAAGAAGTGCTGGTGCCTTTCAGTTGTGGTGCTTGAAAAGAATATTGTACATACATACCATGGACTGCCAAGAGAACTAAGAGGTCCTGGAGAGGGTGAAGCCAAATTGTTCCTTGGAGGCAAAGATTTTGAGACACTGTTGCACATACTTTGGGCACATAGTCTAGGGAGACCAGTCTTGTAAAAGAACATCATACTTGGAAGGGTTGAGGGACACTGAAGAAGAGAAAGACAATGGATAAGATGGATTGATGTAATAACTGAGGTAGTAAGTGTAGGTGTGTCAGAGACAGGAGATTGGCTCAGGACAGAGCAGGTTCAGAGCAATTTTACACAAGGTCTCTATGAGTCATGGCCAACTAGATAGCACATAACAAAAACAAAAATTGTTAATTTTCATCAAATATGAAAACATTTTAATGGGAGTAGTAAAACATATCTGACTATTTATTATATTTGCTTTTGTGAGGTTTCATTATTTCAAATAAAACTATTTACTCAAAACTGAGGTTCTGCTTTTGTTTATAAATTATAAACACTAGGCATTAATAATGTAAGAGTTTTCTAGATAAACCCATATTCATTTTTAACCTGAATGAATACAGAAATGAAATACTGGAATAGTTGTCTGATAATCTGTTGTTTTTGTATTTTATAGTGATCAAATGAGTCCAAAGGTATACTAAAAAAACACAAGAAATAAAGAAGCCTCTATGAAAACTCTAACTCACAATATATGTTTTAAATATTTCATCCTTGGCATGAAAGATTAATAATTGATGTTAGACACCTTCAAGTTAATTATAACTTATAGTGAGTGACCCTATGAACAACACACTGAAACTTTGCCCTGTCCTAAAACATTTTGATCTCTTCCACCAAGTCCACTATTGCAGTTAGTGTCAATCTATTTTATAAGAGTCTTCTCTTTTATGGTCCTCTACTTCCTAAACAACATGCCTCTGGAAACTCTCTGAACTTTGGCAAATGAAGATAGTTATAGAAAGTCTTCAGACCTTTTGTTCATAGGGTAACTATGAGTCATGTTCAACTTGACTGCCATCAACAACATTTTTGCCAGAATGACTAAAAATGAGATTAAAAACTTAGAGAGCAGCTAGATAGATATAAAGATGCAACTGGATGTAGGTACAGAAATATGCTTGATATATTCATCCAATGGGATGCAATTAAGAAAAAATATTAATATAGATAAAATGTATAATATAGATGAACTTCAATAACATGGAAAGTAAAATAATTAGATGAAAGAAACTAGGAAAAAAGCTAATCTCTAGAAAGGTGGAGAGCCAGGGAAAAGAAGAAGAACCTCAACAAAATGGATTGGCACAGAATACTGTAAAATGTATTCAAGTTTCTCAGACTTCAGGATGATGGCACGGGATAGAGCAAGGTTCAAATGTTGTTCATAGAGTTGCTATGAAAAAGAATTGCCTTGAGAATATCTAACAACATAGAGACAGAATCAGAACCCTAGGATAGACATGAAAATAGGATTCAAATGCAATGAAGACAAAGGAATGTTTAGTGATGATAGAAATAGTTTTCCATTTAATTGCATTGGTAATTTCACACTTATATAAATTTGTTGAAAATAATTATTCTAAAAAATTAATGCTATGCAAATTATTTTTGTTGTTATGTGCCATTGAGTCCCCTGTGACACATAGCAACCTTATGTACAGCAGCCCTATATCCTGCTCTATCCTGTGCCAATCTCATTGTCTCTGGCACACCGTACCCTCATTACCCCAGTAACTAAATCAATCCATCTCATCAAGTATCTTCCTCTTTTGTGCTGTCCCTCCATCTTCCCAAACATGACGACCCTCTCTAAAGACTGGTCTTGCCTTACAACATGTCCAAAGTATGTCAGAGAGAGCTTCAGAATCCTTGCCTCCAAGGAGCAGCCTGGTTTAAACACTTGCTGCAGAGGGTCAAGGACTTCAGCCTCCAATATGGATTGAGGCTCAATGTCAAGAAAACAAAGATTCTCACCACTGGACCAATTGGCAGCATCAGGATGGATGGTGAAGAGATTGAGATTGTAAACCACTTTAGTCTGCCTGGCTCCACAATAAACACTCTTGGAACCAGCAGCCAGGAAATTAAAAGACTTATTGTGATGGGAAAGTCTGCTGTTAGGGACCTCTCCAAAGTACTAAAGAGCAACGGTGTCTCTCTGGAGACTAAGGTGCGTCTGATACAGGCCATAGTCTTTGCAATCACTTGTTATGCATCAGAGAGTTGGACAATGACTAAGGAGGATAGAAGGAGAATTGATGCCTTTGAGCTTTGGTGTTGGAGACGAGTGAGTATTGGGGGTACCATGGACTGCTAAGAAAACAAACAGATTCATCCTAGAAAGGGTTAAACTGGGCTTCTCATTGGAGGCAAGGATCCCGAGGCTTTGTCTGACATACTTTGGTCATGTTGTGAGGAGAGACCAGTCCTTGCAGAAGGACATCATGCTTGGGAGGGTGGAGGGCAGGAGGGGAAGGCCCTCTAGGAGGTGGATTGATTCGGTGATTGGGGTAATTGAGATGAGTGTGTCGGAGACAGTGTGATTGGCACAGCAAAGAACAGAGTTTATGGCGGTTGTACATAGGGTTGCTATGAGTCGCAATCAACTCGACGACACATAACAACAACAACAAGGATGAACTGTTTGATCTCCAAGCAGTCCATAATATATTCAACACTCTTCTCCAGCACCACAGCTCAAAGACATAAATTCTCCTTCTATCATCCATAATCATTATCCAGTTTCTGATGCATAGAAAGCAATTGCAAAGACTATTGTCTGGACCAGGCACACCTTAGTCTCCAGAAGGTCATCATTGTTCTTCAGTACTTTGGAGAGGTCTCTGACAGCAGACTTTCCCAATGCAATTCCATCTTTTAAATTCCTGGCTGCTGGTGGCAATAGTGTTAATTGCTAATCAAGCAAACTGAAGCTGTTTACAATCCCAATCTCTTCACCGTCTCATGGTGCTGCCAATTGGCCCAATGAGAATCTGTTTTCTTAATGTTGAGCTTCAATCCACAGTGAAGACTGCTATCTTTGAACTTCTTCTGCAAGCTCTTCAGGTTTTCCTCAGTTTCAGCAGTGCTGTGACATCTGCATAATGAAGATTCTTGATGAATCTACCTCCAATCCTGGTGCCACATTTCTCCTCGTAGTGCCCAGCCTCCCAGATAATCTGTACTGCACACATATTGAAAAGATATGGAGATAGGACACATCCCTTGTGTACACCCTTCCCAATTTTGAAACATGCAGTGTTTCCGTGCTCTATTCTGAGGACTGCCACTGGTCCAAGTATGTTATGTTGTTGTTGTTATGTGCCGTCGAGTCACTTGCGACTCATAGCGACCCTATGTACAACAGCCCTAAACCCTGCTCTATCCTGAGCCAATTGCAATGCCTCTGACACACCCATCCAGATTACTCCATTCACTAAATCAATCCACCTCATAGAGGGTCTTCCTCTCCTGCACTGTCCCTCCACCTTCCCAAGCATGATTTCCCTCCCCAAGGACCTGTCCCTCCTTACAACATGTCCAAAGAATGTCAGACGAAGCCTCAGAATCCTTGCCTCCAAGGAGTAGCCTGGTTTAACCCTTTCTAGGATGAATCTGTTTGTTTTCTTGGCAGTCCATGGTACAGTCAATACACTCCTCCAGCACCACAGATCAAAGGTATCAATTCTCCTTCTATCCTCCTTAGTCATTGTCCAACTCTCTGAAGCATAACAAGTGATTGCAAAGATCATGGCCTGTATCAGATGCACATTAGTCTCCAGAGTGATATCATTGCTCTTCAGTACTTTGGAGAGGTCCCTAACAGCAGACTTTCCCATCGCAATACATTTTTTTATTTCCTGGCTATTGGTGCCAAGAGTGTTGACCGTGGAGCCAAGCAGACTAAAGTGGTTAACAATCTCAATCTCTTCACCATCCATCCTGATGCTGCCAATTGGTCCAGTGGTGAGAATCTTTGTCTTCCTGACATTGAGCCTCAATCCATATTGGAGGCTGAAGTCCTTGACCCTCTGCAGCAAGTATTTCAGGTCCTCTTCAGTTTCAAGGTTTCCCCAAAACACAATCAAGTGTTCTGGGATTCCCATTCGTCTCAGAATCAGTCAAAGTTTGTTGTGATCCACACAGTCAAGTGCGTCTGCATAGTGAATGAGAAACACAGATAGACATTCCTCTAGTACTCTCTGCTTTCAGCCAAGATTCATGTGACATTAGCTATAATATCCCTAGTACTAAAATATCTTCTAAACCCAGCATGCAGGTAATTCTATGTTGATGTGCTGTTCCAGTCGTTTTTGGATACTCTTCAGCAGAATCTTGTTTGTATTTGATATCAATTATATTGTTAAATAATTTCTGTACTCTGTCAGGTTGCCTTTCTTTGGAAAGGGAATAAATATAGATCTCTTCCTCTCAGTTGGCCTGGTGGCTGTCCTCCAGATTTCTTGGCACAACCTTGTGAGCTCATCCAGGGCAGTATCTGCTTGTTGAAATATATCACTTGGCATTCAATCAATTCCTGGGGCCTTGGGTTTTTGTTTTTTAGGTTTTTTGCCAATTCTTTCAGAGCAACTTGAACTTCTTCCTTCACCACCACAGTCTCTTACTCATACATTGTCTCATGAAATGCTTTTGTGTCTTTCATTTCCTTTTGGTGCAATGACTGTGTATACTCTTTCCATCTTCTTTTAATACTACCTGGATCGCATTCTTAATTATTGCTACTCAAGGCTTGAATTGGTTCTTCAGTTCCTTCAGCTTAAGAACTGTTAAGTGAATGTGGCCCTTTTCATTTTCTGACTCCAGCTATTTGCACATTTCATTGAAATACTTTATTTTGTCTTCTTGCACTGCCCTTTGAAATCTTCTGTTTAACTCCTTAATATCTTGATTTCTTCTTTCTGCCTTGGCTTTTTGGTGAGCTAGTGTAATATTCAGAATCTCTTCTGACATCCATTTTGGTCTTTTCTTTCTCTTCTGTCTTTGTAATGACCTTTTGCTTTCTTCCTGGATGATATTCTTGATATCCTCCCGCAGCTCATCTTGTCTTTGCTTGTTAGTGTTCAAGACCTCAAACCTTTTCCTGAGATGGTTTTGAAATTCAGGTTAGGAATGTAAATATTCAAGCAGTATTTATATCTAAAGACCTTCTTATATATATTGTTAGCAAAACCAGTCCTTCAGCTTTGTATCTTTATTTCATATCTATTTAATTCTTATGCTGACAAAATTATTTGAGAAGGTGGTCTCTGTGAAGAAGACTATAGCATGAGAATTGAAAGAAGACTCATCAATGCCAATGACACCACCTTGCTTGTTGAAAGTGAGGAGGACTTGAAGCTCTTGCTGCTGTAAGTCAAACACTGCAGCCTTCAATATGGATTGCATCTCAATATTAAATAGTAGGCGACATCTTGATAGGTAGAAAAAAGTTTAAAGCTAGTAATGATTTTATCTTGCTGGAATCTACAGTCAGTACACTTGGTACTAACAGCTTGGAGTTTAGGAGACATATTGCTCTGAGAAAGTCAGTAGTCAGGGACCTCTTCAAATTATTGAGGACCAATAATTTTAGTTTGAGGAGTAAGTTTCACTTGATTCAGCTTTTTTCAATCACTTACTATGCATTTGAGTGTTGAACAATGACTAAAGATGACAGAAGAAGAATTGGTGCTTTTGAGGTGTAGTATTGGGAAAAAGTACTGATTATTTCATGGAGTGCAACAAGAATAGGCAGACACATCTTGGAAAAGGGGAATCCAGAATTCTCTTTAGAGGCAAAGATGGCAAAGTTTTGTCTCACAAAATTTGGACATATTGTGAGGAGAGGTTATTCCTTGGAGAGGAACATCAACATCATAATTGATGAGGAAACATGAGAAGAACATGGAAGGAGTATATAGAGTCACTTTATAAGAATAGTCAACAATGAGCCATTTCAAAAAGTAGCTCCCTCTGGTCTCAGCTACCCTAACCGAAGATACATGACCTTGCAAATCATCCACAGTAGTGGAGCTAGGATAAGAGAGAGAGTGTTTCGCACATAAGGTGGCAAGACTTGAGGGAGACAGGAGCAAGACCCTGCTGAAAAGGAGATCTCAGTAGCAAGACCCTGGTGATGGTAGAGGAGAGACTGACATTGCTGTGGAGAAACTGTGGCAACGTTGTATATAACCTGAGGATTTCTGAGATAAAGGGCACAATTAAAGGATTTCGCTGTTCTTGTCATATGCTGGAAGGAGAAGCTGACTTAAACTGCTCTGAGGCAAACCTTGCTGGATGATTGAGGAAAGCAGAAGCTTCTTGAATTTGTGTTGCTGAACTGAAATCAGAGCCTAGACTAACTGAGGAATCGTGTTTTTGGACTGTTGAGGCTAAAACTTGGATTTGTATTGGGTGACATTTTTTGCCTCCCCCACTCTCCTTCTTATTTCCCTAATAAACTCCGCTGTACCACAACTATGAGTAAAGTTTGTGAGTCAACAACAAATAAACAAATCTCTTGGTACTGGTGTGGCTCTAGAGGCACCATGGGCCTGTGCTACAGGCTCTTTTACTGCTTTCTCTTCTGTAACAGGTGAGGGATTGTGCTATTATTCTCACTCTCACTGTCCCTTTCAGAAAGACACGGCCCTGTGTCCCATGTTTCATTTTCTGTTCTCTAAAGAGTAGCATATGACCACAATATAATATTGCTGGAGCAAAATGTCCAACCTGCACTGAAAGCATTATTGAAAAATAAGGCCCCAGAGATTGATGGAATGCCAATTGTTTTACTAAATACATGCAGCCCTGCACATGCTCACTAGCCTGTACCAAGAAATTTGGAAGGTGACTGGCTACCTTGCCTACAGAATGGAAGAGATAAATATTGGTTCCTTTAAAAAAAGGGTACAAAAAAGTATAGAAACTATGGAACAATATAATTAATATCACAAGCAAGTAAAATCTTGATGAACGTTATTTAAAACAACAGGGAACTTTCAGGAATTCAATGAGGTATATCATCACTGGCAGAAGGATCTTAGCTGAAAGTAGAGGATACCAGAAAGATGTCCACTTGTGTTTTATTGACTATGCAAAAACACTTGACTGTGTGGATCACACAAAGTTTGGATAACATTGAGAAAAGTGGTAATCTTAGAGCCATTAATTATGCTCATATAAAACCTAGAAATTCCTTTATATTGGTTTTCTTACAAAGCTATACACAGGATATTTATGAAAACATTGATGTATACCATTTCACCACTTGATATTTTGCATGATGTCATATCTATGGTTAATTTTTATGAATATAAAAAACCCAAACCGCTAAATTGGAAAACAGATCTAAATAGAGAGATTCAATAAACAATGGCACAAAAAGTGAAGAGTAGTTGTGCTTATACATTACACAGGAGGCCTATGTGACTAGAAGACACAGTAGGACACAGTAGGAGAGCAGCAATTATAAGAGCTTAGACTGCAAACGGAACAGGGTTAGGATCACTGAGACGTAATGGGCAAGTCTGATTGTTCGAAGTGGCAATCTAGGACTGTTGAGTAAATACAGGAATGAAGGCAACAAAGGCTAATGCTGTTGTCTCATCGTGAGAAAGAGCACTTGATATTATGGTTGCTATTGATGTGGGTGATCTATGGCTGTGGAAGTCGACTAGAGGTCATGCATGTATGTGTACAAAGCTTATCTAGGAAGAGCTCAGCTAAATGTGAGTTTCATATGTACAATAATAAATTAGTTTCATTTGTTCCCCCCTTCTAAATTCTTTTTCCTCCTGAGTGTTTATATGAAGAAATGCTGATTTCCCCCCAAAATTGACATAAAATAATTTAATGGTTTGCAAAAACCTGTATATTATCTTACACAGGGAGTATTGTTATTTCACCTTAGTAAAAATTACCAATAGTGCTAGCCTAGATTCTTTTTTTAATATTTTCTTTTTTAAAATTTATTAAATTGTAGTGAAAGTTTACAGAGACTTTGGATTTCCATTCATTCATTGTTGCACTTTTCTCCCCTCCCAAACCTCCCACCTACTACACTATCCTCTTGGAAGAGTAAAAGAAAAATTCTTTCATTGTTTTACAAACCCTCCCCCAGGTTCTCTCCACCATGT
>NW_006400062.1:2349743-2394131 GCF_000299155.1 Elephantulus edwardii
TATCAACAACTTTGAAAAAACAGAATCTTTTCCAAGACCATCTGCATTTCTAAGAAGGAAAATTTGAGTTACATAACAAAATAGGAGGAAAGAAAAAGACTTTTTCTGCGAACTAGAGAGGTTTTTGTTGTTTTACCTTCACTTCTTAAGAACTTCTCTAACCAGGAACCACAAAAAGCTACATACAACCTTTGAAAACTCACTGGAGGGTCAGTCATGGGTACACTCCAATTTGATGTCCCACAACAACAACAATAATCTAAACCTTTTAGTGATCTCAGTTCTCAAAATTGTGTCCATTCCCAACACCTGTTGCTGTATTATAAAGCAATCAACCAATAACTTTAAAGTTGTGCTTGAAACCCATTTCACCAAGAGAGAAAGATGAAACAGTCTTCTACCATAAAAAATGTGAAGCTTTGGAAAATGGACAGGCGTGTAAAAACAAATACACAAATGTTTACAGACACTTTATTTTTTTTCTTTTTCTACTTGTTTATTTACAAAATTCAAATACAAATTCTTTCAATTTCACTCACACCCCCACCCATCAAATCGTACAACCCAATGATTAATTCGCTTTTATCCCTACACATCCACATCCCTCTGCTTCCAGCCTTTCCCACCTTCTTGGGTCCTTATACTCATTCTACAATAACAGTTTTATACAATAATTATCCTTATAGGACTGAGTTAGTTCACTCAGCATAATGTTCTCCAAACCCTTCCAAGTTAGTTAATAATTTATAAAGTTATTGTTCCTGTATGATGAATAATATTCCATTGTGTGAGTGTACCATAATTTCTCAATCCATTCATTTATGTTTGGACATTTGGGCTGACACCATGTCCTTGCAATGGTGAATAATGCTGCTATTATTATTGGTGTACAAATCTCAGTTTATGCCTCAGTTCTCATATTCTCAGGGTATATTCCAAGTAGTGGAATAGCTGGGTCATATGGAATTTCTATGTTCAGCTTTTTGAGGAAGCACCTAACTACCTTCCAGAATGGTTGCACCATTTCACAATTCCACCAACAATGTATAATATTTCCTTTTTTGCCACATCCTCTCCAACATCTATTATTTGCTGTCCTGTTAAATTTTGCCAATCTTACCAGACTGAGATGGTACCTCATTATGTTTTGATTTGCATTTCTCATTGACAGTGATTTGGAGCATTTCTTCATGTGTCTGTTTGACATTCAAATATCTTCTTTCGCCTATGAAAATTCTTTCCATGTCTTTTGCCCATTTTGCAATTGGGTTATCAGTCTTTTTCTTGTGGAGGCCCAGGAGTATCCCGTAGTGGTAACCAAAAGAGCATGGTACTGGTACAATGACAGGCACATAGATCAATAGAACAGAATTGAGAACCCAGAAATAGACCCAACTATCTTTGGTCAACTGATATTTGCCAAGAAAATCAAAGATATTAAATAGGAAAATGATAACCTCTTCAACAAATGGTGCTGGCAAAACTGGACTTCCACTTGCAGAAAGCTGAAACTGGAGCCACATCTCACACCATACACAAAAATCAACTCAAAGTGGATCAGAGACCTAGGAGTAAAGCCCAAAACCATAAGGTTCATAAGAGTCAAACTGGGATCAAGCTTAAAAGCACTAGTACAAGGTATAAAGAGACTGCCAAATACAACCAGAAACACACAATCTAAAGAGGATAAAATTGATGCATGGGACCTTCTAACAATAAAATTTCTATGCACATCAAAAACTTTTTACAAAAGAGTGAAAAGAAAACCTACAGACTGGGAACAAATATTTGGTAAAGAGCCACTTTATTTATAATTGTAAAAAATATCCCCACATACTCTTCCTGACACCAATACATCACTGACAGATGTTTGAATCTCAATTCTCGGTGTTAAGCCACCGCAGGAGCAGGACAGTCCGCCAAAAGGAGGGCACCTTCACCCTCAGCCAAAACAAAGAAACAAAAAAAGCAAGTCTGCAAGTCTGTCTTAGAGGTAGTGTAACCAGGATGCTTCTTAGAGGCACAGTGGTAAAACTTTATCTCATAACCTCATGGCATGTTGTCAAGAGGACTTCTTGGAAAAAGATATTATACAGGAAAATCTGGAGGGTGGAAAAAGAGAAAGCCATTAAGAAGAAGGATCAACATAGTGGCAGTAAATAAAGAGTGTGACTACATCAGTGATTGTGAAGGTGGCACAAGATAAAGCAAAGTTCAGATTTGTTTTTCATAGGGTCATGATTGTGGAGCCAAACAAACTGAAGCTGTCAACAATCTCAATCTCTTCACCATCTATTATGATGCTGCCAATCGGCCCATTGATGAGAATCTTTGTGTTCTTGATGTTGAGCTTCAATCCATATTGAAGGCTGTAGTCCTTGACCTTCCACGGCAAGTGTTTCATGTCCTCCTCAGTTTCAGCAAGCAGGGTTGTGTCATCTGCATAACACAGATTGTTGATAAGTCTACCTCCAATCCTGAGGCTACATGTCTCCTCATAGACTCTAGCCTCCTGGATAATCTGTTCTGCTTAGATTGAAAATGTATGCAGATACAACACATCGCTGCTGTACACCCTTTCCAATTTTGAACCATGCAGTGTTCCCCTGCTCAGTTCTGACTACAGTCTCCTGGTCCAAGTATAGGTTTCACTTAAGTACAATCAATTGTTCTTGGATTCCCATTTTTCTCAGAATAAGCCACAGTTTGTTATGGTTCACACAGTCAAATGCCTTTGCATAGTCAATGAAACACAGATAGACATTCCTCAGGTACTCTTTGCTTTCAACCAAGATCTGTTTAACATTAGGTGTAATATCCTTAGTATCATGGCATCTTCTAAACCCAGCTTGCACTTCTGACAGTTCTATGTTGATGTTCTGTTCTAGCCTTTTCTGGATAACCTTCATCAGAATCTTGCTTGGATGTGATATTAATGATAATGTTCAATAATTTCTTCACTCTGTCAGGTTGTCTTTCTTTAGAATGGGAATAAATATAGATCTCTTACATTCAGTTGGTGAGGTGGTTTTCCTCCAGATTTTTTGGCACAACTTAATGCAGTATCTTTGTTGAAATATATCGTTGATATATTATCAATTCCTAGGGCTTTGCTTTTGCCAATTCTTTCAGAGCAGCTTGAACTTCCTCCTTCATCACCATAAGATTTGCTCATACACTGTTTCATTAAATTCTTTTGTGTCCACCAATTTTTATGATGCAATGTCTCTGTATACTCCTTCCATCTTCTTTTACAACTTCCTGGATCATTTAACATTCTGCCCAAAGCATCCTTAAGCATTGCAACTCCAGGTTTGAATTTGTTCTTCAGTTCCTTGAGCTTCAGAAATACTAATCAAGGACCTAGGACTAAAACCAAAAACTATAAATTTCATTGGAGAAAAGCTTAGAAACACTCTAGAAACCCTAATCCACAACATAAACAGTCTTCCAAGCAGTCTGAAAAACCTACAACCAGGAGAGGATAAAATAGATGAATGAGACCTTCTAAGAATCAAATCCCTTTGGACACATACTGGGGAAAAAATATTTGGCAATGACATGTCTAATAAGGAACTTATATCTAGAATGTATAGAATTTATAGAATACTTGAGCATCACAACCCAATTGAAAAATGGGCACAGGATATGAACAGAAACTTCACCAAAGAAGACATTCAGCTGGTGAACAAACACATGAACAAGTGTTCAAAATCCCTAGCTCTAAGAGAGAGGCAAATCAAAACAACTATGAGATATCATCTTACTCCAGTAAGAATAGAAAAATTCAACAAAGTAGGAAACAGCAAATGTAATCGAAGTTGTGGAGGAACTGGAACCTTTATTCACTGTTGGTGGGAATGTAAAATGGTGCAACCACTATGGAAGGCTGTATGGCGCTTTCTCAAAAAGTTGGAAATAAAAAAAAAAAATAAATAAAAAAAAAAAGTTGGAAATAGAAACACCATCGGACTCAGCAATTCCACTTCTGAGAATATACCCTTAGGAAACCATAACTGCCACCCAAGTAGATATACGCACTTCCATGTTTATTGCTGCTTTGTTCACAACAGCAAAAAGTTGGAAACAGCTCAAGTACCTATCCCCAACAACAAAAGAATGGATCGACAAGCTGTGGTGTATTCACACAATGGAATACTCCGCTGCATTGAAAAACAAAGAACTCATGAAATATTATACAAAATGGGTGGCCCTGGAGGACATTATTCTGAATGTAATATCTTAGTCACAAAAGAACAAATACTGTTCCACTGTTTTAAAATGGGACTGACATCGGGGTTGGGGAGAACCTAAGAAAAGAGGCGATAAGTAATCTACATGGTATTCAAATAGATGAGGGAGAGAAATGTTTAAAAGAAATATAGGTCTAGATTTTTTTTCATGACAAGATTACAGAAAAAGACATGCATCGTCAAGTGGACTGTGGACTTGGGGAGGTTGTATAACAATGAAAGAATTTTTTTTCTTTTCAAAGAGAAAAACGAACTGGGGAGGAGTGGTGAAAAGGGAGGAAAATGCGACAATGAATGGGGAAAAATTAAATAGAAAGAACATGCTGTAAAAAAAAAAATATATATTTATATATTGAATTAAAAATCATTAATAAAAAAGAAAAAGTTGAAAAAATAAAAATAAAAACATAGACCAAAAAAACGCTGAGTGAGTTGGCTTCTTTGATTTTCGGACTCCACCTCTTTGCACATTTCATTATAATACTTTACTTTGTCTTCCTGCACTGCCCTTTGAAATCTTCTGTTTATCTCCTTAATATCTTGATTTTTTCCTTCTGCTTTGGCTTTTTGGCGCTCCAGTGCAACATTCAGAATGTCTTCTGACATCCATTTTGGTCTTTTCTTTCTCTTCTGTCTTTGTAATGACCTTTTGCCCTCTTCCTGGGTAATATTTTTGCATAATGTTTTCAAAATTCATCCATACTCTAGCTTGTATTTACACAAATGATGACTTTAATGTCTCAAAAATACACATTATTGACTTGGAAAATGTTTATGTTTAAAGTAACAGTAAAGAAATATATTATTTACAAAAATATAAAATAGTGAAACAATGTACTAGGATACCACATAATTAGAGCCAGTAAGTAACTATTCTTTATCAGGAAAGTAGACTTTGTTAGGAAATTACTTCAAAGAAATTATATTATCAACAACTTTGAAAAAACAGAATCTTTTCCAAGACCATCTGCATTTCTAAACAGGAAAATTTGAGTTACATACAAAATAGGAGAGGAAAGAGAAAGAATTTCTCTGAGAACTTTATGGGATTTTTATTTTGTTTTACCTTCTCCTTTTAGGAACTTCTCTAACCAGGAACCACAAAAAGCTTCTGGCTGAGATGTGTAAAGGTGAGCTTTTCTAGCCTTCAGTCAGGCAGTCTGGAGGATGGGCAAGTCACTGTGCACGGCAAAGAGACATGTGGTCTAACTTTAAAATAGAAAAATTGCATGTCATTATTTTACAAGCAGAGTGCGACAAGGATGTGAAAGGAAAAACTAATGATGATGCACTCAGCTTGTTAGAGCCTTTTCCTCCTGGGGAACTCGAGGTTACAAGAAGTGCTGCTCACTTGAATTTTTCTCTTCCCTTCCCCTAGATAAGTAACATTACAATAAATCCTGCACAGAGGGAGTTAATGTTGCAAGGATGTTTTTAAATAATTTCTGTTACTAAAACCGGAGATACAAGCCTTGCCATAATTCTCCCTGACTTCAAGCATCCTGTATTGATTGATTAATTATTCCACCAATGAACTAACAGGTATTGACCTTATCTGGTTGAGTAGCATTTAGCCAAAAGTCAGTAATCTACATCGATCACTTAATGGAACATCAAAGCTCAGCATTCTGACAGGTTTATGTCATTCAGCAAAAATCTGTCTATGTTTTGCTGATACCCTGACCTTTTATATTAAGCTGTCTTTACAGAAAACGAAAAGCAATGGCAGAACTAAATTCTTGGAAATAGGACTTTGTTATGTAAAAGAAAGTTCTTCTTGAATTATTGCAAAAGGCTTCTACTAAGATCGCATTCAAGGCTTTTGTTTTGTTTTTGTGGAGTTTCTTTTGCAAACTGAAAAACAGTTTTCTGCATGCTTTCAATGCATGGTTTTCTGCAGAAGCATCGAATTATCAAAACAGTAGCTCCTATGATAATTAGCATGACAGCAGCGGTGAACAGAGTTTAATAATGCACAACTCAGAGTCTGTAAGGAGGAATTCATGCAAAAACAACTTGAGTCAGTGGCTCAGAAACCCCTATTGAAATCCAAAATCCTGCTCATCCCAATACTCAAGCCCTCTACCTTTACGGATAGAAAAATTCATGACAAAACTAGCAAATGCATCTATTAATAATACCTAAATTTATGATGATTATATACATTGATATCACAATTAAGTAGACTGAAAAAAATACCAAAAATATCTATGATTCCATTTCCTCCTCAGTGAGGAACCCTTAACAACAGTGGCTCTGGAAATAGTCTCTAGAGTAATCCTTCTGACGTGTTCTGTGATTCCCAGAATGCTTTTGTCCTAAAACGCCTGGCTGCACTGAAATACTCATTTCTTGCTACGGAACACCTAAGTTTTAAATATTGCTCATGTGCTTGACTCAAGTGCAATTACTGAGAACACAATGACTATAAACATGGGCTGAAGTGTATCAGAAATTAGGAGGATGGCACATGACAGGACAGGGTACAGGTCTGTTGTTCACCAGGTAGTTACAAGTTGTACTCAAATTGATGGCATGTAACAACAGCAACAATTTTTTTTAAATACATAAAACTTTTATTTTATGCTGGTTTACTTACAAAGCTCGTACACATTGCTTTTCACACCCTATCTTTCCTATCTCCTTTACCCGCCCCTTCCTGCCCCCATCAAATTGTGCACCCTTATGATTAATGCCCCACCTTCACCCCTGTCCATCGTCACCTCTCTGCTCCCTACCCCTTGGATCCTTGTTCTTTTTCTACAATAATGGTTTTTAACAGTATTTGTCCTTAAAGGACTGAGTTAGTTCACTTAGCTAAATGCCCTCCTGACCCTTCCAAGTTAGGAAGTGATTTATAAAAGCATTGCTCCTGTATACTGTGTCTCATTTCATCATGTGAATGTACCACAATTTCTTAATCAGTTGGATATTTGGGATGTTTCCATATTATCACAATGGTAAATAATGTTGTTATGAACATTGTTGTACAAGCCTCCTTTTGTGGTCTCTGTTTTAATTTTCTTGGGTTATATTTCAAGGAGTGGAATACCTAGGTCATATGGAATTTCTATGTTCAGCTATCTGAGGAAACGCCAAACTGCCTTCCAGAATGTTTGTACTATTTTTCAACTCCCCCAATAGTGTATAAGAGTTTCTGACTCTCTTAGGCAGGGAGAAAAGTGTAAAAATGAATGAATGGAAGTCCAAAATCTCTGTAAACTTTCATTAAAATAAAAAAAAAGAGAGAAAAGGTATTTGCAATAAATAAATCATTGTAAATTAAAAAAAAAAGAGTTCCTATCTCTCCACATCCTCTCCAACATTTATTACTTGCTGTCTTGTTAAACTTTACCACTGCCACTGGAGTGGGATGGTATCTCATTGTGGTTTTGATTTGCATTTCGCTTATTACCAGTGATTTTGAACATTTCTGCATGTGTGGTTGGCCATCTGAGTATCTTCTTCTGTGAAAATTCTTTCCATTTCTTTTGCCCATTTTGTTATCAGTCCTTTACTTGTGGGGGCCCTATCGGATTCTGTAAACTTCTGATATGGTATTGTCAAATGTTTTTATCCCAGTCAGTAGGTTTCTTTTCATTTTGTTGGAAAATGTTTCTGATGCTCACAAGGACTTAATCTTTTAGAAGGTCCCATTCATCAATTTTATTGTCTCTAGATTGTGCATTTCTGGCTATATTTGACAAACAGCAAGTTTTTTTAAAGTTATTTTGATCTTGTTACATTTTGTCTTTCTGGGAAGACTTTGCTTCCTCCCATTATGTTAGTGCCTCTGTGCAATATTGTTAGCACAAGGGTCTATTCTCTCTTAATCTTGACTACTTGCATCTGTTGTTTTTTGTTTAATTTTGGTTTTTGTGTGTGTGTGATTTTTTTTCTGGATGGCCCTCCTTTTAATACTAGTTGATATAAACATAGGTTTAATGGTGGACCTATAGCTGAAAGCAGCTAATTCTGCTTAGTTATTGTTGTTGATTGCCATTGAGTCAAGCATGATTCATAATGACTCAATGAACAAAAGACCTTAAGCTTTCCTATAACAAAGTTCAAAGAGTTTCCAGAGGCATTTAGTCTAGAAAGTGGTTGCCACACCAGCTTCCAAAAATGCTTAGAGTGTTATTGAAAATGCTTCTCCAATTCCCAAGCACTAGCTCTGATGCATAATCCTTGGGAAGTTGCAATGTTAACCCAAAGGAAGTGCCTATCTGGAGGTTTGAATCCACCACAGGAGAAAATGATAGGAAGTTTCCTCTTATGAGATTTGTAGCCTTCGAAAATGCACTAGAATTTGCAGAGAAACAGGAAAACAGAACATTTCATTGGAACAGATGAGGGGATGAACTGAAAGGAATGTCTGATTAGGCATTATATGTATGTCAACAATCTGGACTTTTCCTCAGTTTCAGCTTGAACTCGCATATGAGTAGTTGGTGGTCTGTTCCACAATCAGCTCCTGGCCTGTATGCAGAACAGATTGTACGGAAGACTGGGCTCTATGAGGAGAATTGTGGCATCAGGATTGGTGGAAGATCTATTAACAATCTGAGTTATGCGGATGGCACAACCCTGCTTGCTGAAACTGAGGAGGACTTCATGCACTTGCTGCAGAGGGTCAAGGACTGCAGCCTTCAGTATGGACTGAGGCTCAATGTCAAGAAGACAAAGATTCTCACCACTGGACCAATCGGTAACATCAGGATGGATGGCGAAGAGATAGAGATTGTTCACAGCTACAGTTTGCTAAGCTCCACGGTCAACACTCTTGGCACCAGCAGTCAGGAAATCAAAAAACCGTATTGCGATGGGAAAGTCTGCTGTTAGGGACCTCTCTAAAGTACTCAAGAGCAACGGTGTCTCTCTGGAGACTAAGGTGCACCTAATACAGGCCATGGTCTGCGCAGTCACTTGTTATGCATCAGAGAGTTGGACAATGATTAGAGGACAGAAGGAGAATTGATGCCTTTGAGCTGTGGTGCTGGAAAAGAGTATTGAATGTACCATGGACTGCCAAGAAAATAAGCAGATTCACCCTGGAGAGGATTAAACCTAGCTACTCCTTGGAGGCAAGGATTCTGGGGCTTCGTCTGACATACTTTGGGCATGTTGCAAGGAGGGACAGGTCCTTGGAGAGGGACATCACGCTTGGGAGGGTAGAAGGACGGTGTAAGAGAGGAAGACCCTGTATGATATGGATTGATTCAGTGACAGGGGTAATCGGGATGGATGTGTCAGAGGCAGTGCGATTGGTGCAGGATAGAGCAGGGTTTAGGGCTGTTGTACATAGGGTCGCTATGAGTCGAAAACGACTCGACAGCAGATAACAAGAACAATCTGCAACAAGAGAGGCACTGTAAAGTGGGGTAGGGGAAAGTGAAAAGAAGGATGCAACAAAATGTGCAACAATGAATGAATGAAAACTCAACTGTTCTTCAAAGCTTTATTAATATCACACAAAAAAATAGAGGGTCAGTTATGATTTTCCCAAATTGAGACAATAATATTTTCAGTATCCATCACGCTTTACGTCTTTGTGTTTGAAAGCAAGCTATGCATTTTAGCTTCCCTAGCAATTAACAAGCTTGGTTTACACTTGTGACTGGTTTAGAAATTAAAATTGTCTTTACCTATAGTCTGTTTCTACAAGTTTTCTCCCCTCCTTATAATTACTGCTCGTTATATTCAGGGCTTCTGGCTGAGAGGCCTGCAATTCTAATTCACCAGCTGACTCATGGGTATTAAATGAGAAGCTCCATCCCTTAAAGATTTATACCATAAGAAATCTGATGATAAAGCACCACCATGAGTCAGAATCAGGTCCAGAGTGTTGTTGTTGTTGTTGTTGTTGTTATGTGGCCTCAAGTCACTTGCGACTCATAGCGACCCTATGTACAAAAGCTCTAAACTCTGCTCTGTCCTGTGCTAATCTCACCTCCTCTGACACACCCATACCGATTACCCCAACCACTGAATCAATCCACCTCATAGGGGACCTTCCCCTTCTGCATTGTCCCTCCACCCTACCAAGCATGATGTCCCTCTCCAAGGACCTGTCCCTCCTTACAACATGTCCAAAGTATGTCAGACGGGATCTTAGAATCCTTGCCTCCAAGGAGCAGCCCAGTTTGACCCTTTCCAGGATGAATCTGTTTGTTTTTCTAACAGTCCATGGTACCCTCAATACTCTTCTTAAGCACCACAGCTTAAAGGCAATATCAATTCTCTTTCTATCCTCCTTAGTTATTGTCCAACTCTCTGATGCATAAGAAGTGATAGCAAAGACCATGGCCTGTATCAGGCGCACCTTAGTCTCCAAAGAGACACTATTGCTCTTCAGTACTTTGGAGAGGTCCCTAACATCAGACTTTCCCATCGCAATATGTCTTCTAATTTCCTGGCTGCGGATGTTGAGAGTGTTGACTGTGGAGCCGAGCAAACTGAAGCTGTGAACAATCTCAATCTCTTCACCATCCATCCTGATGCTGCCAATTGGCACAGTGCTGAGAATCTTTGTCTTCTTGACATTGAGCCTCAATCCATATTGGAGGCTGCAGTCCTTGACCCTCTGCAGCAAGTGCTTCAGGTCCTACTCAGTTTCAGCAAGCAGGGTTGTGTCATCTGCATAACGCAGATTGTTGATAGATCTTCCACCAATCTTGACCCCACATTTCTCCTCATAGAGCCCAGCCTCCCGGATAATCTGTTCTGCATATAGGTTGAAAAGATATGGAGATCGGAGGCATCCCTGGTGTAAGCCCTTCCCAATTTTGAACCATGCAGTGTTCCCGTACTCTGTTCTGACGACTGCCTCCTGGTCCAAGTATAGGTTTTGCATTAGGGCGATCAAGTGTTCTGGGATTCCCATTCTTCTCAGAGTCAGCCACAGTTTGTTATGATCCACACAGTCACATGACTTTGCATAGTCAATGACACACAGATAGACATTCCTCTGATATTCTCTGCTTTCAGCTAAGATCCATCTAACATCAACTATAATATCCCTAGTACCACGACCCCTTCTAAACCCAGCCTGGACTTCTGGCAGATCTCTGGTTATGTGCTGTTCCAGTCATTTTTGGATAATCTTCAGTAGAATCTTGCTTGCATGTGAAATCAATGATATTGTTCTATAGTTTCCACCTCTGTTGGGTCACCTTTTTTTGGGATGGGAACAAATACAGATCTCTTCCAGTCAGTGGGTCAAGTGGTTGTTCTCCAGATTTCTTGGCACAACTTGGTGAGCACGTCCAGGGAAACATCTGTTAGCTGAAATATGTCAATTGGTATACCATCTATTCCTGGGGACTTATTTTTTCCTATTTCCTTCAAAGCAGCTTGGAATTGAATGCAGGTTATATACATGGATTTCACCTGATTGTATGCATAGGAATCTGATTACATCTGTGGAAAGAACCTCTGGAGAAGTTCAATATCAGCTGTGAAAACTAGGGCAGGAACTGATTTTGGAACAGACCACCAACTACTCACATGCAAATTCAAGATTAAGCTGAGGAAAATTAAACGAAGTCCACGGAAACCAAAATATGACTTCGAGTCTATCCCACCTGAATTTCAGAACCAGCTCGGAAAGAGGTTTGAGGCCCTGAACACTAATGAGTGAAGACCAGATGAGTTGTGGGAGGATATCAAGGGTATCATCCAGGAAGAGTGCAAAAGGTCACTGCAAAGACAGAAGAGGAAGAGAAGACTAAAATGGATGTCAGAAGAGACTCTGAAAATTGCACTGGAGTGCAAATAAGCCAAAGTAGAGGGAAGAATTCAAGATACTAAAGAGTTGAATAGAAGATTTCAAAAGGTAGCACGAGATGACAAAGTAAAAAATTACAATGAAATGTGCAATGAATTGGAGTCAGAAAATCAAAAGGGCCAAACTTGCTCAGCATTTCTTAAGCTCAAGGAACTGAAGAACAAATTCAAACCTCGAGTTGCTATAATCAAGGATGCTTTAGGAAGAATACTAAATGATCCAGAAGTATTAAAAGAAGATGGAAAGAATATACTGAGTCACTGTAACGGAAAGAATTGGCAGACATAGAAGAATTTCATGAAACAACATATGAGCAAGAGCCTATGTTGATGAAGGTCCAGGGTAGTGAGGTTTTAATCTTGTGTGTGAGGATGGAATATGACCAGCCAGTTTTGTTTTCAGTTGAGCATAATATTGTCTTGAGTTGGAATGATCTTGACAACACTTAATAAGAATAATAGTAAAATAATAAGCTAATTTGAGAGTAGGTCCCAATACTGCTACTCTTTTTTTTTGTTGTTGTTTTGTCACTTTTATTCATTATTTAACTTTTGCATACATAGGAAGTGATAGAAAATACCATAGCTTGGGTCAAGCACACCTTAGTCTTTAAACTGACATCATTGTTCTTTAGAGAGGCTGTACTTTAGAGAGGTCTTTGATAAGCACATTTTTCCAATGCAACAAATTGGTGCTGAAGCTATCCATAAAGTTTTCACTGGTCAGTTATTTCAAAGGTGATCAGCAAATCTTTCTTCCCAGTCTGTGCTAGTCTTTGAAACTCCACTGACATCTGTGAGCCATGAGTAAAAGCATAGCTCCTAGCATCACAGGAACATTCAAGCCACAACAACAATGAAAACTAGCAGATGATGTTCAAATAGCTGCTTAGAACTTCCAGAAAAATCCTCTTTATAGTGACTTTGGTGATTCTTGCTGATGGCAGCATCTTAGGGCCAAGTTGGGTCCAGAGGCAGCTGTGATCATGAATGCCAGAGATTTCGTCTATTTATTCTTTTGGTTGTCCATGCAATGTTCAGTGCTCTTCTTCAACACGACCACTCAAAGGTATCAATTCTTCTGTCATCCATATTCATTTTCTAGCTCTCAGATGTGTAGAAATTGATTGGAAAGACTATGGCCTTAATCAGATGCACCTTAGTCCTCAAACTGACACCATTACTCCTCAATAATTTGGAGAGGTCCCTAACTGTAGATTTTCCTAGTGCAATATGTCTCCTAATTTCCTGATTGTTGGCACTAAGGGTGTTAATTATGAATCCAAAAGAGATTAAGCTATTGACAGTTTCAATCTTTTCTCCATCCATCATGACTCTACCATGTGATAAGAATCTTTGTTTTATTGATATTGAGATGCAATCCATACCGAAGGCTGCATTCCTTGGTTTTCTGCAACAGTGGTTCAAGTCCTCCTCACTTTCAGTAAACAAAGTTGTGTCATCTGCATAATGCAGGTTATTGATGAGTCTCCCTCCAATCCTGATGCCACACTCCTCTTCATAGGGTCCAGCTTCTCAAATAATTTTCTCAGAATACAGATTAAATAGGAATAGAGAGAGAAGACAACCTTGCAAAACCCTTCTCAATTTTAAAACATGCACTGTTTCCTTGCTCTGTTTACAAGATAGCCTCCTGGTCCAGGTATAGGTTCTGCATGAGCACTATTAAGTGCTCTGGGACTCTCATTCTTGTCAATGTCAACCACAACTTGTTATGATCCACACAGTCAAATGCCTTTGCATAGTTAATAAAGCACAAATAGGCATCCTTCTGGTATTCTTTACTTCCATCCAGGATACACCTGGCATCAGCAATGATATTCCTGGTGCCACAGTCTCTTCTAAATCCTACTTGAACCAATACTGCTACTCTTATTTATTAGAGTGACCTTGGGGAGTCAACTGGTATCAGTATCCTTATTGGGAAAATGTGGACTCTAGCCTAGATAAGACATAAGTAAATTGCATAAGGCTGAAGATCAGTTTGAAAGTCATCTACTGGAGCTGGCTCTACAGAAGCTCTTGGCTGGAATAGGTGAGCTGAAGGGTGAAATGTTGATTCCCTAGGGGAACTGAGGCCTTTGTAATAAGGCCTTATATTTTAAAATCCATTAAGGCCCGAGCGCCTGGGGCCCGAGGGCCTGGTATAAATTGGTTTTTGTCAAACATTCTTCTAAGCGGTATAGCTCTGGTCTGTGCTTTGCTGTACAGAGGTAACTCATGGTTGCTGTAATGCTAAACACTGTGACACTCATGTGCCAAATGCGATAATAGTTTGTCCATGGTGGACAGTGTTTGGTGGAGCTGCCCAATTAAAACAAGGTTGGAAGCAGGAGTGGTATCCACTTCCAAAAAGGCTAGCCTCCATAAACTCTATGATCAGTGCTCAAGTCTTTCGTTCATAGGGTCTCTATGAGTCTCTATAATTTGACAGCACTTAAGAACAACAACTAGCCTAGATGAAATTCATGTTCTAATCTATTGCTTAAGGGGGCTCTGGTGGACTAGAAGATAAAGAGTTGTACAGCAAGGCCAAAGAAGATGGTTGGATCAACCAGATGCTCCTTAGGAGAAAGATGGACAATCCACCAAGTAATTTATAGCCTCTAATAACCTACTGGAGAATTAGCTATGAGCTGATTCTCACTTGGAAGCAAATAACAATAAACAACACATTCTTACTTACCTTCTATTATGCTTCATTAAACATTTGTCAGTAAGATTTCAAAACATGTTGATAGGAAAAGAAATAAATATATTGCAGTAGACTTTCTTGCAATAGCTTAAATAAGATTTTACCTACCCTAACCTAAAATAACAAACTGTGGCTGACTCTGAGAAGAATGGGAATCCCAGAATATTTGATAGTGCTAATATGAAACCTATACTTGGACCAAGAGGCAATAGTCAGAACAGAGTAAGGAAACAAACACTGCACGGTTCAAAATTGGGAAAGGTGTACGCTTTTCAACCTGTATGCAGAACAGATTATCCAAGAGGCTGGGCCCTATGAGAAGTGTGGCATCAGGACTGGAGGAAGATATATTAACAATCTGCATTTTGCAGATGACACAACCCTGCTTGCTGAAACTGAGGAGGACCTGAAACTCTTGCTGCAGAGGGTCAAAGACTGCAGCCTTCAATATGGATTGAGACTCAATATCAAGAAGACAAAGATTCTCACCACTGGACCAATTAGCGGAATCAGGATAGATACTGAAGAGATTGAGATTGGTAACAACTTTAGTTGGCTTGGCTATACAGTCAACACTTTGGCACCAGCAGCCAGGAAATTAAAAAATGTATTGCCATGGGAAAGTCTGCTGTTAGGGACCTCTCCAGGGTACTGAAGAGCAATGATGTCACTCTGGAGACTAAGGTACATCTGATACAGGCCATGGTCTTTGCAATCACTTGTTATGCATCAGAGAGTTAGACAATGACTAGGGAGGATAGAAGGAGAATTGATGCCTTTGAGCTGTGGTGCTAGAGAAGAGTATTGAATGTACCATGGACTGCCAAGAAAACAAATAGAGTCACCCTGGAGAGGGTTAAACCAGGCTGCTCCTTGGAAGCAAGGATTTGGGGCTTCTTCTGACATACTTTGGACATGTTGTAAGGAGAGACAGGTCCTTGGAGAGGGACATCATGCTTGGGAGTGTGGAGGGGCTGCGCAAGAGGGGAAGACCCTCGATGAGGTGGATTGATTCAGTGACTGGGGTAATCGGGATGGGTGTGTCAGAGGCAGTGCAATTGGCAGGGTTTGGGGTTGTGTATATAGGGTAGCTATGAGTCACAAGTGACTCGATCGCACATAACAACAACAACGACAACATAAAATGATCACATGTTGTTTTTGTTCTTGTTGTTAGAGGATATTGAGTCAAATACGATGAAGGTCTTCCTCTTTTCCATTGACACTCAACCTTTCCAAGCGTGATGTCCCCCTTCATGACATACCTGTCCTATAAAAATGCCCAGGATATGTGAAATGAAACTTTACCTCTTTTCTCCCAAGAACAACTCTGGTTGCACTTTTTAAAGACATCTGTTTATTGTTTAGGTAGTCCATACTACAGTTAGTTGGTGTTGTGTTGTTGATTGCCTTGACGTCAAGCAGGACTCATAGCAACCCTCTGATCAAGCCTGAAGTCCCTCTACAACTGTCAACATTTATCAAAGTTCATAGAGTTTCCAGAGACTTGTTGTTTAGAAAGGGGATGCCACTCCTGCTTCTAAACCTGTCATAGTATGTTACTGTTTTTATGTGTCATTGAGTCACCTGCTATGTATAATGAATGACCCCTATTTACAGCAGCTCTGAACAATTACCTGTCCTGAGCCAGATACTCTTCTCTAACACCACAATTCTCCTGTCATCCTTATTCATTGTACAGTTTTCAGATGCATAACAAGTGATTGAAAAGACCATGGCCTAGGTGTACCCTCATCTTCAAATTGACATCAATGTTCCTCAGTAATTTGGAGAAGTCCCTTACAGTGGACTTGTCTAATGCATGTATCCTTATCTCTTGACTGTTGGTTTCAAGGGTGTTGATTGTGGATCCAAGTAAAATGAAATTGTTGACAATTTCAATCTTTTCTCCATCTGTCATGATGCTGCTTATAGGCCCGTTATTGTGCGTATTTTATCTTCTTGATTTCAGATGTCATCCATATGGAAGGCTGTATGTAGTCCTTGATCTTCTGCATCAGGAATTTCAAATCCTCCTCACTTTCAACAAGTAAGGTAGTGTTATCTGTATAACACAGGTGGTTGATGAATCTTCCTCTAATACTGATGCTACTTTCTTCCTCATACATTCCAGTTTCACAAATTATTTGTTTAGTGTACAGATCGAATAAGGGAGTTCTGGTGGCTTAGTGGTATGAGTTTTGTTGTCAACGTAAAAATACACTCTTCAAATCCAGCAGCTACTCTGTGGGAAAAAGTGAAACTGACCTGCGGGGTCCACGTGTTCTAAAAGAGAAGGAGTGCGGATGGGGGTGGGGGGTAAGAGGTGAGAAAAATTGGGGGCAAGACAAATGTATCAGATCAAGCCCCAGAGTTTATCTGAAGAATTCTGCAAATAAATAGTCAGCTGAGTAGACCAGGTGGCCAAGAACCCAGCCCTAGGCTATCAGTTTACAATAGAGAGGGAGGGGCATGCCACAAGGTGTTTATTTACAGGTATTGATTTAAGGAGGTAGGCATAATCCCAGAGATGACCGGGTGGTGTGTGTCAGAAGTGTTATCTGTGGCAAAGCTAAAATCTACTACTCAGGATGGCTTCCCATAAAAAAGGTAGATAATCTCCTTCCATACAATTAACTACCTCTGAAAACTCATTGGAGGGTCAGCTATGGGTCTGTTCCGACTCAACGGTACATAACAACAACAAATTCAGTAGTATGGAGAAAGGTTACAACCCTGATGCACACATTTCCTGTTTTTTAAACCATGCAGTCTTCCCTTGCTTTGCTAGGACGTCAGCAACAACCAACAAGTGTAACCTTTTGATCTAGAGAGCAGTATTGTTAAGCATTAGATTTAACATGAAAAATAAGACCTTTTAACAAATGTAGCAGCATGGGGGTGGGGGGGGGAAGACGCTCTAACACATTTAGAGACATTTGAGAAAGGAAGAAGAATTCAGACTTTGACCTAGGTTTTCTGTCTTTTTTAGCTTATAGATTATGACAAGGTTTGAAAACTTTCTGTAATTGTTAAATATATAGTTTTCACATTCTTTTCATCTTCAGTTATAAAGTGATTATGTTAAAGAAAAGATGAGTTAAATATTCACATTTTTGGCATGATTTTATAGAGAGTATGTTATTTTTTTAATATCTTTTGTTCTTGTTTCCCGACTACATCTTAAAACTACTTTTTTCTCTTGTTTTCATTTTGAATACACTGGATAATTGTGTCTCCTTATATAATATTTTTCCAAAATTTAAAAATTACGTCATTGAATTTTCATTAATGTTTATTTTTGAAATATATATTTAGTTTTTTAAAGGTAGATAATAATCTTTCTCCTGAAGTAATACAAATAAATTCTACTTAATACATTAATTTTACTTAATATATTAATCTCATAACTTGAAGAGCAATTCACACATAAAACAATTGTTTCATAAAACAGGTTAACAAGAATAAACAGTCACACAATTCAGCAAATCTTCTAGAGAGGTTGAGAGTCTAATGTTTAAGACACATCTATAACTATTAGTGGTGTCATTGAATTACAGTGCTGGAGAAGAGTACAAAACTTCCCAAAGACTGACAAAAGAACAAGAAGGAAATAAAAGTACAACCAGACTTCTCCTCAGAAACAAGGACTTTCTCTCCTATTCTTTGGGTGTGTTACTAGGAGAGGCCAGTCCTCGGGAAAAGACATCATGCTAGGAAAGATGGAGGGTCAGAGAAAGAGAGGAAGACAGATGGATTTAAGTGGACTAAGGGAGTAGGTGTGTCAGAGTCAGCGAAATTGGCTCAGGGCAGGGCAGGCATCAGGGCTGTTGTACAAAGTTTTTCTATGAGTCACAGACAACCGCACATAACAAGAGCAAAGGCTACAATACTGATACACTATGGAATCTTAGTCCCTATCAAGTTGCAATGCTAACCCATGCATTTGTGTCTACAGCAATTCTAATCCATCAGTCCCTTGGGAGAAGAAAGATGGGCAGTCTCCTCCTGTTCAAATTTACAGCCTCAGAACTCCAAGAATGAGTTGACTATGAGTCAGAACTACCCAGCTGTAGTTTTATTCGGACATAAATAAAGTGCCTCTGGTTTCACCACAATGAAAGGAAAAATGTTCCCAAGTATTAATATAAAAAAAAGGTTTGTTCTTTGGATAGCCTAAAACTACAAACAAATTTACTGCTGCCAAGTAGATTACGTTGTAAATCTTTGTAGAAACACATTGCCACATCTTTTTCTCCCAAGAAGTAGTTGTCCGGCTTGAAGTACACAACCTTAAGTTAGCAGGTAAACAACTAACTTCTGCACCATCTGGCTCTTTCGAAATATCCTAAAAGGATGAACATCCTTAAGAGTTTATGGACAAAGCATTAAAAGTGTGGCTGCCGTATGGTTTTATGGGGGGGGTTTTTGGTAGTTTTTTCCCAGAACATTTGATTGTGCTAATACAAAACTTATACTTGGACCAAGAGGCAGTTGTCAGAACAGAGCAAGGAGACACTACACGGTTCAAAATAAAAAAGGGGGTTCGTCAGGGAGGTATTCTGTCTCCATACCTTTTCAATCTATATGCAGAACAGATCATTCGAGGTGCTGGGCTGTATGAGGAGGAATGTGGCATCAGGATTGGTGGAAGAATCATCAACAACCTGCGTTATGCAGATGAAACAACCTTGCTTGCTGAAACTGAGGAGGACCTGAAGCACTTGCTGCAGAAGATCAAGGACTACAGCCTCCTATAAGAACTGAAGCTCAACATCAAGAAAACAAAGATTCTCACCACTGGGCCAATTGGTAGTATCAGTATGGATGGTGAAGAGATTGAGATAGTTAACAGTTTTAGTTTACTTGGCTCCACAATCAACACTCTTGGGAACAGCAGCCAGGAAATCAATAGACAAATTGCATTGGGCAAGTTGGCTATGAGGGACCTCTCAAGAGTACTGAAAAGCAACAACGTCAGACTGGAGACTAAGGTGCACCTGATCCAGGCTATAGTCTTTGCAATTACATGCTATGCATCGGAGAGTTGGACAGTGAATAGGGTTGACAGAAAGAGAATTGATGCCTTTGAGCTGTGGTGCTGGGGAAGAGTGTTGAATATACCATGGACTGTTAGGAGAACAAACAGGTTTGTCCTGGAGAGGGTGAAGCCAGAGTGTTCCCTGTAGTCAAGGATTCTGAAGCTTCGTCTGACATATTTTGGGCATGTTGCAAGGAGGGACTGGTCCTTGGAGAGGGACATCATGTTTGGGAGAGTGGAGGGGCGGTGAAGGAGAGGAAGACCTTCAATGAGATGGATCGATTCTGTGACTGGAGCGGTGGGAATAAGTGCGTTTGAGATGACTAGGTTGGCACAGCATTTAGAGCTCTTGTACATAGGGTCGCTATGAGTCGCAAGCAACTCAATGGCACACAACAGCAATAAAAATGGTAACAAACCTTTAAAAATTGTGGAGAGTTTATCATCCTTGTTCTATACAAATACACAGTCAAGCACATTTTTTTCAAACATTTTCAGCAGCTAATGGAGACTGTCTATAGACATGAACACACTAATTTACTTAAAGATGACCAATGACTGTAGACTTCTGTTTTAGTTTTTTTCAGACATCACAAATAGCACAGAAACCTAATAGTCAGTGCTTTCAAATGGAATACATGTGTATTATACACATTGTGTATAATATATTAAAAAGAATTAAACTAAATAATTCTTAATATCAATCTTTTAAAATTGTAGTTTAGAAGAATAAACAAAAACTTGAGTATGGCTCTTTGATTTTTTTTTGTCCTCTGAAGGAATCAAAACTAAACTCCTTATATAGAATATATAAATTTAAAGTATTTGATCTCAAATGTACTGATTAAATTGTAACGTCCTGGTGATTTCAAGGAAGGGCTTTGGAAAGAGACATCATTCTAGGAAAATCAGAGAAAGAAAGGAAGACCCTCAAGAAGAGAAATTGACACAGTGGCTGTAACAATGGACTGCGTAGCAAATGTAAAAAGGTAGTATATCAGTAACAATATTACGGGGTAGGGTGAATTTCAGATCCGTTGTTCATAAGGTCAGTATGAGTCTTGGTTGACTTGATGGCACCTAATAACAACAACATACTCACAGGCAAGGGGAATGAATAAAGATCCTGTACATCTTAACCTACTGCAGCCATTTGATGAACTCAAGAGAGTAACTCATTTAATACTTAGCCTAAAGTACCAAGTTTCAAAAGTGTACACAGAAGAGTAGCCAGATGCATGCTATACATCTAGACCCAGTGAAATTGTAGGCCATTATCAGCATCTGAAATTTTTGAAAAACTATCAGTTTGGCACTATTTTTACTCGTACAGATAGACACACACCTTAATAGATGCATTATCCAGGGAAAGTGAAAGTAGCCTTTTAGTACCTTTGCTGCACGTAAGCTGGGCTTTATGTATAGAAATTTATTTTACATGGGTAATAAACCTAACGTAAAATGGTTATTTCTGGCAGCTAATTTGCCTTTATAGTTTATAGAGGTGCCTTCTTGATAATGGAGGCTTCTGATTCTACTTTCTCTAAGTTCAGCAATCAGTGTCAATTACTGCTGGTTCCCATAGAAACAAGACAACTAACAGTTTTGAAATCTTCATTCATGGGCTAGTGTTACAAATAATAAAGAGTCTGGAAAGACTACTTGTGAAAGACATAGTGCTGGTAAAGGATGCCAAAAATTTAACCCCTTTTTTTGGAAGCAGAAGTGGTATCCACTTCCTAAACAACATGCCTCTGGAAACTCTATGCACTCTGATAAATGATGATAGTTATAGAAAAGCTTCAGGTCTTTTGTTCTTAGGGTCACTATGAGTCATGCTCAACTCGACAGCAATCAACAACAACAACAACAATGGGTACTGCAAGCCCTAAGAAGGTGTTAAATCCTCTCTCTTAGACTAGACTCTGCTTTAATATGGAGAGCAAAGTGGCTCTGGAAAGGGCGGGGACCCAAGTTCAGCCTGGGGGCCCTGGGAAGTAGGGCAAGTGGTTCTCAGAAAAGAACATTTCCACTGCAGCCTGCTGTATGGGAGTAGGGAAGTCGTCATGCCTATCGCGATCTGTAATTTTTAGACTCTGCTGTATACCAGGATGAGGCACACACACAGATATATGGCTCAAGAAGGTGGTTAACTAACAGCTTCCAACTGATAACTCATTCATATTCACTTATACTTGAGCTGAAGTGCTAGCTTCTTGGAGAGTCGTCAGGCAATAACTGTGCAAGACTGTGGTGCCCCGGCTTAACCTCAGAGTCCTTTAACATGCTCTGGAGCTCCCCACTGGCACTTTGTCAGATCCACACCAACGTCTGGAGGCTCTGTTGGCCCAAACCTCCTTCCTTCCCCTCCTCCCCTGAAGAGTTACTTCCCAATAAACTTTTTGCACACTCCCTCCAAAAAATCCCCTCTCGTAAAGGGGGAAAAAAATTAATTGCATAATTTTGAAGCAGCTGTTGGGCAATTTTGAAACCTAAGTTTTACCGTGCTGACTACATTTGTCATGAATTTATTAATGTTCCTACCAGAGGAACTACGACTAAAACTTTCAATATCAATTACATCTGAACCTCAAGAAAGCAAAGGTTCTTACCATTGGACCAATAAGGAAGATCATGATAGATGGAGAAAAAAAATTGTCAACAGTTTCATCTTACTTGGATCAACAATCAATACCATTGGTACTAGCAGTCAGGAACTCAGGAAGCATATTACTTTGGACAGAAGTTGCTGTCAGAGAATTCTCCAAAATGTTGAAAAGCAATGATATCACTTTGAAGACTAAGGTGCCCCTGGTTCAGCCACAGTCTTTTCAATTACTTGCTGTGCATCTGAGAGCTGGACAATGAATAAGGATGACAGAAGAAGAATTGATGCCTTGGAGCTGTGGTGTTGAAGAAGAGAACTGAAAGTCCCATTGACTGCCAAAAGAACAAACAGATATGATTTGGAAAAGATATAAACAGAGTACTCCTTGGAAACAAGTATAGAGAAAAATTGTCTCATATTTAGGACATGTTGCTAGGAAAGGCTAATCCTTGGAAAATGATATCATGCTTACTAGGGTGAAGGGTCAGATAAAGAGGGAAAGACTCCCATTGAGGTGGATATACTTAAGCATATCCGAGAGGATGAGAATGACAGAGGATAGCACAGGATCCAGGTTTCTCTTTTATAGCATTGCTATGATTCATACTCAACTTGACAGTAAATAACAACAACAGCAACATCAGAGGAATTTCTGGTGGCTTAGTGGTAAGAAGCTGGGCTACACAATCCCAAAAGCACATCATATGAACTCACCACCTTCTACCGAGGAGAAATTTGGTTAATCTCCTCCCATGTGATGTATTGCCTCTGAAAATTCACTGGAGAATTAGCTGTGAGTCAGTTCCAACTTGACGGCACACAACAACAATGTTAAAATATTCAATACAATTTACAATATTTCTTTTAAAAATATTTCTCATGTAGAAAGATTTCTTGAGGCTCTCTGCTCCTCTTTGATCTAGATTGCCCTCTCTTCTAGTGCTGCCTCAGCCACATCAATGGTGAAGGTCGAAGTAAATGGATCTGGCCACATTGGGCCCCTGGTCACCAGGTCTGCTTTTAACTCTGGCAAAGTGGATGTTGTTGCCATCAATGACTCCTTCATTGACCTCAACTACATGGCCTATTATGTTTTGATATGACACCACCCATGGCAAGTTCAACAGCACTGTCAAGGCTGAGAATGGGAAGCTGGTCATCAATGGGAAAGCCATCACTATCTTCCAGGAGCAACATCAAGTGGGGTGATGCTGGTGCTGAGTATATTGTGGAATCCTCTGGCGTCTTCACAACCTTGAAGAAGGCTGGGGCTCACGAAGGGTGATGCTAAATGAGTAATCATCTCTGCACGTTTGTGATGGGTATGAACCATAAAAAGTATGACAACTCTCTCAAGATTGTCAGCAATGCCTCCTGCACCACCAAATGCTTGGCTCCCCTGGCCAAGGTCATCCATGACAACTTCAGCATCGTAGAGGGACTCATCACCACAGTCCATGCCATCACTGCCACCCAGAATACTATGGATGACCCCTCTGGAAAGCTGTGGCATGATGGCCGTGGAGCTGCCCAGAACATCATCCTTGCATCTACTGGTGCTGTCATGGCTGTGTACAAGGTCGTCCCTGAACTGAATGGGAAATTACCAGAATGGTTTTCTGTGCCTCTATCCCGAATGTGTCAGTTGTGGACCTGACCTGCTATCTGGAGAAAGTGACAGCAAGAAAGTAGTAAAGCAGTCATCAGAAAGGCCTCCCAAGGGAATCCTGGGATACACTGAAGACCAGGTTGTCTCCTGTGGCTTTAATAGTGACACCCACTCTTCCACATTCGATTCTGAGGCTGGCATTGCCCTGAATGACCACCTTTTCAAACTCATTTTCTGGTATGATAATGAATTTGGCTACAGCAACCAGGTGTTGGACCTGACAGTTCACATGGCTGCCAAAGAATAAAAGGCTCTTAGACCACCAGCCCCAGCAATAGCATTAGAAGAGGGAGAGAGACCCTCAGCTGCTGCCCCAACTCGATCCTCCCACACACTGAGAATCTCACATCCTTGACCCAATTTCCATCCAGCTCCCCAGACAAAGGGGAGGGGCTTGGAGAACTCATCTTGTCATGTACCATCAATAAAGTACACTGTACTCAGCCAAAAAAAAAGGAAAAAAAGACTATTTTCACAAGATTTCTTAAAAAATTAAGTGGAAGTAAGGCTAATAAAAGTAAATTAATATTATTAATGATATGGCTTTCATGACATTAGAAGTGAGCCCAAATGTTGGTCCTTAAAGAATTACTTACTGTGCACTCTAGAATTTCTAGTGTGAAACTTTTCAGTAGTCACTTTCTTTTTTTGTTTCTTTGTTGTTGTTTTCTCTTATACTGATTTATTTACGAAGTTGGAATACATTGTTTTTCACATCAGATCTTTCCTATTTCCTTCCCCCCATCAAGTAGTGCTACCCTATGATTAACACCCCAATCCTCACTCCTCTGCTTCCACTCTCCTCCCAACCCCTTGAATCCTCATACTTACTCAACAATAATGGTTTTATACAGTATTTGTCCTTATGAGACTGAGATAGTTCACTCAACACAATACTCTCTAGTCTCTCCCAAGTTAGGTAGAAATCACTTTCTTTATGCAGACGACTCTTGTATATGAGACATTGCTTTCATATTCCATTGATGTTGTTATAAGGGTTCTCCAAGATGCTTATGATTCCTATGGACTTCAAACATAGCAAAATCAAATACTGTCTGGTCCTGTACAATGCACACAATCATTGCTATGTTTAAGCACATTGTTGAAGTCATTGTGTCAGTCCTTCAAACTGCCTGCCTGTCTTTCTTGCTGAAATTCTACTTATAGAACATAATGCCCTTCTGCAAAGACTGGACCCTCCTGATAACATATCCTGACAACAAAGTATGTGAGACAAAGTCTCACCATCCTTGCTTTTTAAAAATATCTTTTTCATCCTTGCTTTTAAGGACAATTCTGTCTGTACTTCTTCCAAAACAGGTTTGTTTTTCTTCTCACAGTCCACGCATACTCCCTGTTCTTTGCCAGTACCATAGTGGAAATGTGTTGATTCTTCCTTGTAATTTTTATTCTTCCATATTCATTTCTCTGCTCTCATAGGTACAAAAGGTGGTTGAAAATATCAGGGATTGAGTCAGGCACCCCTTAGTCCTCAAAGTTATACCTTTGCTTTTCAAAGTTTTAAAGAGGTCCTTTGCTTCAGATTTATTCAATGAAATATGTCACTTGATTTCTTTCATTGTTGTTGATTGTGTACTTAAGAAAGAAAAAAAAATCCTTGAAAACTTCAGTCTTCTATCCATTTGTCACGATACTACTTATTGGCTCAGTTGTGGCAACTTTTGTTTTCATTGTGTTGAAATGTAATACACAGCATTTATTTAAAAATGTAATTACCGTAAATCAGTTTCACAGTATATGTGTATCATTAGAGCTGATACTCTTTTTATCAGCTGTATAATTTTCTTTAAACTATAAGGTTTTCATAGCATTGGTTCATATTTTTTTTAAGAATAAAGTCCTTTATTGTGGTTTCTATTTTTGAGATTAATGATACAGCGCTTTGGTTTTCAAATATTTCTCCCATTCTTAGACTATATTCTAAACTTCAATTCCAAGCATTTGATGCCTTCAAGAATAACACAGTCTTGAGGAGCTGCTAGAAGGGTAGAAGAGAATTAGAATGCTTATTCTTTGAATGAAATAATTCATACAATATATATCTGGATGTAAGAGTAAAGCATCATATTTTTTTTTCCCTATATTCTAAAACACATGGTGTTACATTCTCATTTTAGAACTAAGCCTACCAGGCTCCTTTGGTAAGTTAGCACCTCACACTTTCTTAACTATCACTTGTAGTCATCATTAGTGCTATATCTATGAAATTAATTTAATCCAAATCTGAAAGACTTGGAACAGATTATGTCTCTCTTCGTAAATGTGGTCCTATATACACAGTTTGCATCATTGTTATGTGCCTCAATGGGGTTATTTGTTCCATGTTTAACTTCAGAAGTTTATCATAGATTGAGCTCCCTGTTATCTAACATTTCAAAAGCAAGTTAAGAAAAAATCCCAGCAGGGCCCAGCTGAAACATTTTCTTTCAATACAGCCAAGCTGCAGGCATAAAACACAATACTAAAATACACAATGGAACAAAGTAAAAGGCCTTTATAACGTATCTTTGTCATGCCACAGCAAGTATTTCATAACATCAGCTACTGTTTTCTCAATTGACATCATATAGGTCTCAGCTAATGGAAAGAGACATGGAGCATATTGCATCAAATAGATGCTGGACAGGAAACAGAAAATGGATCGGGAATCAGGCCTCCAAGCTACCACAGTCAAACCTCTGAATAGCAAAAGGACTAATACGCTTTAGCTGTTCTCCCTCCAAGCCATAAACCCAAGAGAAGTATTAAAAGTATTTTCTTTTCTAAGCGGCTCACCAAGCCCCTGCCAGCCCACCCCACCCACTGAGAAAGCCAGTCAGCAAGGATCAAAAGTATTTCCTTTTAAATGAATCGTGGCAATCCAATAAAGATGCAACATGCGGATTTACGTTCAAATCAATGACAGAACCATGGTTAGTATCAGCTGGCCTCAAGGAACAAAAATTGCTCACAGTCAGGGGGTATCTGTCCAATAATGAGCTGTGAGACTACACACAGAGCACACACTGAGCTCTGGGCAAAAGCCATCGTTCTTCCACTCTTGTGGCTTCTTTACATAACTTTGAGATGTTGTAGTATTGTCTATATTTATATCCTCCCAGATGGGCCATGACGGCTTAGATTAGCTTTCCAAAGGAGGCCTTCCATGACACAGTTAAATCCAGGAAACACAGACAGACAACTGTAATGCTAATATCCAGATTTAACTGTAACGCTTAAAATACACAAGGGGAAGAATGGATTTAAAAGAACCAATTACTATACATGCCCACTAGAACCCTGAAATAAAGAATATCAAAAAGATTCCTAAATCTTCAGAGCACACGCCAGCAACTAACTTTCCACTGTTTCTTAATTACTCTTCCTTTCAGATATTTGAGAGGGAGGAAGGATTTTCTTTTCCTCTTGGAAAACACAGGGATAAATAGTATATTCTTTATTTTGTTCTATTGCTACATGTCTACCATACTTTTTCATTCTTTTCAAATACTTAATATTGCTCTTAGTTGTCATCAAGCCCATTACAACTCTAGCAGCACTATGAACAACAGATTTGAACCTTTTCCTATCCTGCCATTTTCACCATCTATGATATGCTGAAGTGCATTGTCAGTCTCTGTGTCAGTCCACCTTGTTGAAGGTCTTTCTCTAATATTTTGCCTTTCGCAGAATGATGTCTTTTTTTCCAAGATCGGGTCTCCTGACAACATATCCAAATATGGGAGGCTAAGTTTCACCATCTTTATCTTTAGGAGCACCTTTGTTCTACTTCTTCAGATATAGACTTATTTGCCCTTTAGGCAGTTTGTGGGGATGCTCAGTATTCTTCCCCAGTGACACAATTCAAAGGCATCAATGCAAACACTTAAGAGCATCATCTAATCTACAGACTTTTCTACTCTTTTTAGTATTGTCCCTAACACTTGATGATTCCTCTCATATGGTTGTGAGAGTTAACTTTCACATTTATATGACGAGAGTACAAATGAGTTGCACTGCTAACCCAGAGGCTGAGGCTCCCTGGTGCTTCAAATCCACCAGTTTGGGAGATATATAGACAATGCCTTCTTATGCAGTTTACAGCATTGGAAACTTAGTGGACAGTCAGCTATGAGTCAGTTCTTACTTGGTGACAATGAATGAGAAAGAGTGAGGTTTCTTATACTATGACAAGAACGAAAAATGGAAAAGAAAATCAAGCATCAGCCATCAATAAAAGACAGAATATATTACAGAAGGAAGAATATGTTATAGAAGGAAGAGTTTTCATTCCAGTGGTAACTTGACTAGGTATGATGCTTTAAAACAAATCGTTGATCTTCTCAAGGCTTTAGTTTCTTCGCCTGTTACAATTTTACCAGCTCTGAATGTTCATTTTTATATCTGAGTGTGTCTCAAATTAAAAGAAAAGCAAGACTAAGCCTTTCATTATTCATTAAAAGAAAGTTTATGACCTTCTAACCCTTTCAAGAGCATCATGTGAGCTACATAGAGATTGGACAACATTTGATCTGCTATGAGTTATATTTCCTTTTTCATATTAAAGAAATGACAATAATATGAGCTATCTTATTCAATCCATTACCTGGTAATAGACTCCTTTGTGATTAGCCCACAGGTCTAAAATAATAACTCATAATCAGCTGCTTATTAGAAAAATCCACTTCTGAGGACACTCCTACTTCCTCTGAATTCAACAGCCCATTGTGTTTCATGTTGATGTTCCCAGAGCTTACTGATCTCTATGAGCTGACAGGGCACATGGCACAGTTATCCTCTCAGGGAGGAGAGAATCAATTTATTCTAAATAGAAAGGACTTATCAGATCTAGACGGATCTTTAAAACACCTGTAAGATAATGTGGATTCACAGCAGTAATAAAATAGCAAGCAAATTTGCCTCTTCTGAAAATGATAAATGACTGTATTTCATTGAGCAGCCCTCTCCTTATCTGATTTTGAGGGATAAATATATCTCCATAAATCTAAAGGAAATTTAGGAGTCACCATCTACCTAATTGAATCAGAGATTATATGATTCAAAGAGATAAGAACACATTAAACAAATGAGCATATTTTACATTGCAAAAGTGGGTATAAAATTCACCTTGGAAGAATAGAAGGTGAAATATAAATACTCAAAGGAGATGGAGTATTAAAATGGAAGTATAATTAGTGGAAACTATTACCATTTATGAATAAAATTCTGCTTTAAATGTTAGTTTTCTTTTTGCCAGTATTCTGACCAGTTTTGTGATGGGTTCCTCGTTCATTCTTTTGTGAATACTCAATTGCTTGCAGTTGCAGTCAAGTCCTTTGTTGGTAATTTTCCTTTCTCAGTTCATGAACGCAGTGTTTCCATTATCAATTATTGAATATTCCATGCCTTCTAGTCTCATTTGTGTAGAAAAAGAGAATCTACTTTAAGCTGCACATTTCTTTCCCAGAACTTGCGGTCAGCTTTTAGCCTTGTGTTCGACTCCGTTTTCTCTCCTCCTGGGGCTCTTCACCATTAGATTTCTGTCTGCCTAAGACCGGTGCTTCACTTCCTTTTACTGTTTTTTGCCTTTGCTCCTGATTTTTCTCATACTCTCTTCAATTATACTAATAGCACATATCTAGTTCTCTCTCACACCATATCTGGACAATTGTGTGCCTTTGATATTCTGTAGGCTCGTTATTCCTGCTGGGCAGTGGTCAAATCTAAAGCTGCAAGGTAACATAAGAAGAGCTTGGTTTTACTAGACAAAGAAAGAATGAGTTTCCAATTGATTTTCATGAATAATGACACTAATACCATTTGGAATCAGGGACCCTTGACACATGTCTTGAAATACAAAAACAATATCTGTCTTTGAGATGAAAGTGGTTGGTAATTGGTTCATTTGGCATCATATCCGGGGAGCTTTCAGAACAAAAACAATTTCCTTCTTCTGAGATGGCTTAAGTGAATACTCCATAAAATCAGTGGATCCTTTTCAGTTTGTGATTGTATTCACATGTTTTCTTATGTTAAGGTAAATTAATAAAAGAAAGAGAACAAAATGGGAGTGGAAACATAGTCTGTACAAGCTAAGACATATGTGGCCTATTGGAAGGGACTAAACAGAAGAAGGACATCCAAAACATTAGACCATGACACTCCTTAGCTCAGAAATCCCCAAAGACTTCCTGTCATATTTAGAATAAAATCTAAATTTCTTGTTTTGACCTAAAGGACCTTATATTATATGGTTCTTATTGAAATATAAGGGACCTCTGGTAGCCTAGTGGCAAGAAGCTGTGCTGCAACCTCGAAGGCATGCAGTTCAAATCTACCAGCTTCTCCGCGGGAGAAGGATGGTCAGTCTCCTCCTATGCAATTAACAGTCTCTGAAAACACAAAGGAGGATAAGCTATGGGTAAATTCAGATTCGATGGTACACAATAACAATAACAACTAATATGTAACCTCCTATACAACTACTCTTTTCAACTCATGACCCAACTGTCTCCAAGATTCCACTTGAACTATATCATTTTGTGTGTTTCTTTCATAACTCAAACACATTTCCGTCTTAGGACTTTAAGACTTTTTTCCCATCTTAGCAGATTTGGTATTCTTCTTCTGGAATGCTGTACTCCAAACTCTATACAAGGTCATTCTTGCGATTCTGTTGATATATGATCTCCTCAGAAATACTTTCTCAGATCTTAAAAAAAAAAATTGTGCTTTCTGTTATTATTAATCTATAAATCCATTTATATTTCATTTTTCCACAGCACTGTTGAATATAATGTCTAAAACATACTAAACTCAAATGCAGTGTCATCAAGTTGTAACCAATTTATAAGTGAACTTCCAGTAGGATTTCAGAGACTTTAAATCACACATAAGAAATTGTACATCTTTTCCCAAAGAGCAACTGGGAGATTTGAACTACCAGAGAGACATGATCTTTCACTCAGCAGCTCATCTTCCTACCCATTAGGTCACCAGATCTCTCTTTAGCAAAAAATCGTGGATGAACAAAAATGTTTGTTTAGTGAATAAATGTTGTTGTTGATGATGTGTACCGTCAACTCATAGCTGACCCTCCAATGAGTTTTCAGAAGCGGTAATAGAGTAGGAACAGAATAGGAAATTGTCCATCTTTTCCTCACCAAGTAGCTGGGGAATTTGAACCATTTGCATTTGAGTTGGTAGGACAACTTCTTACCACTCAGCCACCAAAGCTTTCTAAATAAATGATTTTTGTTGCTATTATTATATGCTGTGGAGTTGACTACAACTCATAACAACTTTATGAACAATAACTCTGAACCTTATTCTTTTCTAAGCCAATTACCGTCTCTGACACACATCTGGCCCCATTGCTGTAGTCATTGTGTCAATCCAACTTATTCAGAGCCTTCCTCTCCTGGCTTGACCCTCTACCCTCCCAAATCTGATGTCTTTCTCCAAGGACTGATCCCTGCTGGTCCACATGCCCAAAGTATGTGAGTTTCAAAATCCTTGCCTCCAAGGAGCAGCTTGGCTTCATCCTCTCTAGGTCAGACCTGTTTCTTCACTTGCCAGTTGACGGTATGGTCAATACTTTTCTCCAGCAGATTCTTCTGTCATCCTTAGTCATTATCTGCCTCTTAGATCCATAAAAAGCAATTGAGAAGACAATGGCCTAGATCAGCCACACCTTGGTCTCTAGACTGATATTGCTGGTCTTCAGCACTCTGAAGAGATCCCTGACAGCAGACTTTCCTAAAACAATTTGTCTTTTGATTTCCTGATTGTTGGTGCCAAGAGTCTTAATTGTGGATCAGAGCAAGATGAAATTTTTGACAGCTTTAATCTTTTCGCCATCTATCACAATGTTGTCAATTGGCCCAGGGTTGAGAGTCTTTGTGTTCTAGATGTTGAGATACAAAATCCATATTGAAGACTACAGTCCTTTATCTTTCACAGCCAGTGTTTCAAGTCTTCCTCAGTTTCAGTGAGCAAGTTGTATTCTAAAAATCAGGAGATATAATATATGGAGCGCATACTACAGTGACCAGCACATGGTTAGCACTCAAAAGGATTCGTTAACTCTCAAAAATTATCTTCTACTTTCATTACAACTTCCTACATCTATTTTGCAGAGTGGTTATCAGTATCCTAAGAGAAATAAACCATGTCTTTTAGGATTTATTTCTCTGTTATAAGTATTTAGGAAAATTTCTGGATCATGACAACTGTTCATTAAATCTTTTTTTTGTTTTTAATATATAGAAGAAAGAAATTATTTACTTTTGTTGTTATGGTTAGACATCATTGAGTTGACTATAACTCAGAGAGACCCTAGACATAAGAGATAGAAACCGTGCCAATCATCATCACGATTTTCTCCATGTCCAAGTTCACTGTTGAAGTCACTGTGCCAATCCATCTCATTGACGATCTCCCTCTCTTTTTCTAATACTCTGTCTTTCCCGGCATGATGTTCTTTTTCCAAGGGATGATACCTCCTAAAGCTTCACTATGCTGCCTCTACAAAGTCTTCTGGTCGCACTTCCTCCCAGACACATTTGTTTGCCCTTCTTTCTGGCAGTCTGCAGTCCTTTTCTATTCCATGCTCTTTGCCAACACCCCAGTTCAAAAGCATAGAATTCTCCTTTACCCTTATTATTCATTGTTAAATTAATAATAATTGGGTTCAGGCACACCTATGATTCTAAACTAATGTTTTTACTATTTAGCACTTTAATTTTTTATTGTGATTTTAGTGACAATTTACAGAAAGAATGAGTTTCCACAGATTCATTGATACACATTTTCCTCCCCTCAACCATCCCCCCACAATTCACTTTATAATTCATGTCTTGTTTCAGATTGTTAATTGTCTTACAATGTAACATCATCTTTTCCTTTAAGATAGTCTTTCCCTTCCTCTGTTTAATTATTGTTGCTGTTGTTTTATACCATTGAATCAGAACCGACCTGTACATAGCAGAGGAGGAGATTGTCTATCTTTTTCTCATGGAGTAGCTGGTGAATCTGAATCACTTGCCTTTAGGTTGGCGACACAGTTCCTTACTGCCAGGCGACCAGATCTCCCTATTCCAGTGTAGTGTTTATTATCAATCTGTTCTTTTCTTGCTCCTACTACCACATTGTGCCATGTGAAATTTCTCAGTCACAAAAGGACAAATACTGTAAAGTCCACTACGTTGTTGTTGTTAGGTGTCATCGAGAAGAGTATGACTCATCGCTATCCTATGAACAAAAAAATGTGAACTTAGTTCTGTCCTGCACCATCCTTGCACTTCCTGACACATAAGAGCCAGTTTCAGCAGTCACCTTGTCAGTCCTCCTGGTTGAAGGTCTTCCTCTCCCTCGCCAACCTTCTACCCTCCCTAACATCATGTCCCTCTCCAAGAAGTAACACCTTCTAGCAATACGTCAAAAATATGTGAGACGAAGTCTCATCATTCTCTAGGCCAACCATGGGATGTTCAGTGCTCTTCTCCAACACCACAGCCCAAAAGCATCAATTCTTTTTTTTTTTTTTCATCCTTATTCATTGTTCAGGTCTCTGATGCATAGCTAGTAATCAGAAAAACTATGATCTGAATCAGACTCATTTTAGTCCTCAAACTTATATAACTACTCCTCAATAATTTGGAAAGGTCCCTAACTGCACATTTTCCCAGTGCAATGTGACTCCTTATTTCCTGACTGCTCATAACAAGGGCATTAATTGTGGATCCAAGCAAAATGAAGGTGTTGACAGTTTCAATCTCTTCTCCATCCATTATGACATTACCTATTGGTCCAGTGTTAAGAATCTTTTTGTTTTCTTGATACTGAAACACAATCCATTCTGAAGGCTGCATTTCTTATCTTCTGCAACAAGTGTGTCAAGTCCTCCTAATTTGCAGCAAGCAAGGTTGTATCATCTGCATAACATAGGTTATCGGTGAGTCTCCCTCTAATCCTGATGCCATATTCCTCTTCAGAGTCTAGCTTCAGTGAGATTAGATGGGCCAGCTATGGCCACTTTGAATCAGATAATCATATGATATACTATACAAGGAATAAAAAATAAAAATGGTGTTGCATTCATAGTCAAAAAGTCAATTTCAAGTTCTATCTTGAAATACAAGATAAGGTTATATCCATACAGAAGCCCCGTGAACATGACTATCATTCAAGTATAAGCTCCTATATCTAGTGCCAAAGAGGAAGAGATTGAGAAATTTTTACCAAATTTAGCAATCTGAAATTGACCAAACATGCAACCAGAATGTGTTAATGATAATTCGTGATTGGAATGTGAAAGTATGAAACAGCGAAGAAGGAACAGTAGTATGAGAAATCTGTATAATATTAAAAAAAACACAAAAAATACCAAACCCAACCTAACCTGAGGGGCTCATCTTCTGGCACTATATCACACAAAGTTCTGCTGCTAGTCATAGATTTTTTTTGAGGATCTGTTATTTCAAAATCAGGTAACCACTCTTGATTTTTAGTCTCTCTTAGCCTAGAAACTCCATTGTAAACCTCTGCCATAGTGACCCGGCTGGTATTTGAAATAACAGTGATACAGCATCTGGTATCACAGCAATATTCAAACCATCACATTTGTAGATATGACGTATATTATAATGAGACAAATAAATATTTTTTCTTAAAAGAAAAAAGCAAACAAAAATTTGTATAATATTCCTAGCTCAAGCACAACTCTTAAGGGTAGAAGAATATTTTCTTTCTTTTCATTGAATTATATTTCTTGAGAATCCTCTGAACCTAGAGGGGAATTCTGGTGGCTTATTAGTAAGAAGCGGCCATAACTTAGCACATCCAGAGCAGCATTTGTTTCTTGAAACATCTCAATTGGTATGCCTTCAACTCCTTGAATTTGCCAATTTTTTTCAGAGCAACTTGAACTTCCTCCTTCATCACCTCAGGCTCTTACTTAAACATTATTTCATGAAATTCTTCCATGTCAGCCAATTCCTTCCGGTACACTGACTCTGTATACTCCTTCCATCTTCTTTTTATGCTTCTTGGATCACTTAACACTCTGCCCAAAGCATCATTAAGTATTGCAACTCATACTTTAATTTGTTTTTCAATTCCTTCAACTTAAGAGATATGGAGTGAGTTCTGGCTCTTTTGACTTTCTGACTCCAGCTCTTTACATATTTCATTATAGTGTCTTGCTTTGTTATCTCGAGCTGCCCTTTGACATTTTCTCCTCAGCTCTTTACTTTCTTGACTTCATCAGTGCACGGTACTTACACTAAAATAGTTTTGTGAAACTCAAGTAGCTTAGTGGGGCAGGTAGCTCTGCTCCCAACTCGAAAGTAGACAGTTCAAAGCCACCAGTTGTTCCTCAGAAGTAAAATGGACAATCTCTCCCAATGTGATTTGTTGTTGTTGTTGTGTACCATTGAGTCAGAACTGACTCATAGCTGACTCTCAGTGGATTTTCAGAGGGAACTAAACACACAGGAGAAGATTTTCCATCCTTCTCCCACAGAGAAGCTAGTGAATTTGAACTGTATGCCTTCAGGATTTCAGTGCAGCTACTTGCCACTAGGCCAGAAATTCTCTGAAAAATCCACTGAGAGTCAGCTATGAGTTGGTTCTGACTCAACCCCATATAGCAACAACAATATCTAAAATATACCAGATCTAGAACTTTACTTATATAATGCAGAATCATGGATGTAACAAAAATGCAAATAGAGAAATATAAGAGTTAGGAATTGTAATAACTAATTATCATATTCTAAAATATGTAGGATCTTACACAATACATTCTATTCACCTATAATATTTCAAGGCTAGTTATTTAATTTATTATCTTTATTAGCCAACTAATGAGCAAATATATAGCAATTACAGTACCAAACAGCTCAAAAACGTGTGAGAGGTTTATTTCTAACTCACAAAACCACAAAATTTGGCAAGAATTTGTAGCTTTCCTGGGAAAAAGGTACTGTCATCAACTTGATTTGACTCATAGTAACCTTATGTTATTCTTGTTCTGTGTCATGGAGTTGGAATCAATTCATAGCTGACTGTCCAGTGGGTTTTTAGAGGTAGTAAATCTCACAGGAAGAGATTGCTTATCTTTCTCCCTTTGAGCAGCTAGTCGATTCAAACCACTTGCCTTTGGCTTGACAGCATAATTCCTCACCACTAAGCAACCCTATGTTGTTAGTGTTGTGTAACATGGAGTCAGAAATGACCCATTGTTGGCCCTCCAGAGGGGTTTCAGAGTTTCAGAGGCAGTGATCTTTCTCCCACGGAACAGTTGGCAAATTCAATATGCACTTTTCATTAGCAGCACAAATGCCTGTTAACTTTCCATTCAAGGCTGATTATTTTTATTATTGGTTTGCACACAAGTCATTAATATACATTGTGTTCTATATAACTCATTACTATTGATCTATGTCTTTATCACCCATTTCTTCAAGTTCCCATTGCATCTTGCTTATTCCTTCACCATCACCACCCCATCTGCCCACCTGTTGGATTACAACTACCAAGTTGTAATCAACTGTAATCAATTGGCACCTAAGACTTAATCAATGTGCACAAATGTTATTCAAATATTTTTACCTTAAAGTGACATGGTTGACTTCTGCTCCAAACCTGCATTTCAGAATATGAACTTCTTTAACTGCAATAAGTTGGTTCTCACGTGCTCAGAAGGAGAGAAAAAAGGACAAAAATGAGTGTCCAAAATAATATCTCTTTTTTAATTAGTCTCTCTTTTTCTAAAATTTGGTAGCCAGTCATCAGGAAAGGCCAAGCAAGCATGCATGCAAGAATTAAAAATAAAACAGAGAACAAAAAGCTACAGAAACTATTAAGCTAAAAATATAAATAAGAACAAATTGTAATCTTTAAGAAATGCTTAAAGTATTTTTGATGACTAACAAAAAAGTGACATTGCTAATAAAAATAAAAGCTTCTTGGCAAGCAAGCAAGTACATATTGAGCAGCAATGTAAACAAAGGAGAAATTACTTACAACTCACAGATCATATTTAATTTAATTTTGTTCATTAATTGTCTTATTAAATAAATCTACAGCTTGATGTAATTACTTTGTAGAAGTATCAGGAAAATCAACAGCCATCTCATTTTCACTGAACTCTTGTCACGTTTAAGTGTATGTAACAAATTTACAAAACTCTTCTGCAAAGAAATTGAAAAAAAATAAATTTCTAAAGCATATATAAAGAGAAAGTATTTTTTTTAAAAAAATCAAATCTATTGATGTAGTTCACAATACAAGAGGCATAAATATGTAAAGAAAAATAACAACTTACTTTAGGGTGTCAAGAAAAGATTGCTAATACAGATATCACAGCCAATTGAAAGCAAGATAAAACAATTTTAAAGTCGTTTTATATATGCTACATTTAAAAGAAAGTGTTCTGATGGTATCCCTAGCATGGAAGGCTGTGGCTTTGGGTGGTTCAAATGCACCAAGCAGCTCTTCATGAGAAGGATGGACAATTTCCTCCCATTATGAAGCACAGCCGTGGAAACTTGGGGGAGTATCAAGTCATAAATCAGTTTATAGCACAGTCCTGAGACGTACTTCTCAAAATCTAGGTACTGTTCTCCTAAACTTGAATCAAACTGAATCTGGAAAATTAATCAAGAGGCATAAAGCAAATTTTCCCTTCAATTACAATAAATGCAGACAGATTTATGTTATCAATCTTTCATAAATGTTAATGATCTCAGAGAATTCTTTCCATATTTATGATCTATGCTTAAAAAGAATAGTATTTTTTTATGGAATCACAATAAATATAAGAAGTGTCGCTGATATTTATTAAAGTGCTGTCAACTAATTAACCCATTTATTTTCAAGTCATTTTCTTTGAATAATTACAATAGATAATGTATATCATACAAATATGATATAATTTATAAGTTTATTCATTAGCCTAAAGTTTGAAACATCTTTAATTAGCTTGGAATGGATATTTTTCTATAGGTGAGCAGATAAATTATAGCATTTCACTCCATCTCAATTGCTCAAGGTAGAAAACTTCTAAAGATTTGGGAAATTTCTCCTTACTCCACACAGTCCTACATTCGCCCTAGGTTGCAAAACGCTTCTGGCAAAATATAGATGTCTTTTTTTTCTCTAATCTACTCACAAATCTCATCTTACTTACTGTTAAGCTTTCTCTTTCCTTAGAGCTAAAGACCTGAGACTGGATTGCTGCCTGTGAGCTCCTGCCACACTGGCCATCTGGAATGGTGACCACCTGCCTCTCTATCTCCTAAGTGTTAATTTCTGCCTGCTGTTAAGCATGTCTCATCCACAGTTGGCATTTATCATTGCCCTTAGCGTTCTTTCTAAATCACAACAGGATGAGAGCATTGCTCACCTACAGTTTTCTCCTCTCCCCACCACTCCTGTGGTTTACCATTGATAATAGGTAGATAGGTAGGTAGGTAGATGATAGATGAAGATAGATGATAGATAGATAGATAGATAGATAGATAGATAGATAGATAGATAGATAGATAGATAGATAGACAGGCACATAGTGGGACAGAGAGAGATAGATAGGTGGATGGATGGATGGATGGATGGATGGATAGATAGATGCATGGATGTATAGAGATGCTGTTGATTCAACTCCAACTTGCAATAACCTCTGTACATAGCCTTGAATCATCCTTATTGTCTTATTGTCAGCATGTTTGAGTCACAGTGGCTGTAATAAGAATCCACTTTGCTGAAGATCTCCTTGAACTTCACTCTCTGTTGCTTCACCAAACACAATGTCCTACTCCAGTGACTGATGCCCCTGATGACATGCCCATAGTAAGTAAATTTAACCATGCTTGACTGCAGCTCATAAGGTTTTAATGGGATAGTATTTTAAATCACAGCAAATCACTGTGCTTTCTCTTCTAATCTGTTTTAGTTTAGAAGTTTTGCTAAAACTTGTCCACCAAGATTATCTTGTTGATATTGAAAATGCTGATGGCATCCATGAAGTTTGAAGAGACATGTAAGCTACTGTGGTGTGATAAACTGGCAGATAAGTGGCAGCGCTTCACCATATGAGGCATGCAAACTTTGCCGCTGGTTGCTAGGAAAATTCTTCATGTTATATATACACACTTAAACATGTAAATAGCAATATCCTGCCTTGATGCTTTTCCCTTGCTGAGTATGACGTTGTTTGAAAGTAAGCATTAGAGTATACGATCCTCAAGTGTCATCTTTAAGGCATTTGATTAAAACAGATGTGTTCTACAAGCACAGAGACAAGAGCTATATGGGACTTTCTAGTGCCAGGAGATTCAGTGAAGCATACAATTGGGAACTAACCATGAGCTCTATAAGAAGACAGGGCTTTTTCAAATGCTTTCTGCAGTTGACCCTTTCATACTCTAGCAATTCTCAGTCACACTTCTTTGTATTGCCCCTTCCTCAGTTTTCTTAACTTGATGCAAAGCGTCAGAGAGAGAGAATGATACTGTTCTCCAAAACGCAATTAACATTATTTTCCTTCAGGCATAATACTAAGAGACTAGTAGAAATAATAAAAAGATAAATATTGATTGAAACAACAGATAAAGAATGTCTGAATTCACAGCATTGGCAGGGCTATACTCTGACAATTATCCTTTGTCTCTTCCAAGACTGTTCCTTGGCATTTTTTGGTTAACAGACACAATCTCACGTGATGGTCCCCCCTCCATCCTGGAAATAGGTATCTATTCCATTTACTAGATATCATCCAGAAACTAGTTTTTAACATTAATAGTCTACTCAGAAGCCAGGAGATCCAGTGGTTTCTGGCCACTACTACCTTCTATTCTGATCAAAAACATGGCAGAAGATTGAATCCTAATAGAAGATTTATGAGGGAGAAGAATGTTGAGCAGATGTCCCACTCTAAAAATATCCAAGTTTCCTAGACTAATCGTGACTAAAGTTCTCTCTGAGAAGTATCCTTGAGATAAATTGTAAAACTTGACCAAAACCTTTCTTAATTTGCTGTTGAAACATCCACTGGGAGTACAATAAAATTTTTCACTTAATAAAAGGAAAAAAATTTAAAAATGGAAAAAAAGGAAAAGATGTCATTCAGAAATTTCCTAAACCAAGACACACTTCGCTCAGGTTTGAGCTTATTAATTTAACTATTTCTAAATAGACTTGCAACTTCAAGAGTCAGGACTTCAAAATATCTCATTGTGCGAGGAAATCTCAGGACAACCACGTGGCCAGCTGACTGGATGAGATCTATATTTGTTCCCATCTCAATGAAGGGTGTTCTGACAGAGTGTGAAAATTATCAAACAATATGATTAATATCACATGCAAGCAAGATTCTGCTGAAGATTATCCAAATATTACTAGAACAACACCTCAACAGAGAACTGCCAGAAGTGCAGGCTGGGATTAGAAGAGGCCTTGGTACAAGGGACATTGTAGTCAACATCAGATAGATCTTGGCTGAAAGCAGAGAGTACCAGAAGAATGTGTATTTGTGTTTCATTGACTAAGCAAAGGCATTTGACTGTGAGAATCACAACAAATTGTGGTCTAACTCTAAGAAGAATGGGAATCCCAGAACACTTGATTGTGCTTATGTGAAACCTATAGCTGGACCAGGAGGCAGTCATCAGAACAGTGCAAGAAAACACAGCATGGTTCAAAATTGGGAAGGGTGTTTGCCGGGGATGTGTCTTATCAACATACCTTATCAATCTATATGCAGAACAGATGCTGGGCTCCTTGAGGAGAAATGTGGCATCGGGATTGGAGGAAGACTCATCAACAATCTACATTATGTAGATGACGCAATCCTGCTTGCTGAAACTGACAAGGACCTGAAGTGTTTGCTTCAGAAGATCAAAAACTGCAGCCTTCAATAGCAAGAAAACAAAGATTCTCACAATTGTGCAAATTGTCAGCATCATGAAAGATGGTGAAAAGTTTGAGATTGTTGACAACTTCAGGTTGCCTGGCTCTACAATCAAAACTCTGGGTACCAGCAGCCAGGAAATTAAAAGACAAATTGCATTGGGAAAGTCTGCTGTCAGAAACTTCTCCAAACTACTGAAGAGCAATGATATCAGTCTGGAGACTAAGGTGTGCCTGATACAGCCCATGATCTTTGCAGTCACTTTCTATACATCAGAGAGCTGGACAATGACTAGGGATGATAGAAAGATAGTTGATGCCTTTCAGCTGTGGTGTTGGAAAAGAGACTATTTGTCTTGGAGAGGGTGAAGCAAAGCTGCTTCTTGGAGGCAAGGATTCTGCAGTTTCACCTGACATACTTTGGACATGTTGCAAGGAGGGACATCACTCTTGGAGGAGTGAAGGGACAGCACAAGAGAGAAAAACCTTCTATGAAATGGATTGATTCAGTGACTGGAGTAATGGTGGTAGGTGTGTTGGAGACAGTGAGCTTGGTACAGGACAGAGCAGGGTTTAGGGTTCTTGTGCATAGGGTAGCTATAAGTTACAGGTGACCCGATGACATATAACAAGAACTATTCAATCTATAGCATATATAGTCTACTGGCATTTAAAAATTTAGTAATTTCTCCTACAGTCCAGATTTCTAGTATTTATTGAAAAAATTTAAAAAATTCTCCAGCTTTTAAACATTTATTTTCACAAAAAATTATAAACAACTGGAGTTGAATATAGGTAGCCACTTTAGCCATGCTTAGTTATTCCTAGTTTATCAGCTCCTAGGGAGCTCTCGTGGTTTAGTGGCAAGGAATTATAGTGCATGGTTCACATCCAGCAACTGCGGAGAAAGATGGGCAAGCTTCCCAGCATGATTTAGTGCCTTTGAAAATCAGGGGGAAGGTCAGCTATGGGTCATTTCCGACTCCGTGATACACAACAACAGTTTGTCCTAATTTCCACCACTCTCTCTTGTCTCTGTAATGCAACTGATATGTCTGAACCTTTCTCGAGCATTTACACCAGACTAGAGCTCTGGCGGCCTAGTGACAAGAAGCTATGCTGCAATGCCAAACACATGCTGTCCTAAGAGACCATCATCTGCTCATCAGGAGAAGGATGGTCAACTTCCTCCTGTGAGATTAACTGCCTCTGAAAACCTGCTGGGGCTCAGCTATGGGTCGATTCCAACTCAATGGTACACAAGAAGAATATTCTGAATACACCATAGACTGCTTGCTAGTAGAACGTACAGGTTTGTCCTGGTGAGGGTGATAACAGGCTGCTACTTCGAAGCAAGAATTTTTAAGCTCCATCTGGTATACTTTGGGCAGGTTGCAAGGAGGAATCAGTCCTTGGAGAGGGACATCATGCTTGGAAGGGTGTAGGGATAACAAGGGACAAGAAAGGAAGACCCTGGATGAAATGGATTGACTCAGTGACTGGGGGTAATTGGATTATGTGTGTCAGAAACAGTGAGATTGGCTCAAGGTAGAGCTGGGTTCAGAGCTGTTGTACATAGGGTTGCTATGAGTAGCAAGTGAATCAACTGCACAACAACAACAACAACAGTCCCCTGGAGAGCTCTGGTGGCCTAGTGGCAAGAAGCTGAGCTACAGTCCAGAAGACACATGGTTCTAGGCCATCACCTGCTCCACGGGAGAAGGATGGGCAATCTTCTCCTAGGCAATTAACCCACCAGAGGGTCAGCTATGGGTCTGTTCTGACGCTATGGTACACAACAACAACAGTCCCTGGGAGGAAATGAGCGTGTGACATATCATATAATGTATCCCTTCCCAAATGAAAGTATATCTATACTGGTTAGCAGACATTTTTTGTGGCAGATACAGACTTCTCTTCAGACTCTCCATACTGCATGAACGTATTTCTTGTAAATTTTCAGTCACTTTGTACCAGTGAGGACTCTTCCTAGGTTTTAAGAAGCACATGACTCCATTTTGTGTTACCAAAATTTTCTACATGACAACCTTGATAAATTACTCTGAAAAGAACCATGAGGAACTGAACAGTAATAAAAATGTCTTTTCTTCCCTGAAACAGCTTCCTTTCCAAGCTGGGGTCCAATTATGCCCCAATTATCTTAAAAAAATAAAATTATTTTGCTCAATATTGTCACAAGACTAGAAAGTCCTCTAAGGCCCTTTGCAAATATGTGGTATATATGTGTGTTTCTCATATTTTAATTCAAGATTGAGTATCTTTTTCAGTGTGGTAAAAGACTAAGTCCATGTCCCTTCGTCAGCCTCTGTTTTAGACCAGTTAGGCTTTTGCAATCTTTGAAAGAGCAGACAGGATTGATCTGTTAGCAATGTAATACCTCAAGTGGACCACGGATAAAATTTCACAGATGAAAAACATATCAAATCAATTTTCATCTGTTCCTTAGCCAAATCTTGCAAATAGCAGGCCTTTCATACTCTTTTAGCTCCCTCAACTGCTTTTAAGATTTATCTGTGCAAGGGCAGAAGAAATGTAAAAACAGCTCTCTTGTCATAACTTAAAACGAAGCCCATAACCTCTACTTTTCTCATATGAAAAGAGGAAAAAAGAAACAGAAAGACTGGTGGTGTGTGTATGTGTGTTCCCCTATACGTGCAGAGAGAGAAAGAGATATTAAAATCCAACCTATTGGGGTAATTTATTTAAAAGATTGCAATCTCTCACCAAAGGAATACCATATTTCCCCTTGGTTGGTATGAACACCAGAAGATAATCACTATGGTGTGATCACTGAATAAGTTTTGAAGCTTTCAAAGCAAGTTCAATAGTTGCAGCCACAAGAAGTTGCTTACACAGGCAAATTCTTACTAAAGATGAAGATAGTTGTCTAAATCTATTACTTTAATGATTTGTATAGTCTATCCTTCAACTGATGGAAAGAATATTAGTTTCATGACCTGATAGCAATGGGTCAAACAATGAGTTTTCAAAACCACTGAAATGGAATCTGACTTCATCAATATTCTTTTAACCTTTTCTGGGAAATCTATACGATTCATCATAATATGAAGAGTTTCCATTACAATCATCCTTTATCATGTGATTTCAGACTCTATAAACATACCTGATTCTGATTAATTTTAACTAAAATTTGCTGGGAGATTATAAATATGATCACTTTGCTAGGGTAATAAAAAATTTATCTTGGTTCACAAATTCTTTGTTCAACTGTCAACTGCTCACTGATATCCCTTTGGTAAAGTTATCACTATGTTATTTTGAATTACATCAGATGCCAAACAACAAATACAAAATATATCCAGCCCAGGATTTATTTTTTAAAAAGGGCTGGAGAAACTCAATATAAGCTGTGAAAACTAGGCC
>NW_006400062.1:2396166-2397775 GCF_000299155.1 Elephantulus edwardii
GGTTTAAGGCTGTTGTGCATAGGGTAGCTATGAGTCGCAAATGACTCGATGGCACATAACAACAACAACAACAAACAATCATTGAACTCTAATCCAAAATTCAAAATCATTGCCAACAAGTGTATCCAGAGCTGACCCTCCAATGGGTTTCCCAAGGTTATAAATCACATGGGAGACTATTTAACCTTCTCCAAGGGAGGTGCTGGTGGATTTGAATCAATAGAGAAGCACTACCTTTGGGTTACCAGTGTAACACTCTGAGGCCAAAGGTTTGTAACTTAGACATCCGTCAAAAATTAAGATGCATTGATGGATGGAGAGATAAGGGCTACGTATATGATGAAGCAAATACAAAAAATGCAAATTGCAGAATTTAAGTAAGAAGCAGATGTGCATTGTATATTTCTTTTGACTTTTTATGACTGTTTATAAAGAATCAAAGTAATATGTACAGTAGAAATTCACCTGAGATATACTAAAAATATTTAAGAATCTCAGTAGTATGTTGTTGTAATGTGCCATCAAGTTGCTTGCAACTTACAGGGACCCTATGTACAATAGCTCTGAACCCTGCTCTATCATGACCCTCATTGTATGACATACCTGCTCCCGTTACTCCAGTCAATGAGAGTCTTCTTCTCTTGTGTTTTCCCTCCTTCCTTCTATGCATGATGTCCCTTCCCATTGTCTGCTCCCTCCTTGCAACATGTGAGACATAGCTTCAGAATTCTTGCCTCCAAGGAGCAGCCTGGCTCCACCCTCCCTAGCATAAATATGTTTGCTCTCCTAGCAGTTCATGGTATATTCAGAACGCTACTCCAGCACCAAAGGTCAAAGGCATCAACTCGCCTTCTGTCATCCCTAGTCATTGTCCAGCTCTCTGATGCATAGCAAGTAATTTCAAAGACAATGGCCTGTATCAGTTGCACAATAGTCTCCAGACTGATAACGATGAAGTCACTGACAGCTGACTTTTCCAGTGCAATTCGTCTTATAATTTCCTGGCTGCTGGTACCAAGAGTGTTGATTGTAGATCCAAGCAACTTGAAGCTGCCAACAATCTCAGTTTCTTCCCCATCTATCATGATGCTGCCAATCTGCCCAGTGGTGAGAATCTTTGTTTTCTTGAAGTTGAACTTCAGTCCATATTTAAGGATGCAGTTCTTGATTTTCTGCAGCAAATGTCTCAGAGCCTCTTCATTTTTGGCAAACAAGGTTGTGTCATCTACGTAATGCATGTTGTTGATGAGTCTTCCTCTAATCCTGATGCCATATTCCTCCTCATAGAGCCCACCCTCCCAGATGATCTGTTATGCATATAGATTGAAAAAGTATGGAGATAAGATGCATCCCTGGAGTGTACTCTTTCAGTTGTAAACCATAAAATATTTCCTTGTTTCCTCCTGACAATTGCCTTCTGATCTGAGTATAGGTTTCAAATAAGCACAATCAAGTGTTCTGGGATTCCCATTTTCCTCAATGTTAGTCAGAATTTTTTGTGAGTCAAATGCCTTTGCATAGTCAATAAAACACAGATAGGCATTCCTCTGCAGTCTCTGATTTTAGCCAAGATCCATCTAACATTGTCATGTGCCGTCGAGTCGCTTGA
>NW_006400062.1:2398720-2400208 GCF_000299155.1 Elephantulus edwardii
CTATCTGCAGGTTCATAGGGTTTCCAGAGGCAAGCTATTATGGAAGTGGATGCCACTCCTCCTTCCACGCTTGTTTAATCAGGGAGCTCCACCCCACTCTCAGTCCACATTGGGTAGCAAACTATTAACGCATTTGACACATCCTTGATACTGTTCAATAATTTCTGCGCTCTGTTGGATCATGTTTTTTAAAATAGAAACAAATATGGATTTCTTCCAGTCAGTTGGTCAGCTGGTTTTCCTCCAAATTTCTTGGCACAATATGATTAACTCTTCCAGGACTGCATTTGTTTGTTGAAATAGGTCAACTTGTATGCCGTCATTTCCTGGGGTCTTGTTTTTGACAAATTCCTTCAAAGTATGTTGAAATTCTTCCATCATTACCACAGGCTCTCACTCATACGTTACTTTATGAAATTCTGTGTCAGCCAATTCTTTTTGGCACAGTGACTCTGTATACTCTCGCCATCTTCTTTTAATGCTTCCTGGATTAGTTAATATTCTGCCTAAAGCATTCTTAATTATTGTAACTCGAGGCTTGAGGATTAAGAAATTCTGAGCAAGTTCAGCCCTTTTGAATTTCTGACTCTAGCTCTTTGCACATTTCATTATAATACTTTTCTTTGTTTTCCCAAGCTGTCCTTTGAAATCTATTCAGCTTTTTAACAAGATGCGTTAATAATAATGGGTGACTACAATTCAAAAGTTGGGAAAAGGTAACAAGGACTTGTAGTTGGAAAACTTGGACTTGGTAACAGAAATGAGGCTAGAGGTAAAATAATAGAATTTTGTATAAACAATGATTTGCTCATTGCAAATACTTTTTATAAGAAACGTGAACGCAGGCTATACACATGGATTTCAACTAATGGCTTGCATAGGAATCAGATAGATTACATCTGTGTAAAGAATTGTTGGAGAAGTTCAATATCAGCAGTGAAAATTAGGCCAGGTGCTGACTGTGAAACAAACCATCATTTACAAAGATGCAAGTTCAAGCTGAAGTTAAGGAAGGCTAAATCAAATTCACAGGATCCAAAATTTGACCTTGAGTCTATCCCAATAGATTTTCAAAACTATCTCAAGAACATCTTTGAGGCATTGAGCACTAATGAGCAAAGGCCAGATGAGCTCCTGGAGGGTATCAAGAACATTATCCACAAAAAATGCAAAAGGTCATTACAAAGACAGAAGAGGAAGAAAAGACCAAGGTGGATGTCAGAAGACACTCTGAACACTGCACTAGAGCAGTAGTATGAGTGTTAACCAATTAGAGCAAATAAGAGCAGTAATTATCTAGGAAGGATAGGCCAGTAATCTGCCTTAATTCACCTTGATCGAACATGCAATCAAGATGCATTGATAATAATGGGTGACTGGAATGCAAAAGTCAGGAACAAAGAAGAAGATTCAGTAGTTGGAAAACATGGACTCGGTGACAGAAATGGAGCTGGAGAGAGAAAGATTGAATTTTGCACAATCAATGAC
>NW_006400062.1:2402478-2403504 GCF_000299155.1 Elephantulus edwardii
GCCCTCTTTGAGGTGGATTGATTCAGTGACTAGGATAATTGGGATGGGAGTGTCAGAGACATTGCGATTGGCACAGGACAGAGCAGAGTTTAGGGCTGTTGTACATAGGTTCGCTATGAGTATCAAGCGACTCGACGGCACATAACAACAACAACAACGTTATCTCTAAAACCTAGAAACTGCAGGATATAGGTTAATTTTACAGACAACAGGCCTTTAACCCATGAGTGCCACTAATTCTTTGAAATATAAAGTAACATGGTAAAAAAAAAAAAAATCACAACACACACACACAAACAAATAAACCAGGGTGTTTTGTTGTTGTTTCTTCTTAGTGTAGCATATCACTTTGATTATTGTGTTGCTTTTTAATTTTTTCTTTACTGGTTTATTTACAAAGTTTGAATACACTATTTTTCACACTGAGTCTTTCCCATTTCCTTCTTCCTCACCCCCGATCAAATTGTGCGACCTTATGATTCACTTACCCCCACCCTGATCTCACGCCTCTGCTTCCGCTCTCTGCCCCTTGAGTCCTCATACTCATTCTACGATAATGGTCTTTTATAGTATTTGTCCTTATGGAACTGAGTTAGTTCACTCAGCATAATGCTCTCCAGTCCCTCCCGTGTTAGGTAGTAGTTTATAAAATCATTTCTCCTGCATGCTGCACAGTATTCCATTGTGTGAATGTACCATAATTTCTCAATCCATTTGACTGTGCTTGGACATCTGGGCAGCTTCCATGTTTTTGCAATGTTGAATAATGCTGTTAATAAATATTGGTGCACAAGTCTCCATTTGAGCCTCAGTTCTCAATTTGTCAAGGTATATTCCAAGCAGAGTACCAGCAGGGTCATATGTAATTTCCACGTTCAGCTTTTTGAGGAAGTGCCAGACTGTCTTCCAGAGTGGTTGTATCATTTTACAATCCCACCAGCAATGTACTGTGTTCTCTCAAACAACTATTTCATAAGGAACATATTAATAAGAGTAACCTAAGAGGATAGAAAGGAATTTTAGTAA
>NW_006400062.1:2405019-2406914 GCF_000299155.1 Elephantulus edwardii
GCACTCTTAACACCAGCAATCAGAAAATCTAAAGACAAATAGCATTGAAAAAATATGCTGTCATGAACCTCTCTAGAGTGCTGAAGAGCAACAATGTCAGTATAGATACAAAGGTGCACTTAATCCAGTCCATGGTCTTCCCAATTACATGTAATGCCTAAGGATGAGAGAAGAATAATAGATGCCTTTGAGTTGTGGTGCTGGAGTTGAACATACCGTGGACTGCCAAGAAAACAAATAGGTCTGTCTTGGAGAGGGTGAAACCAAGCGTCTCATTGGAGGCTAGCATTTTAATTTCTGCCTCACTTACTTTGGGCATGTGGCCAGGAGAGATCAGTCATTGGAGAAAGACATCATGCTCGGAATGGTGGATGGACAGCACAGAAGAGTAATACCCTGGATTAGATGGATTGATACAATTAGGGTGATAAGGGTTGGTGTGACAGAATTAATGAGATGGGGTGATGAGGGTTGGTGTGACAAAATTAATGAGACTGGCCAAGGACAAGGAAGGGTTCAGAGCTTCTGTACAAAGGGTTGTTATGCATCACAGGTGACTTAACCGATAACATTCTATGACAGGTTTGGAGGCAGGACTGACATCCACTTCCTAAACAACATGCCTCTGGAAACTCTATGAACTTAGATGAATGTCAACAGCTCTACAGGGGCTTCAAGCCTTTTGTTCATAGGGTCACTATGAGTCATGCTTGAGTTGAAGGCAATCAACAACAACAGTGATATCAGTTTGATGTCTGATTTAGGCCATAGACTTTTCTATAACTAGCTATGTATCTGAGACCTGGACAATGAATAAGGATGACAGAAAAAAAAATTGACACCTTTGAGCTGTGGTGTTGGAGAAGAGCACTGACCATCCATGGATGGCCAGGAAAATGAATAAATATGGCTTGGAGATGGTGTAGCTGGAGGCCTCATTAGAGGCAAGAATGATGAGGCTTCTCGTATACTTTGGACAAGTTGCTAGGAGGTGCTATTCCTTGGACATGATGTTGGGAAGGGTGGAGGGTCAGCGAAGGAAAGGAAGACCCTCAACCAGGTGGACTGACATGGTGACTACTTCAGTGGGCTCTTGTGTGTCAACAAGTGTGAGGATGGTACAGGACAAGACTGGATTCAGATCTTTTGTTCATAGGGTAAACTAGGAGTAGTACTAGACTCCATGGCGCCTAACAAGAACAGCAACTGGTTTTTACTAATGTTAAGTCCTCTCATTCTATTGTGCCTTTGAGCATTATCTAGTGTCCTTTCTTATCTCTCATGGTGGTTTTCACCTTGAAGTTTATTTTATCAGAGATTATTATTACCACTCCTTTCTTATGAATGTCATTTGTTTGGTTTATTTCACCCCCTTTTTGGTCCATCTTTATCCTCATTTCTTAGATATGTCTCTTGTACACAACAGGATGATGGTCTTTGTTGTTTTGAGGGTGTTGCCATTTTGCATTTGTTTGGGGCTTTTTTTATCCATTGTGCTGCTGGTTTTTGTTGTTGGGGGTTTTTTTTTGGGGTTTTTTTTTTCTTTATTGGTCTATTAAAGCCATTCACAGTGAACGATGCCAGGCTCTGTTTTACTATTATTTTTTTCTTTATTCATTTCTGTGTTGTTGCTTGTTGATTTAGTCCACCTACATTCCCTTGTGCTCTCTGTGTGAAGGACTTCAGAGGCCACTTTCATTAACTTTGCCTTAAGCACAGGTAGGTGTACACTGCAAGGGACTGTGAGCACAGAAGGAGGTGGAGAGCAGAGGAACTACACTTCCAAAGCTACCTTTCTCAAACCACAGACTGAAGTTCCCTTCTCCAGTTGCCTGACCTGACTGAGAACTAGTTCGAATGAGACTTTGAACTGCAGTTTTATCTCAAGAGCCTAT
>NW_006400062.1:2408419-2410039 GCF_000299155.1 Elephantulus edwardii
GTCGTGGGTGACTTGACGGCACATAACAACAACAGTATAACAGGCCCATCACCCAAAAGAAAGTATCAGATACCCAGCAAAGATCTCCATCAAATATGAGAAAGAAATTAATTTCCTTGCAGAAAAGCAGGTACTTAAGGAATTTGTAAAAATAAGAACACAGCTCTTCAAAAAATACTAACAGAATTTTTTGTTTTCTTAAATACTTTTATGTGGCATTGAGTGGCTCGAGACTCTTAGTGATGCTATGTACAACATCTCTGTTTGCCTTAAAGAGCTTAAAAATCTTAAAAGGAAATCATTTGCATCTAGACATTGATACAAATTAGGACAGGCCTGATACAGGAATCAAAAGATGTTGTAAAACCTCAGTTCTTCTCTTTGCTCTACTCTTAATGGTGTTCATTTCATCCTGAAATTCTCCAAAGAGGTCCAACTGTAGCCCCAGGTTCTCCTTCGCAAGTGGCTGCAGTTTTTAACTTTGTGTCTTTACACACTAACGGCCATGAGAAGACATAAAACATCCTCCTGTCTCACTGACTCCTACTGGGCTACTGGCAACCCCTGAGCTTGCCATAATGAGATGAACTGATTTAGTTCATCCAATTAGGACCCAAGGGTAGAACTCAGAATGGACACTACTCAATAACCATGACTGCTAGGAAAGAGTAACACAAACAAAATCAGGTGAATCTTATGTGAGAATATGAGTTCCAAGCAGTAAGAATAACAATACCCAGCAAATACCTATTAGAGCTGCAATAAGATAACATTGTAGGAGACAAAAGGAAAAAAAAAAGAAATATAACAACTACACCTAAGCTTCAGAAGTTCTTTGAAAAAAAGAATAAGATCAAGAAATATTGATTCTATTACTTGCAGCACACCAACACACATACTTCTATCATCCTTTAATCATCATCCAGGTATCAGATGCATAGTAAGTGATTGAAAAGACTGTGCGTGATCTGAATCGAACACATCTTAGTCCTCAAATTGACATCATTGCTCCTCAATAATTTGCAAAGGTCCCTAACTGAAGAATTTCTCAGTGCAATATGTCTCTTGATCTTTTGACTGATTAAAGTTACTGACAGTTTCAATTTTTCTCCATTTATCATAACGTTGCCTATCAGTACAGCGGTGAAAAGTTTTGCTTTCTTGACGTTGAGATGCAATCCACATAGAAAGCTGCAGTTTTGATCTCCTGCGTTAACTCTTTTAAGTCCTTCTCGCTTTCAGCAAGCAAAGAAGTGTCACCTGCATAATGAAGATTATTGATGAGTCTTCCTCTAGTTCTGATGCCTCATATTTTTTCATAGTGTTCAGCTTCTCAAAAATTTACTCAGCTTACAGATTGAATGGGTAGAGAGAAAGGATACCACCTGAAACACATCTTTCCTAATTTTAAACTACTGTTCCCTTGCTCTGTTTACACAATAACCTCTTGATCTAGGCAGAGGTTTTGCATGACCATGATTAAGTGTTCTGGGATTCTATTTCTTCTCAGTATTAGGTACAATTTGTTATGATACACAAAATCAAATGACTTTGCATAGTCAATAAAGCACAAACATTAGAAGAGAGAATAAATATGGGTCTCTGTTAGTCAGTTATCCA
>NW_006400062.1:2410909-2413116 GCF_000299155.1 Elephantulus edwardii
AAGACAGAACTTCAAAATCCTAACCTCCAAGGAGAAACTTGGTGTCATCCTCTCCAAGACAGACATAGTTGTTTTCTCGGCAGTACATGATAGGTTCAGCTCCCCTCTAGCACCACAAATCAGAGGCATCAATTCTTCTTCTGTCATCCTTAGACATTACCCAGCTTTCTGAAGCCTAGCAAATAATTGCAAAGACCATGACCTGGATCAAGTACACCTTAAACTTTAGACTGACATCGTTGCTTCTCAGTACTCTGGAGAGGACTCTGGCAGTAGATTTACCTAATAGAATCTGTCTTTTGATTTCCTGACTACTGGTTCCAAGAGTCTTGATTGAGGAGATATGCAAGCTGTAATTGTTACCAGCCTCAATCTCTTCTCCGTCCATCATGGTGCTTTCAATTGGACCAGTGGTGAAAATCTTTGTCTATTGATGATGAGCTTCGCCAATCCATATTGAAGATCACAGTCCTTGGGCAACTGTGTCAGTTTAGAATGATTTTAAAATTCAGGTAGGATAGACTTAGGATCACAATTTGGTTCTAATAAACTTGTTTTCATTTTCTTCAGCCTCAATTTGAACTTGCACATGAGTAATTGATAGTCTTATCTGTGTTTCCACAGTCAGCATCTACCCTAGTTTTGCCTGCAGATATTGAGCTTCTTTAATTATACCTTCCACAGATATAATTATATGGAAGAGAATCATTTGTCTCAGTTTTCCTGGTACTATTAAAATACTTACACTTTTAAAGAATAATTATGAGAATTCTCACACTCAAAAATATGCTAGTTTATATGATGAATTATATAGTTGCCTTAATCTAATAAACTATTCATGACATTCTTTGCCATTTGGTAAATTTTATTAGAATTCTTTTCCTTCTCACACTTTTTGCAGATTTATTGAAACTCAGATTTTTACAAACACAGAAGTGTCTTCCATTAATCTGGCCTCTTATGTTTTCTGGTCTCTCATGGTTCTACCTTCTCTGTTTGTGCTCTCTTTGTTGTCTCAGGTGTTCTCATGCTTCCACATTTCAAAAATATATCCACTGTCACAGGCATAATGAATTTTAAAATTAGAGCCCATAACTGAAAAATAGAGTACAACACATATCACACAGAACAGTATCTTGAAATTGTAAATTGTTTATCCTTCTATGATAATTGTTTCTGGAGTTTCTTTCCCACAAGGTAATGAAGAGATTCATACCATTTTTGCATCCTTTCTCTCCCTTCCTACCTACCAACCTCTTTGCCCTTCCCCTTCATTTCCCATGCACACACAGCCAGTCTCTCATGTTGTAGCTGGTAGGTCCATATTGTTAACATTTTGCTTAGCAGCTGAAATATTTAACTAATTCATCACAAGCCTCCTATTTCTTTCTTCTTTTTCTTTCTTTTTCTTTCTTCTAAGGGTCCGATTTTGGCTTGCTGTTGATTGTCATTAGCACTGATTATCATTTACCATATAAGAATAGTATTTTTTTATTTTAAAACAGTTCTATTACCAACAAAAAACAGAATAAGTAATAGGAGAAACAGCTGGAGAATTAGGAAGGCAAGTCATGGTCTTTTCAATTACTTGTTATAGTATATGGTCATTCCATTCTGAATGTGCCCAAACTTGTCAGTTACTTGTTATACATTTGAAACCTGGACAATGAATAAAGATACAGAAGAAGAATTTATGCCTTTGAGTACTGGTGTTGGAGAAAAATAATGAGTATACCAGGGACTGGGATAAGAATGAAAAAAGGCAGGGAGGGAGAGGAATCTGTCTTGGAGAAAGTACAATCAGTTTGGTCTTTAGAGTTATACTTCATCTCACGTACTTTGGACATGCTATCAGGAGGGAGTAGTCTTTGGAAAAACACACCATGCTTATAAAGGTGGAGGATTAGAGAAAGAGAGAGAGACAGTCAAAAATGTGGATTAACAGTGACTCTAACAATGGGCTCATAAATATAAGGGATTATAAGATTGGCACAGGATAGGCCACTATGAGTCATAATTGATTCAATGGCACTTAGCACCACCACCACCACCACCTCCAAAGTGTCTTGTTGATAAATAAAACAAGAAACAACAAATATATGGATAAATAAGATAAATATCAAGATGACCCTGGAAAATCTACTCTTGTGGGGACTTCTATAAAATTATTCGCATAAATACTCGCTACAAATTGACTATTCTTGGTT
>NW_006400062.1:2413216-2413714 GCF_000299155.1 Elephantulus edwardii
TACATTTGAAACCTGGACAATGAATAAAGATACAGAAGAAGAATTTATGCCTTTGAGTATTGGTGTTGGAGAAAAATAATGAGTATACCAGGGACTGGGATAAGAATGAAAAAAGGCAGGGAGGGAGAGGAATCTGTCTTGGGGAAAGTACAATCAGTTTGGTCTTTAGAGTTATACTTCATCTCACGTACTTTGGACATGCTGTCAGGAGGGAGTAGTCTTTGGAAAAACACACCATGCTTATAAAGGTGGAGGATTAGAGAAAGACAGAGACAGTCAAAAATGTGGATTAACAGTGACTCTAACAATGGGCTCATAAATATAAGGGATTATAAGATTGGCACAGGATAAAGGTTTAGATCTGTTGTCCATAGGCCACTATGAGTCATAATTGATTCAATGGCACTTAGCACCACCACCACCACCTCCAAAGTGTCTTATTGATAAATAAAACAAGAAACAACAAATATATGGATAAATAAGATAAATATCAAGATG
>NW_006400062.1:2431961-2440295 GCF_000299155.1 Elephantulus edwardii
TGAGTCGCAGGAGACTCGACGGCACATAACAACAACAACAACAACATGTCCCTTTTAAACAGTTCTTTCTCTCATCTGTTTCATACAGTCTCTATCATTCCTCCCCTCCTTCTCTGTGTTCCCTCAACTCCTATGTCAGTCCTGTTTTACATCAGTGGCCCTATGCAATATTTGTCCATTTGTGACTGAGATATGTCCTCCAGGGTCATCCATTTTGCAAAGTATTTCATGAGTTCCGTGTTTTTTCAATACTGCATAGTATTCCATTGTGTGAAAATACCAGAGATTCTCTATCAATTCTTTTGTTGATGGGCACTTAGTTTGTTTTATACTCAGCTTTTTGTGGAAGCACTGAACTGTTTTACAGAATAGTTGTACCATTTTACAATCCCACCAACAATGTGTAAGAGTTCCTTTCTCTCCATAGCTTCTCCAACATTTATTACTTGCTGCACTGTTTAACTTTGCCAATGTGACTGGAGTGAAATGGTACCTCTTTTTCTTTGATTTTCATCTCTCTTATTGCCAATGATTTTGATCATTTTTTCATATGTCTGTTTGTCATTCAAATATCATCCTCTGTGAAAATTCTTTCCGTGTGTTTTGCCCATTTTGGGTAATCAGTGTTTTTCTTGTAGAGGCGCAGGGTATTCTGTAAACTTTTGTTCTAAGACTCTTGTCTGTGATGGTACTACAAAATGTTTGTTCCCAGTCTGTAGGTTTTCAATTCACCCCGTTGGAAAACGTTTTTGATGCACACATGAATTTAATCTTTATAAGGTCCCAATAATCGATTTTATCGTCTTTAGATTGTGCATTTCTGGTTGTATTTGTCAGTCTCTTTATACCTTGGACTAGATCTTCTAAGCTTGATCCCAGTTTGTCTCTTATGAATGTTATGGTTTGGGGCTTTACACCAAGGTCTCTGATCCACCTTGAGTTGATTTTTTTTTATGGTGTGAGATATGGAACAGGGACCAGAGAAGGATGCCCACTGTAAGCATTTCAATATTGTGTTGGAAGTGCTTTTTTTTTTGGAAGTGTTTTTATGATAATACAACAATAGTAGGAAATAAAAGGCATCCAAATCAGCAAAGAGATGCTTAAACTGTTGCTATAGGCAGAAGATATGATAGTGTACACAGGAAACCTCAAAGACTCAACAACAACAACAACAAATAAAACCTGTTAGAGTTAGTAGGTCAATTTAGTAGAGTGGCAGGATATAAGATCAATATCCAAAATCAACAGGATTCCTCTACAGTAGCAAAGAGAACTCAGAGAAGGAAATCAAGAAAGCAACACCATTTAGAATAGCCAGCCACAAATTGAGATACTTGGAAGTGAACCTAACTAGAGATACAAAAGAACTATACAAAGAAAATTACATAGTATTTCTGCAAAACACAATAATATACCTACAGAAATGAGAAAATGTGCCCTGTTCATGGGTAGGAAGACTCAGTATCATGAAAATGACAATCCTACAAAAAGCAACCTACATGTTTAACACAATCACAATCCAGATACCAAATTCATTTTTAGGAGATTAAAAGGAAAATTGTCAAATTTATTTGGAGAGACGAAACTCAAGAGGTAAGAATAAGCAAAACACTCCTGAGAAAGAAAAATGAGGTGGAAGGCATAGCACCCCCTGACCTCAAAACCTACACAGCAGTAGTAATCAAAACAGCATGGTAGTAGTACAATGACACGCACATAGACCAATGGAACAGAATTGACAACCCAGAAATAGACTCAGCTATCTATGGCCAACTATTATTTGATCAGGAAATCAAAGCTATCAAATGGGGAAATGACAACTTCAACAAATGCTGCTGCTGGCAAAACTTGACTTTCACATTCAGAAAGCTGAAACAGCATCCATCTCTCACACTATACTCAAAAATCAACTCAAGGTTGATCAGAGACCTGTGAGTAAAGCCCAAAAGCGTAAAGTTCATAAGAGATAAACTGAGATCAATCTTAAATGCACTAGTCCAAGGTATAAAGAGACTGCCAAATACAGTCAGAAATGCACAATCTGAAAAGGATAAAATTGATGAATAGGACCTTCTAAAGATTAAATCCATGTGTGCATCAAAAACTTTTTTTCAACAGGGTGAAAAGTACAGACTTGGAACAAACATCTCAGACAAGAGTCTCATAGCAAATACTCATAACAAATCCATAACAGAATACTCCTGGGCCTTCACAAGAAAAAGACTGAGTATCCAATTTCAAAATAGGCAAAAGACACGGAAAGGATTTTCACACTATATTTGTACGGCCAACAGACACATGAAGAAATTCTCCAAATCACTGACAGTAAGAGAGATGCGAATCAAAACCACAATGAGGTACCATTTCACTCCAGTAACAGTCGCAAAGTTAAACAGGGCAGCAAGTAATAAATGTTGGAGAGGAGAGGGTGAGAAAGGAACCCTCATACATTTTTGGTGGGTTTGTAAAATTGTACAATCATTTTGGAAGGCAGTTTGACACTGCCTCAAAAAGCTGGATATAGAAATCCTATATGATCCAGTTATGATACTACTTGGAATATACCCTGAGAAAATGAGAACTGGGCACAAACAGAGATTTGTACACAAATGTTCATAGCAGCATTATTCACCATTGTAAGAACATGGAAACAGGCCAGATTTCTAACCACAAACAAATCAACTGAGAAAGTATGGTACATTCACACGATGGAACACTTTGCAGCATGTAGGATTAATGATTTTTATTTTTTTTTTAAGTGCTGTATCCTTGTGGTTTTGTTTGGTGGGTGTTTTTTTTTTTTCTTCAAAGTTTTATACTTTTTAAATACTCCTTGGAGGCAAGGATTCTTGGGCTTCATCTGACATACTTTGCACATGTTGCCAGGAGGGACGGGTCCTTGGAGAGGGACATCATGCTTGGGAGGGTGGAGGGATGGCGCAGGAGGGGAAGACCCTCTATGAGATTGATTCGGTGACTGGGTTAATCAGGATGGGTGTGTCAGAGGCAGTACGGTTGGCACAGGATAGAGCAGGGTTTAGGGCTGTTGTGCATAGGGTCGCTATGAGTCGCAAACGACTCAACGGCACATAACAACAACAACAACAACAATTTTATACAGTTTACTTACAAGTTCATACTCATTGTTTTTCACACCGGCTCTTTCCCAGTTCCTTTTCCCATTCTTCCCTCCACACTTCAAATTGTGCTACCCTATGATTAAGCAACTGATATCCTACCCTGCCCATCCTCACCCATCTCTTCTCACTTTCTCCTTCTTGGATCTCCATACACATTGCATAAGGAGGAACAATCACTTTGAAAATCACAATCCAACTCTAGGGACTGGAAAGCTTTATGCTAAGTGAACTAACTCAGTCCCATAAGGACAAATACTGTATAAGACCATTATTGTACAAATAGAAATGTATCTTGTAAAATGTGTATGAGGATCCAAGTGGGGGAGGTTAGGATCAGAGTGTGATAATCATAGGGTCACACAATTTGACAGGTAAAGGAAGGGGTGGATAAAGGAAAGGGGAAAGATCCAGTGTGAAATACAATATATGGAAACTTTGTAAGCAAACCAGTGCAAAACAAATATTTTCTTTTTAAAAAATACATTTCTCATAAGAAATGGTAGATAATCTAAGTTAGTAAGGCCAAGCTCATATTCTTTGACAATCAGCTAAGAAGTATTCTTATACCAGTTAAATAGATTAATCAAGACTTATTGCTAAATAGATGGCTATTCAATCTTCACACAGAAGTGGGTCATTAAATCCCAATTGGCAGAACTAAGATTTTCATTAGCTTTGGGTCTGTTCCAACACTTTGACAAATACGCAATCAAAACCCAAGTGTTCTATGTCCTTGACTATGGGCATAATTTTAGCCAGGACATTTTTCAAGTCAGTCATTGTTAATCATTCTGCTTAGTAATTTACCCACTGTCTAACAAGATGTCAATAATACTGTGAACAATGAAACTTTCCACGACACTCTCCAAGAAAAGTTTCTGGCTGCAAATACATTATTATAACAATTTATCTGTTAGATAGTATTGGATGATTTTAAGAAATTAAAAATTGAATGGCGTTTGCTGAAAATAGCAAGTTAAGATTTAAATAACTTATTTTGAGTCATTCTCTAGAAAAACAATTAGCTAATCGATTTGTTGTGGATGCCGTGTGGTGTCCAGTAAATTCAGGGAGATATATATGTCTCTATTCTTTGTAACATGGGCATCATGAGGAGAAAGGGATATCATTCTTACATGACCTGAATAATTCCTTGAATAACCAGGAGACCCATATTTGAAATGGAGAGAAGCAGCTAACAATGGCATTGTAGGCAGTGCTGTATGGAGTGAGTATAGAAGCATAGAATTCCCACCAAAAATAAGAATCTGGGTTTACTATTTCCATAATGTGACCTAAGCATGTTCTCTAACTTCTTTGCATCTCAGTCCTATCAAATGAAGATAAGGTCCTGATAGCTAAAATGTTCTGAATCATTAGAAGTTATAGACTGTTCATCAAATGAAATCTTACCTGAAAGCTACTGGGGAAACAGGTGAAGGTGAAGTTGCTCTGGCTCAAGTAGAGCTGGGGGTTCACTTGGCCATTATATTCTAAGCAACTCTCTATAACATCTGAGAAAGCCTTAGGAATTTGTATACAATAATCTTAAACTAGCAAATGTATTTGTCCTGGAACTGATTTTGGAGATTATGTACCACAATCTATTTAGTATGGATGGGAAACTGAAAAGCACAACCTTTTAAGGTGCTCTTCACAATTAAGGGTCAGGCTCAGAGCACCAAGACTCTGTCCCCTATATTTTAATCAAATAAAAAATAGGAAAAAGTGTTTTTGTAAAACGCTGAGTTACAGTGACCAGGAGAATTATATCAAAAAGGACTTTTTTTTTAAATGTTTGAACAAAATGTTATTGAAGATTTTTGTTTTCTTTATGGTATAGTTTAACTCATAGAAAATGCTATGAGCTCTGTTCTTCATAAGTAAGTAAGTGTTCCAGGTCATTTTCACTTTAAACAAGCAAGGTTGTGACATCTGCCTATAAAGTGACTATTGTTGAGTCACCTCTTAGCCATACCACAGGACAAGAGAGAGTTTCTCATAGGGTTTACAAAGCTGTAAATGCTTAATCTTTATAGAAGCAAACTGCCACATCTATCTCCTTTATAGCAATTAGTGAATGTGAACCAACAATCTTGGTTAGCAGTCAAATACATAATCTCCTGGACCACAGGGATCATTATCTGCATGTAATTTGTTGTTGATGAGTCTGCATCCAGTCGCCATGCCTCATTCTTCTTCCTATAGTTCTGTTCATTGGGTTATTTGCTTATCACACAGACTGTAAAAGTGTGGTGGAGAGGCATAGAAATGGGCAGCTAGAGATACCTTCACACCACACAGAGAATGACCTTACACAGTGCAATGTGGACAATAGGAATTTGAATCAGAACTTTAGTTGGGATAATCAGTTTCAGAGCTGTGGGAATATAGAGCTGTGCCACGGGCTGCACCATGGACTAAGTCAAAGCCAGAAGCCATCAGCTGAGCTGCTTTGGGACCCACCTGCCAAGAGAAAGAAGGTTAGCAGGAAATTGACTGAGTTCTCTTAAGCCTCTCTAAAAGTGAGGAATTCTGTTGGAATTTGATTGAGTTTTCTTGTGCCCCCCGCCGACCACCCATGATTGGGCGGGCTGGTAGGTATTTGACAGGGTTTTCTTGGACACCGCCGATTGCCTGGGAGAGCACTCAAGAGCAAACCCGCTGGTGGAAATTTGGCTGAGTTCTCTTGGGCCCTGCTGTCTGCCCAGGAACCTATGGGTCTGTGCAAACTTCTCTGAGTTTTCTTGGGCACCATTGACTGCCTGGGAGAGCACCTAAGAGTGAGCGGGCTAGAGGGAATTTGACTGAACTTTCATGGATAATGCCGACTGGCCAGAGGCAAGTGGGTTGGTGGGAATTTGACTGAGTCTTCTTGGGTCCTGATAGACCCAGGGCCCTGCTGGGGCAGGGGCTGTTGTGTAAGGACACCTGGGTAAGGGCTATTGGGCAGGGACCACTGAGTGAAAGCCAATGGGTGGGAGATGGACAGTTGGAATTTAAGTTAGGGACCCCAATCAGGAGCACACCCAGACAGCTGAGCTCTGAGTGAGGGCTCGCAAGTGCTTTACTTGCCCTTGTGGTTGCCCTGCCCCACCCCCACAACTGTACCACTCCCATTAGGCTCCACACCTGTGCCTACACATCCAGTCAATCAAGTTGCCTTTAATCCAGAGCACTTTGATCTGACTTACCTACACGAACCTGCTCTCACAGGCCCTGAACTGAACTTTTCCTTGAGTCATAAGTTCATATAAAAAAACAAATGGTATATCTGCCCAACTGATTTCTAGAGCATTGTCTTTAGATAAAGACCATATTAATGTCTTGAAGAAAGCAAGCAATCCCACACACTATGCATGTGCAAAGCAAGACGTCAACTCCAAGAGGTAACACAGTATTAATGGACTTCTTGAAGCCAGAAAGTCTGATGGAACTTCTGACACAAAATTTTAAAAGAACAATGATTGAATATTTTCTATAGATGAAAGAAAAACTTGAAGAATTACAGGATATTGTAAGCAAAAACCAGAAGGAGCTAAAAAAAAACCCCAAAACAAAAAAACAAATCCAGAATAATACAGATAAAACAAAAGAGGCATTCATTAGTGAGACTGGTGAAATAAGAAACCATGATCCAAAATATGAGGTCCAAATGTTTCAGATGCTGTCAACATGATGGAGGGACACATGAGCAGAGTTGGAGAGATGGAACATAAAACCAGTGAAATAGAAGATAGAATTGTCACCACTGATCTGCTAGAGCAAAAAACAGAATCAAAAGGGAAGGAAAAGAAGAAAACCTAAGAATAATGTGGGACAACATCAAGAGAAATAATATGTGCATCATTGGAATCCCAGAACAGAAAGAAGCAAGTAAAGGCACCGAAAAAGTTGTGAAAGAATTGCTATCCCCAGCCATAATGAAGAATGAGAGAATATATATTCAAAAAGCTGAGCAAACACCATATAGAATAGACCCCAAAAGAAAAACAGGAAGACATATCATAGTCAAATTTGCCAGAATCAAAGAAAAAGAGAGAATTCTGAAAGCAGCGAGGTAGAAACAAAGAGTAACCTGTAAGGGAGAGCAGATAAGATGAAACACTGATTTCTCAGCTGAAACAATGCAAGCAAGAAGACAGTGGAAAGACATATATCAAACACTCATATAACACAACTGTCAACCAAGAATATTGTACCCAGCAAAATGATCCATCAAATATGAAGGAGAGATCAAGATATTCCCAGAAAAACAGAAACTAAGGGAGTATGCAAAAACAAGACCAATGTTGCAGAAAACACTGACAGAAGTCCTTCTTACAAAGGTAGCACAAAAAGCAACATGGACCAAAGTAACTAGCAACAACACCAAAAAGAACTCAACAAAATGATAGCAATATAACCCTGCCATTTGATAATCACACTGAATGTGAATGGTTTGTATGTAACTCTGAAGAGAAGAAGAGTACCAGATTGGATAAAACACCCAAAATTCATCAATATGCTGTATACAAGGGACATATCTGAAAAATAAATATAAAGAAAAATAAAAAATAAAAGAGTGGGAAAAAATATACCAAGCAAATGGCAACCAGACAAAATGAGGAGCAGCGAAATTAAACTCCAATAAAATAAATTTCAATGCAAAAATTATCACAAAGGACAAGGAAGGTCACTACATAATGCTTAAAGGGTCAATAGAACAGGAGGACTAATAATAATAACTATCTATGCACTAAATGAAAGACCTGAAAAATATTTAAAGCAAACATCAACAAAACTAAAAAGGTAGATAAACAACACTACTATAGTAGCTTGGAAGCAGGAGTGGCATCCACTTCCATAAATAGCTTGTCCCCAGAAATCCCATGAACCTGGAGAAAGGATGAAAGTCACACAAGCAAGTGTGGAAGACTTTAGTTCATAGGGTTGCTGAGTCACCTACAACTCGACGGCACTTAACAAAAGTAACAACACACTCCTCTCAAGAAAAGATTGAACTGCCAGAAAAAAACTCAACAAAGATGCTCTAGAATTAAACCATATAATAAAATAACTCTTGTTGTTTGTTGTTGTTATTATGTGCCGTCGAGTCGCTGGGGACTCATAGTGACCCTATGTACAACAGCCCTAAACTCTGCTCTTTCTTGTGCCAATCACACTGCCTCTGACACACCCATCCCGATTA
>NW_006400062.1:2441445-2442474 GCF_000299155.1 Elephantulus edwardii
ACATTTCATTGTAATATTTTGCTTTGTCATCCCGTGCTGCCTTTTGAAATCTTCTATTCATCTCTTTCGTATCTTCATAGATATTTATAGGCTAATGCACCCCCCAAAACACAGTATACCTTCTTCTCCAATGTGCATAAAACATTATCCAGAATAGGTCACATTTTAGGTCACAAGCAAGCATCAATAAATTTAAAAACATAGAAATAATACAAAGCATTTTCTCAAACCAAAATGATACAAAATTAGAAATTAAAAACAAGAGGATAAAGGAGGAAAACCCATATATTTGGAAGCTGAATAATAGCTTGCTTGAACATGACTGGGTACTAGAAGAAATAAAAAATGAAATAAAAAAGTTTCTTGAAACAAATGACAATGAAAACACCACTTATAGCAATAAGCAAACATGGCAGGGGAAAAAAAAAACGATGATTGACTCTCTAACCCAACATCTCCAACAAATTGAAAAAGCACAGTAAGAAAACCCTACACCCTCAAAAAAACCCTGAAATTGTAAAATTAGAGTGGAAATAAATGAAATAGAAGACAAAAAACAATTGAAACCACCAACAAAACAAGGAGTTGATTCTTTGGAAAGATGAATAGAATCGGCAAACCACTAGCAAAACAAACAAAGTAAAAGAAGGAAAAAAACACAAATAATTCAAACAAGAGATGAAATGGGCAAAGTCACAACAGAACCAATTAAAATAAAAAGGCTAGCATTGGAATATTATGAAAAATTATACTCAAATAAATATTAAAATCTAGAAGAAATGAACAAATACTTAGAAATTCACAACCTATCTAAAATTACACGAACTGAAATTGAACACCTGAACATTACAAAAGAAGAAATTGAAAAAGTAATACAACAACTTCCAACCAAAAAAAGCCCAGGACCAGGTGGCTTTACAAGTGAATTTTATCAAATATTCAGAGAAGGACTGTCACTAATCCTACATAAACTACTTCAGAAAATAGAAAAAGATGGAATTCTCCCAGACTCATTCTATGAAGCAAACA
>NW_006400062.1:2446084-2454535 GCF_000299155.1 Elephantulus edwardii
TTTGCATCTCTCTTATTGTCAAATAATTTTTAAATTTCTTCATGTGTCTTTTGGCCATCTGAATGTCTTTCTCTGTGAAAGATCTATCCATATCTTTTGTCCATTTTGTAATCAGGGTATCTGGCTTTTTCTTGTGGAAGCTCTTGAAGTATTCTGTAGATTTTTAATGTTTTGGGGTTTCCCCCATCAATTGGAATCTTTTCACCTTGTTGGGAAATGTTTTTTGATCCCCACAGGGACTTAGTTTTCAGAAGTTCCAATTCATTAACCTCCTCTGGTTATGCCTTGCTGGCTATATTTGTCAGCCTCTTTTCACCATAGCCTAGACCTTCTAAATTTGGTACCATTTTGTCCCTTTATGATCTTTATAGTTTGAGGCTTTACCGTAGGTCTCTGATGCACCTTGAGCTGATTTTCATATATGGTGCGAGGTGTGTTCAATGGAGCAGAATTGAGAACCCAGAAATTAAACAAATTAGTATTCGACATGGCGAACAGTGTTTGGTGCAGCTCCCCGCTTAAAAGAAGCTTGGAAGCAGGAGTGGCATCCACTTCCGTAATTGCTTGCCTCTGGAAACCCCATGAATCTGGAGAAAGGATGAAAGTCACACAAGTGTTGAGGACTTTTTGAGTTGCCTACAACACTTAACAACAACAACAGTATTCATCAAGGAAACAAAACAGATCAAATGATGCTGAAGGAACTAGATTTCTACCTGTAGAAAGCTGAGCCATAGAATTTTTAATTGTCATATGCATGTGAAAGATGAACAATGACAGAGGAAGGCAGTAGAAAAACTGATACATTTGAATTGTGGTGTTACAAAAGGTATTGAATATATACACCAGGGACTCTATAAAGAGCAAACAATCTGTGTTGGAAGGCATTCTTCCAAGACTCTCCTAGATACAAGGATGCTGAAACTTTGTCTCACATCCTTTGAGTATACTTTAAAGGGGCAGCATTCCTTGAAGAATGACATCTGGCTTGGAAATTAAAATAATAGTCAAGAAAGGAAAGGAAAGCCCTTAGGTCTGAGTGACTGCAACAACTAGTTAAGTGTTCTGGAAATTGAAAGGTTGGCATAAGATCTCTCAAAGTTTAGATGTATTGTACTCAAGGTTGCTTTAGTTAGAATCAACTCAATGTCACCTAATAATAACAACAAAATGCTGTGGTGGTTGTTTCTATGAGTCATCAAGTCAATTGCAACTCATAGCGACCATAGCTCTGAACCCTGCCCTGTCCTGAACCACTCTCATTGTCTCTGACACATCTACTCCAAATACCTCTGTTACTGTGTCAATCCATCTTATTTATAGGGTCTTCCAAGCCTGTGCTGTCTTTTCACTCTCTCAAGTATGACATCCATCTCCAAGGACTGGTCTGTCCTGGCAATATGCCCAAAGTATGTGAGACAGAGCTTCAAAATCCTTGCTCTAAGGAACAAGTTAGTTTCACCCTCTCTGGGACAGATTTATTTGCTCTCTTGGATGTAATAATGTAATACAAAAGTTATATAATGGCCACTCATGATCTGTTAAAGCAAACAGTTGTTAAGAGGAATGTTTATTCCATTAGTCCCATCTTAACCCTTACCTTTTTTCAGGGGTGGGGGGGTTGTTGTCACTAATATTGTTTATCTAAAAATGAATGAAAAAGAAGGAAGAACAAGTAGAAAAGTTGGACTGAAGAATCACCAAGAATCATCAGGAGTGGAGTGCATTCTTTGGAACTAAGTCTCTGTGCTGGAAAGCTTCACACCACAGGGGAAGGTCAAGACAAATGGAGATCTCCAAGGAATGTTAGGACTACAGATGCTGAAGAAAACATCAACCTTCCTCCAGAAGCAACAAAGAAAATTACTTCTGACTGGAAGAGATTGGTATTTATTCCTATTAAAAAAAAAAAAAAAAGATGACCCAGCAAGTGTGGAGATTTTCCAACAATATCACTAATATCACATGCAAGCAAAAATCCTTCTGAAGATTATTAAAAAATTACAGGAACAGTACATTGACAGAAAACTACCTGAAATACAAGCTGGGTTTAGAAGAAGTTGTGGCACTAGAGACATTATCATCAATGTCAGATGGATCTTGGCAGAAAGCAAAGAGTATCAGAGAAATGTCTATCTGTGTTTCATTGACTATTCAAATTCATTTGACCGTGTGGATCACAACAAATGGTGGCTAACCTTGAGAGAAATGAAAATCCCAGAACACTTGATAGTGGTCATGCAAAACCTACACATGGACCAAGAAGCAGTCCTCAGAACAGGGCAAGGAAATACTGCATTATTCAAAATCAGGAAAGGAGTGCATCAAGGATGTATCCTGTCTCCATAGCTTTTCAATCAGATCATTCAGGAGGCTAGGCTTTATGAGAAGTAATGTGGCATCAGGATTAGAGGAGACTCATCAAAAAGCTGTGATATGTAGACAAGAGCTTGCTGCAGAAGGTCATGTCTTCAACATGGATAGAAGCACATCAAGAAGACAAAGATTCTCACTACTGGGACAATTGGCAGCACCATGATAGATGGAGAAGTGATTGAGGTTGTTAACAATTTCAGCTTGCTTGGCTCCATAATCAATACTCGTGGCACCAGCAATCAGAAGCAATGGTCACAGTCTAGATGCTAAGGTGTGCCTGGTCTAGGCCATGGTCTTCACAATTACTTGCTGTGCATCAGAGAGAGCTGTATGATGGCAAAGTATGACAGAAGAAAAATTGATGCCTTTGAGTTGTGGTGCTGGAGAAGAGTCTTGGACATACCATGGACTGCCAAGAGAACAAATAGGTCTGTCTTAGAGAAGGTGAAACCAAGTTTCTCCTTGGAGGCTAGGATTTTGAAGCTCTGTGTCATATGATTTTGGCATGTGGCTAGGAGGGAGCAGTCCTTGGAGGAGGACATGTTTGGAAGGGTGGAGGGACAGTTCATGAGAGGAAAACCCCAGATGAGATGGATTTATACAGTAACGAGGGCAATGGGGATAAGTGTATCAGAGACAATAAGACTGGTTTAGGACAGGGCCAGCTACAGAGCTGTTGTCACAGGTGACTCAATGGCACATAACAACAGAAACAACAAAACTGTCATCATAAATTTGGACTTCAAGTCTCCTAAACTGTGAAAGAATAAACTTTTGTTGTTGAAGCTGTCAACTTGGGGTATCTCTGTTATGGCAATACTAGATAACAAAGACAGACAAACAGATATGTAGGTAGACACTGAGGTAAATAGATAAGCATATATAGATAGATACAAGAAAAAGAGGGAGGGAGGGAAAAGGGAGAGAGGGAAAGAGCAGAGAGGGAAGGAAGGAGGAAGGGAAGGAGGAAAGAAGGAAACAAAATCCCTTGTCACTGAGTTGATTCAGACTCACCATGACATAAGGGACAGAGCTGACCTGCTTCATAAGTTTTTCAAGACTTCAAATTTAAAGGAACTTGACCAATTTTCTCCTTCAGAGTCATTGGTGGATTTGAACTATGGAGATGTGCAGCCTTTTGATTAGCAGGAAGACAAGCTAAGACCTTTCATTGTTATTGTTAGGCATCATTGAATTGTGTAAAACCCATGGCAATCCTATGAACAACAGATCTGAACTCTTTCATCCCCTGTGGCATCCTCACAATCTCTGACACACTGAACCCCGTTGCTGCAGTCACTGTGTTAATCCACATAGTTGAGGGTCTTTTTCCTCTCTTTCTCCAACTCTCCACCTTCCCAAGCATGGTGTCCCTCTTCAAAGGATAGCCTCTCCTAGCAACATGCCTAAAGTATGTGAGTCACTGTATCAAGCCCTCTCCTGGAGCTAAGGTCTAGGCTACCAATAAGAAAACATTCAGTTGCTCAGAAGTTTAAAAAAAAAAATGTAATTCAAAGGGTGGAAAAAGGATACTAGAAAAAACGGTTAGCAATAAAGGGAAATACTCCCATCTTGTGGCTAGAATTGAAATAACACACTTTTAAGTTCATAAATTCATCATGATCTCTGCCATTTTAATATATACAAAATATAGTGTATAAATGTCCTCATTTAATAATAACAATGTTTACGAGTCAGTGTATTTTAAAACTTGAAGTAAAGTATGCCATTCTGTAACACAAATCAACTCCTGTATCTCACACATGTTGTTTGTTGTATACCTCTGATATTTATCTCACACATAGAAACAGTTAAAACCCTGATTAGTGAAAAAGCCATAGACATTAACTTGTCATTTTCTCTACAGAAATAACACTGCTTTATACATTTTTTTTATTTTAAAACCAACATACCATTTTTATATTATATTCCCTTAGGGTGAATAAGATTGAAATACAAAATTCTAACATTTTAATGTTTATATCACTGTAGTTCTTACTCTAGGAATAAAAAAGCATTATATTCTATCATTTGGCAATTAAGTATAGAGTTCCAGTTGCCTTCTCCCTGAGAAAGAGACTTTTCCTTTTAATATTCAACTGCTGAGTCAGGTAAGATCCAATTGCTTTTTCATCACTCATCACTAAAAACCTTCCAGATGAAAGAAAAAGTACAATTCATCTTTAGCCAAATGACCAAAGTTCTAAACAAAACACCATTTCAGTTTATAATTAACAGAATCCCTATTAGTAATAAGCTAACTTTATTAAAAAATCAAATTAAAAAAATGAGTCTGTAACCCCCCCAGTTGATGAAGCCAATTTTACTGTATCATCTAAACTTTAGCAAAATCCATGAGAAAGAGACAAAAACAGCAGAGAAACAGAAGGGCGGAGGGGGCATGATCAATACATTCTAGGAGCTTTTAAAGAAAATTTTCCATTTTCAGGAAATATTCTTATGTGAATATTTATTTATGGGAAAGATTTCTTTCTATTACTCTAAACATTTAAGGAAAAAAAAAAAACCAAAAAATTAACTCCAATTAATTCCAGCCAAGCCTAAATCAGAACAAAAACGTAGCTGGAGTTTTGGAAGTTATAAATCTTACGGGAGAAAATGGTCCATCTTTTCCATTCAGTTGCTGGTGAAATTGACTTCCTAGATAGATGTTGTCTTAGGGTTAGAAGCACAGCAATTTATACACTGGGATTCCTCTTCTAGACATGTTGTTGTTAGGTGTTGTGTTGAGTATGACTCATAGTGAACTTATGATCAACAGTCCTATGCCATCCATATCATCTCTGACTCACTTGACTCCATTTCTGCAGTCCTCGAGCTTCTTCCTCTCTTTCACTGACCCTCCATCTTTCCAAATATGATGTGTCTTTCCAAAGAATAGTCTTTCCTACCAACGTACTCAAAATATGAGAGGTGAAATTTTACCATCTTTATCCCCAAGGAGCACTCTGGCTGGACTTTTTTCAATATGTACAGCCTTGTTCATGGGATATACAGCACTCTTCTCCATCACCACTTGTTTAGGGTTTTTTTCCTTTTTAAATTTTATACTAATTCTGTCACAAAGTTCAAATACATTGTCTTTCACACAAGATCCTTCCAATTTCCTACATCCACCCCACTCATAAAATTGTGCAATTCTATGGTTAACATCTCACCCCCTGGCCCATCCTCATCCCCTCTGCTTCCCCCCTCACCCCTTGAATCCTCATTACAATAATGGTTTTATACAGTATTTGTCCTTGTGGGACTGAGTTAGTTCACTAAGCATAATGCTCTCTAGTCCCTCCCAAGTAGTAGTTTACAAAATCATTGCTCCTGCATGTTGTATAGTGTCCCGTAATGTAAATGTCCCATGCCTTCTTAAGCCATTTGTTTATGGTTGGAAATCTGGGCAGTTTACATGTTCTTGAGATGGTGAATAATGCCACTATGAACATTTGTGTACAAGTTTCCATTTGTGCGTCAGTTCTCATTTTTGGGGGAGTATATTCCAAGCACTAGTATAGCGAGGTCATACAGAATCTCTATATTTAGCTTTTTGAGGAAGCACAAAACTGCCTTCCAGAGTGGTTGTGCGATTTTACAATCCCACCAACCATCCATCACCACTTCTTAAAAGCATCAATTCTTCTGCCAACCTTATTCTTTGTCCAGCTCTCTGTAACATAGCAAGTGATTGAAAATACTATGGTCTGAATCAGGGGCATCTTAGCCTTCAAACTAACATCATTGCTTTTCACTGTTTTGGAGAAGTCCCTGGCAGTGGATTTGCCCAATGTGATACATATATGGATCTCCTAGTACTAAGGATGTTGAGTGTTGATCCAAGTAAGATGGAAATCATTGGCAGTTTCAATCCTTTCTCCATCTACCATGATCTTGCACATTGGCCCAGCAGTAAGGATCTTTGTTTTCTTGATGGTGAGATGCATTATAAATATGTTGTTACTCTTGTTAAGTGCACGTGAGTATGACTCATAATGACCCTATGAACAATAGATCTGAACCCTATTCTATCCTGTGACATTTTCGTTGTTTCGGATATACTCTAGTCCATACCAGCAGTGGTTGTTGATGTTGCTATTAAGTGCCGTTGAGTCGTAGGCGACACTTGTGTCTTTCATCCTTTCTCCAAGTTCATAGGGTTTCCAGAGGCAAGCTATTATGGACACTTGTGTGTGTCTTTCATCCTTTCTCCAAGTTCATAGGGTTTCCAGAGGCAAGCTATTATGGAATTGGATGCCACTCCTGCTTCTAAACTTGTTTTAATCAGGGAGATCCACCAAACACTGTCCACCAGGGGTAAACATCAATGCATTTGACACATCAGTGTCACAGTGTTCAGCTTCACAGCAACCACAAGTTACCGCTGTACAGCAAGTGGACACACAGGGCTATATGACCTAGAAGAATATTTGAACAAAAATAAAAAGAAAAAGGCCAAAGGGCTACGGATTAAAAGTCATCCACCTTTGGCTTGGTAGCATCACTTTCTGTACACTAGGCCAACTGATCACTCTCTATGTTGATGGTATTGTTGTCTATATATGTACATGCATATTTAAACCAGGGGAGCGGTAGTGGCTTAGTGATAAGGAGTCGCACTGCTAATTTAAAGGCACGCAGTTTTAATCCCCCAGCTTCTCTGTGAGAGAAAGCTGGGCAGTCTCCTTCCAGGCAGTTACTGGGTTAATTTATCTGGTTGAGGATCTTTCTCTCTTTCACTGACAATCGTCTATTTTTTCAAACAAGATGTCCCTCTCCAAGGAATAGTCTCTCTTAGAAACATGCCCAAAGTATGTGAAATAAAACTTCACCATCCTTGTTTCCAAGGAGCATTCTGGCTGGCTGCATGCTCTCCAAGACATCTGTTTGATTTTTTTTTTCTGTGCATTTTTTTTTCCATTTTTGTATTTTTAATTGAGATTTTAATGAAAGATTATAGAAAACCTAGATTTCCATTCATTCATTGCTGCATATTTTCTTCCCTGCCTAACCACCCCCCCACCCCAGTTCACTTTTATCTTTTAAAAGAAAAAAAAATCTTTTATTGTTATACAATCCCCACCCACAACCCCAGTCCTCTTTACTATGAAGCTCCTACTCTGTGCTCTTGTCATGCAAACAATACCCAATCAAAAATCCCCTTTAAACAGTTCTCTCCCTCATCTGTTTCAATGCAGTGTACATTATTTATCTTCTCTTTTCTTAGTTTCCCCCAAAACCTGCTGTCTGTCCTGTTTTATAACAGTGACATTATGCAGTATTTGTCTCTTTGTGCTGAGATATTTCACTCAACATAATGTCCTCCAGGGTCACCCATTTTGTATAATATATCATGAGTTCCCAGTTTTTCAGTGCTGCATACAGCTTCTCTATTCATTCGTTTGTTGAAGAGCACTTCAGTTGTTTCCAACTCTTTGCTACTGTGAACAAAGCAGTGATAAACATAGGTGTGCATATATCTGCTTGGGTGGTAGTTCTGGTTTCTTTAGGGTATATTCCCAGTAGTGGAATTGCTAGGTCAAATTATATTTCTATTTGCAACTGTTTTGAAAGTGCCAGACTGCTTTCCATGGTAGTTGCACCATTTTACACTCCCACCAACAGTGAATAAGTGTTCCAGTTTCTCCCCAACCTCACCAGCATTTGTTCTTTGCTGCCCTGTTGAATGTTGCTATTATTACTGGGGTGAGTTGATATAGTTGTTGGGATTTTGAACATTTCTTCATGTGTCTGCTTGACATCTGAAAGTCTTCTTTGGTGGAGTGTCTCTTCATGTCCTGTGCCCATTTTCCAATTGGGTTGTTTACCTATATCTTGGTGTGAAGCTCTAGTATTCTAGAAATTATTGCTATAATTCCCATATTAGACATGTCATCACCAAGTACTTTTCCCCCCAGTCTCTGGCTTTCTTTTTACCTTTTTTGGAGAAGTTTTGGGATGTACATAGGGATTTGATTCTTAGAAGGTCCCATTCATCAATTTTATCCTTTCATGGTTGCAGGTTTTTCAAGATGCTTGCAAGTCTCCTCATGTTGTGGATTAGGG
>NW_006400062.1:2456110-2456692 GCF_000299155.1 Elephantulus edwardii
AGGGTTTCATATTTGTTTGAATACAGTTTTTCATAATATTCCAATATTAGCCTTTTTATTTTAGTTGGTTCTGGTGTGACATTGACCATTTCATCTCTTATTCAGATTATCTGTGTCTTTTCCTTCTTTTCGTTTGTTAGTTTTGCTAGTGGTTTGTCAATTTTATTGAACTTTTCAAAGATTCAACTCCTAGTTTTGTTGATGGTTTCAATTGTTTTTCTGTTTTCTATTTTATTTATTTCTGCCCTAATTTTCATAACTTCAGGGTTTTTAGAGGGTGTCAGGTTTTCTTGCTGTTCTTTTTCAATTTGTTGGAGATGTTGGATTAGAGAGTCAATGGTCATTTTTTCCTTCCTTTTGATGTGTTTACTTATTGCTATAAATTGACCTCTTATTACTGCTTTGGCTGTTTCCCAGAGGTTTTGGTAGTGGTGTTTTTCATTGTCATTTATTTCAGGAAAGTTTTTTAATTTCATTTTTTACTACTTCTAGTACCCACTCATGTTCAAGAAAGGTATTGTTTAGCCTCCAAATATATGGAGTTTTTCTTCCTTTATCCTCCTGTTATTAATTTCTAATTTC
>NW_006400062.1:2457942-2459047 GCF_000299155.1 Elephantulus edwardii
TCTTCCTGGTTTTTGCTTGTAATTTCCTATAATTCTTCAAGTTTGTCTTTTACCCTTGAAAATGTTCATTGTTCTTTTAAATTTTGTGTCAGAGAGTTCCATCAGACTTTCTTGTTTCAGGAACCCTTGATACTGGTTCACTTTTTGGGGATGAAATCTTCCTTTGGGCTTGTGTAGCATGTTAGGAGGCATGCTTCTTATGTGACATTGCTGTGGTAGAGTTTTTATGCCTGAGGTAATAGCAAGTTTTTGATCTGAAGTCATTCCTCCAGAAGAGGTTGAGGCAGCTACCCTGCCTGTGTTTCTCTCTGAACTTCTGACCCAAGGAAAGACTTGCTTAAAATCAGGTAAAAAAGGCCTGTGAAAGCAGCCTTTTCTGTCAGACAACGGAAGCAGCTAAGCCAGTCCAACATGCTCAAAATTAAAGGAAGTTGATTAACTGGATGTGACGAGATGTAAGGTGGAGAGTGGAGACACAAATAGGGTGGGTGCATGCATAGACACATGCAGCGTGGGCATGAATGCAGGGCAGACATGCATGCTAATGTACACAGGGTGGGCACATGTGCAGATGCATGCAGGCAGGGCACACCTGAAGATGCATGCAGGGAAGGCACACACAGACACATGTGAGGGGATGGGGGTGTGTGGCGACCTGAATGAAAAACCAGAAAGCCTTCGTTTTCCCCTCAAGAACTTCTCCACCTACCTTGAACTCCAGCTGTCTCACTCCCTTATGTTTGATCTTAACGGGTCACACATGGTCCAGTAATTAGCAGTTATCACTACTAAGGACCTCACTCAAACGCCAGTTCTCCTGCTCACTCCTGGTGGGTCGGTGGCCTCAGTGGGTCACTAGTTGCTCCCAGAGGGTTCCTGGCTGCTCCCAGAGTGCCCCTGCTCTCAGAGGGTCACTGACTGCTCCCGGGGGGTTGCTACTCTCAGAATATCACTCATTTAAATTCCAGCTGTTCTGAACACTCCCCGCAGCTCACTCCCCGAGACTTGCTCCCTGTCTGGCTCAGCTCCCACTCCAGCTCCTGTTTGTTATTTTGGTAGTCTATGCAGAATCAGTAGTCAGAAAACATGGACTCAGTGACAGAAA
>NW_006400062.1:2461366-2464134 GCF_000299155.1 Elephantulus edwardii
GCAAGCGACTCAACAGCACATAACAACGACAGCAACAACAACATGCAGGAGTAGTATCCACTTCCAAAATAGCTTGCTTCCGGAAACTCTACGAACTTGAAGAAAGAATGAAAGTTATACAAGTGTTTTGATCTTTCATTCACAGGATTACTATGCGTCATGAACAACTCAACAGCATTTAACTACAATGACATAGAAAGAGCTCTGTTGACCTAGTGGATAGAAAGTTATACTACCAAGCCAAAGGTGGGTGATTTTAATATGCAGCCCTCAGGCTTGGTTTTAATTGCTTTTGGTCCAATATTCTTCTAAGTGATATAGCACTGGTCTGTCCATTTGCTGTACACAGGTAACTCGTGGTTGCTGTGATGCTAAATACTGTGACAGTGATGTGTCAAGTGCTGCAATAATGGTTACACATGGTGGACAGTGTTTGGTGGAGCTCCTCAATTAAAACAAGCTTGTAAGCATAAATGGCATCCACTTCTGAAATAGCTTGCTTCCAGAAACTCAATGAACTTGGAGAAATGATGACAGTTACACAAGTATTCAGGTCTTTCATTAATAGGACCCCTAGGAGTTGTCTACAATTCAATGGCACTTAACAATAACAACAAGGGGATATCCAGTATACTTTTCTCCAGCACCACAACTAAAGGCATATATTCTTCTATCATACTTATTTCTTGTCCACCTCTCAGATACATAGCAAGTCATTGAAGACCAAAGCCTGAATCAAGCACACCTTAGTCCTAAAACTGGCATCATTGCTCTTCAGTAATTTGTAGAGGTTCCAGAGTGCAGACTTTCTCAATGCAATATGTCTTCTGATCTGCTAAAGCCTGACAGTAAATATGCTGATTGTGAATAAAAATAAGATGAAGTCATTAACAGTTTCAAACTTTTCTCCATCTATCATGATGTTTTCTATCAATCCTGTAGGGAAATTTTTTTTCTTAATTTGAGATGTAATCCATTTTGAAAACTATATACTCTTTCATTTTCTACAGCAAGCATTTCAAGTTATCTTCACTTTCAGAAATGAAGGTTGTGTCATCTTCGTACAGAAGTTTGTGGATGAGTCTTTCACAGATCCTGATGCCACATTCTTCTTCACAGATTCCAGCTTCTCTAATAATTTGCTCAGCAGACAGATTTATTAGTTATAGAGAGAAAATACAACCCTGACTCACACCTTTCCCAAATTTAAATGATATAGTATTCTCGTGTTCTTTCCTCATAACCACCTCTAGATATAGGTGTAACTTTTACATGAGCGCAGTTAGGTGTTAGCAGATTCCCATTCTTCTCAATGTTAGTCATAATTTGTTATGATCTACATAGTCAAATATCTTTGCATAGTTTATAAAGCATAAATAGGTATTTTTCTTGTGTTCTCTACTTTCAGCCAGGACTCATCTGAAAACATCAAAGATATCCCTGGTGCCACAGAATCTTCTAAATCCAGCTTGAACTTCTGATAGTTCTTTGTCAATTTACTATTCTAGTCATTTTTGGAAGATCTTCAGCAATATTTTGCAAGCATGCAATATTAATGATAATGTTCAATAATTTCAACATTCATTTGGATGACCTTTCTTAGGCATGAGAACAAATACGGATGTCTTCCAATCAGTCACCCAGGTAGCTCTTATCCAAATTTTCTGTCATAGAATTGTGAGCATTTTCAGGTTTGCATCTGTAGTTTGAAACGTGTCAATTGGTATCTCATCTATTTCTAGGGTCTTATTTTGTTTCCAGTGCCCTTTTTCATCCAATGCAGCTTGAACTTCCTTTATTGTAATTGATTCTTGTTCATATGGTACTTTCTGAAATATTGCAGTGTCTGCCAGTTCTTTGTGGTACAGTGATTCTGTCTATTCCCTTAATTTTCTTTCGATGCTTCCTGCATCATTCACCATATTGCCTGCACAATCTCTCAGTATAGCACCTTTAGGCTTGACTTTGTTTTCAATTCTTTCATATTGAGAAATGTAAAATGAGGTCTTGCCTTTTTATTCTCCAATTTCCAGCTTACTACTTGTTTCATCATATAATTTTGCTTTGTATTTTCAAGCTTTCCTTTATAATTATTTGTTCAACTCTTTTACTTCACCATTTCTTCACTTTGTTATGGCTTCTAGACACTCTAGGGCAATTTTCAAACTCTCTTCTGATATCCATTTTGGCTTTTTATTTATTCTCTGTCTTCTCAATGACCTTTTTGCTCTTTTCATGGATGATATATTTGATGTCTTCTCACACTTTCATCTGGTACTCAATCAATACTTGGTGTGCAATTCTTCAAATCTACTAGAAGAATGTCTATTTATGCTCTATTGAGTATTCAAAGGCATTTGACCGTGTGGATCATGACAAGACGTGACTGACGTTGAGAAGAATGGGAATTCCAGAGGACTTGATTGTGTTCATAAGGAACCTACACCTGGAGCAGGGGACTTTTGGGCAAAAAGAGTACGGGAGCACTGCATTGTTTGTAATTGTTAAGGAAGTGTGTCAGGGATATATTCTATCTCCATATCTATTAAATCTAAATGCTGAGAAAATTATCCAAGAAGCTGGAATTTATGAAGAGGAATGTGGCATCAAGAATGGAGGGAAACTCATCAACAACCTGTCTTATGCAGATAAAGCAACTTTACTTGCAGAAAATGAGGAGTATTTGAAGCACTTGTTACAGAAGATCAAGGAATACAACCTCCATTATGGATTGTGTCTCACTAGCAAGAAAACAAAAATTCTTACCA
>NW_006400062.1:2465534-2466559 GCF_000299155.1 Elephantulus edwardii
TTTATTTTATTATATTTGTGTACGTGTACTGTCAAATCAGATCTGACTGGTACAGGAGGAGATTGTCCCTCCTTCCCCGGCAGAGCATCTGGTGGATTCAAACCGTGCGCCTCTGGGATTGTAGTTGCAGCTCCTTGCCACTAGGCCACCAGAGCTCTCCTGAAATTGTTTTTTAAAGAATCGTACAATACCATGATTCTTCTGTTTTTCATAACCAGTGTAGTATACTTGTCTGTATGTATTTGTCTGATGCAAAGTGGCCAAAATTAGTCTATCTCATTTCGTATTATCTTAGTAATTACTAAAATGTCAATGTTCATGGGTTCCACTTCAGTTTTTACAGCATGTAGTTTTCCAACATTCATGTTTTGTAAATTTCATGCTCCAACTATTAAAGGATGAAACAGAATGAACAGATATGGAGAAAGGATACAAACCTGAAACGCATCTCTGCTGATTTTAAACCAGGTGGTGTCCTCTTGTTCTGTTCAGACAACTAGTTTATGTTTAGATTTCACATGAGCAAAATGGATGAATAATATTTCATTCTATCTGTTTTGTTGATCCTCCATATTTTAATGAACATTTTGGTCATTTGTCTGCATTATGCAGATGACATAACCCTGCTTGCTGAAACTGAGGAGGATCTGAAGCACTTGCTGCAGAAGGTCAAGGACTATAACCTTCAATATAGATTGAAGCTTAACATCAAGAAAACAAAGATTATCACCACTGAGATGATTGACAGCATCATGGTGAAGAGACTGAGATTGTTCACAGCTTTAGTTTGCTTATTTCCACAATCAACAGTATTGGCACCAGCAGCCAGGAAATTAAAAGATGTATTGTGATGGAATGTGAAAACCATGAATGTAGGAAAATTAGAAAATGTTAAGAAAGAAATGGAACACATAAATATTGACATACTAGGCATTGGAGAGATGAGATGGACTGGCATGGGGCATTTTGAGTCAGATGATCATATGATATATTACTCCAGAGATGAAAAGGTGAGAAAAAAATGG
>NW_006400062.1:2467318-2474933 GCF_000299155.1 Elephantulus edwardii
CAAAAGTTGGGAACAGAAAAGAAGAATCAGTGGTTGGAAAACGTGGGCTTGGTGACAGAAATGAAGCTGGAGATAGAATGGTTCAATTTTGTGTGATCAATGACTTATTCATTGCAAATATGTTTTATAAGAAACATAAACACAGGTTATACAAATGGATTTCACCTGATGGTATGCATAGGAATCAGATTGATTACATCTGCAGAAAAAAACCGCTGGAGAAGCTCAATGTCAGCTATGAAAACTAAGCCAGGGGCTGATTGTGGAACAGACCACCAACTACTCATGTGCAAGTTCAAGCTGAAGCTGAGGAAAATTAAACCAAAGCCACAGGAGCCAAAGTATGACTTTGATTTCATTCCACCTGAATTTCAGAATCATCTCAGGAACAGGTTTGAAGCCTTGAACACTAATGAGCGAAGACCAGATGAGTTGTGGGAGGATGTCAAATGTATCATCCAGGAAGAGTGCAAACGGTCATTACAAAGACAGAAGAGGAAGAAAAGACCAAAATTGATGTCAGAAGAAACTCTGAAGATTGCACTGGAGCATAGAGAAGCCAAAGTACTAGGAAGAATTCAAGATACTAAAGAGCTGAACAGAAGATTCCAAAAGGCAGCATGGAATGACAAAGCAAAATATTACAATGAAATGTGTAGGAGCTAGTGTCGGAAAATCAAAAGGGCCGAACTCATTCAGCATTTCATAAGCTCGAGGAAGTGACGAACAAATTCAAACCTCGAGTTGCTATAATCAAGGATGCTTTAGGCAGAATATTTAAATATCCAGGAAGTATTAAGAGAAGATGGAAGGAATATACTAAGTCATTGTACCGAAAGGAATTAGCAGATACAAAAGAATTTAATGAAATAACAATTGAGCAAGAGCCTATGGTGATGAAGGAAAAAGTTCAAGCTACTTTGAAGGAAATATAAAAAAATAAGGCCCCAGGAACAGATGTATACCAATTGACATATTTCAGCTAACAGATGCTTCCCTGGACGTGCTCACCAAGTTGTGCCAAGAAATCTGGAGAACAACCACTTGGCCAACTGACTGGAAAAGATCTATATTTGTCCTCATTCCAAAGAAGGGTAACCCAACAGAGTGTGGAAACTACAGAACAATATCATTGACTTCACATGCAAGCAAGATTCTACTGAAGATTTTCCAATAGTGACTGGAACAGCACGTCAGCAGAGAACTGCCAGAAGTCCAGGCTGGTTTTAGAAGGGGTCGTGGTAATAGGGATATTGTAGCTGATGTTAAATGGATCTTAGCTGAAAGCGGGGAATACCAGAAGAATATCTATCTGTGTTTCACTGATTATGCAAAGGCATTTGACTGTGTGGATCATAACAAACTGTGACTGACTCTGAGAAGAATGGGAATCCCAGAACATTTAATCGTGCTAATGCAAAACCTGTACTTGGACCAAGAAGCAGTGATCAGAACAGAGCAGAGTAACACCGCATGGTTCAAAATTGGTAAGGGGTACGCCAGGGATGCATCCATCCTATCTCCATACCTTTTCAACCTGTATGCAGAGCAGACTATCCTAGAGGTGGGGCTCTACGAAAAGTGTGGTGTCAGGATTGGTGGAAGATCTATTAACAATCTGCGTTATGCAGATGGCACAACCCTGCTTGCTGAAACTGACGAAGACCTCGTGCACTTGCTGCAGAGGGTCAAGGACTGCAGGCTTCAGTATGGACTGAGGCTCAATGTCAAGAAGACCAAGATTCTCACCACTGGACCAATTGGCAGCATCAGGATGGATGGCGAAGAGATTGAGATTGTTCACAGCTTCAGTTTGCTCGGCTCCACAGTCAACACTCTTGGCACCAGCAGCCAGGAAATCAAAAAACATATTGCCATGGCAAAGTCTGCTGTTAGGGACCTCTCTAAAGTACTCAAGATCAACGGTGTGTCTCTGGAGACTAAGGTACGTCTGATACAGGCCATGGTGTTTGCAATCACTTGTTATGCATCAGAGAGTTGGACAATGACTAGGGAGGATAGGAGAATTGATGTCTTTGAGCTGTGGTGCTGGAGAAGAGTATTGAATGTACCGTGGACTGCCAAGAAAACAAACAGATTCATCCTAGATAGGATTAAACAAGGCTACTCGTTGGAGGCAAGGCTTCTGAGGCCCCATCTGATATACTTTGGACATGTTGCAAGGAGTGACCAGTCCTTTGAGAGGGATGTCTTGCTTGGGAGGGTGGAGGTCCAGCACAGAAGAGGAAGACCCTCTATAAGATGGATTGATTTACTAAAAGGTAAAAGTAAAAACCTAGGCAGATTGTATACTAATGTCATACACTAATTCTTACCTGAATATAATGTGGTTTTAAATAAATTTAGTATAGAACTGTGTATGTTAGTGAAAGTTTTAAAATTATTTCAAAAGCTTTTTAAAAATTATTTTATCACTATTTAGTCTTTTTATGTTCTATACACTTGAACATCAAAGCCGAGCTTTCATGCAGCAAAATATGATTCAATTCTTCACATGTATCCTATATTATATACCATCCCAAGATAAATGATTTATTAATTTTCATTTTATTCAAGGAAGCCTAATATTTAATGTGGACCTTTTTTCCTATTTCAAATCTATTAAAATATTCTCAACCATTATCACAATATATACGTGATTTGTCAAGCTATAGATTTCGCAAATGTTTTGAACTATCTATGTGGATTAGCACTGCAAGTAGGAAAGTTATCTTAGACATTGTGCATATCCTGTCATTCTTGGCCAATAAACAAGAGACCACATGTGCTGAATACTCTTTTTTTGAATTGACTCAGTATATTGAATTAGCTGCTGACTGGAGGGACTGAGCATCTTAGTTACAAAGTACACCAGGTATAATAGTCTTCACAGCCTGAATCAGCCCCAGAGGTCAGATCTTCAACATCTGCATGCATGACTTAGCACTTGAGCTACTGTTCAAATTGAGAGGCCAAGCTGAGATAGATACAATGACCAAATTAGTGCACCACTGCTTCTTACTACAGTCAAATTCCACCAGGCTTTCTTTTTCTTAAATTACATTATTAACTCTTTCAACTGAGCATAGCAATAGAATAAAACAGATGTACAGGCATAAGCTATCAAATCTGAAACTCTCATCTAGACTAAACTTTGATAAAATAATAAAATACTTGAAAATAATACCTGGAGAATGATAAGGATTAGATGAATAGAGAATAACTGAACCGATGTGACCTGGAGGGTCTTCAGGAGTCAGAGTCAACTTGAGTAAGCTCTTGTTTACTCCTAGATGAGAGGTAGTGCCCCAGAGACCCCCAGACCCTTTTATGCTTTGGTGGCATAGTGTCTAACTTATGGAACAGAAATGTCAGAGGTAACCAGCCACTCAAAGGAGGAAAGTCCTCTACGCTAAAGATTTGCAATCTCAGAAAGCTGATAAAGGAACAGTCTGCATAGATCTGACTGATGTCAGTGGGTTGGGTTTGGTTTCTATGATCTGGATGAAAAATTATATAAAAGATGTAGTAGTTCTCCTAAGGCATCCCTAAGGGCCTTTGCTCTGAGAAAAGAACATGGTTTTTTTTCCAGCAGAAATAAAAACTGTACATAGTCAATCCCTATAATCCTTACAGTGCTTGGGGCAGGCTGAAGGCAAAGAGGAACGAGAAACCACAACATTCACAGAAATGATTAGATAGAATATGTGGTCACCCATATGATCTAGTTTAAAGAATATCAAGTTATCCACCCAAGTATCACCATAGCTCTTTGAGATACTAAATTGCCAGCATTCTTGATTCATTCCTTTAATTTTAACAGGAAAATTTTTAGTCTTCAAGATGTTCCTTAATGAAAAGCAAATATCCTTATACAAGGAGCCCTGGCATTATAATGTGTCACATGTTTGGCTGCTAACTGGAAGTTCGGCATTCAAATCCACTGGCAATTTCAAGCGAAAAGAAGGGGCAGACAGCTCCCATTATGATTTACAACCTTGGGAACACAATGAAGAGTTGTCATGAGTGGGAATCGACTCCATGACTCAGGGTTTGGGGGTTTGGTTTTGTTTACCTTCATACAAAACCACGTGTGAAGTTAACTGTTACTGCAAGTGACCTCATGTGTATCACATTATTGAGGCACTATAATATTGGAGTACTAAGGTGCACTTGATTCAGACTATTATCTTTTTCAATCACTTGCTATGCTGATGAGAGCTGATCAATAGCTAAGGATAACAGAAGAAGAATTGATACTTTTGAGTTACGGTGTTGAAAAAGAGTACTGAATATCCCGTGGACTGTCACAAGAATGAACAGGTATGTTTTGGAGAAGGTACAGCAAGAGTGCTCCTTGGAGGCAAAGGTGATAAAGCTTGGTCTCATGTATGAGACCAAAGTATGGTTCTAGGAGAGGCTGTTCCTTAGAGATGAACATTATGCTTGGGAAGGTGGAGGAATGGCAAAAGAGAAGAAGACCCTCAACCAGGTGGATTGATACAGTAACTGCAGCAATGGGTTCAAGTGTGTCAGAGATTGTGAAGATGGCACAGCATATAACAGAATTCAGATCTGTTGTTCACAGGATTACTATGAGTCGTACTCAACTCAACAGCATCTATCAACAACAATATGTGTATTGTTCCATATTGTTATGTGCTGTCAAGCCAACTTTAACTCATAGCGACCCTATGTAAAACAGAACAAAACTGGCTGATCTTAAACTGTCCTCGCAATCTGTGCTGTGCAAATGAGTAAACTCATTGTATCGTTCTGGTGTCCCATATGTTGTGGTATAATGAGTTGGAATCGACCCATAGCTGACCCTTCTGTGGGATTCAGAGGCAGTTAATTAAATGAAAGGAGATTACTCACTCTTCTTTGCTGGTGGATTTGAACCTTGTGCTTTCAGGATTGCAGAGCAGCGTCTTAGCTCTAGGTGACCAGGGCCCCCTAGCGTTTCATATGTTGTTGTTCTTATTGTGTGCCATGTGCCATCAAGTCAGAACTGACCCATAGCTGACCCTCCAGCCAGTTTTCAGAGGCAGTTAACCACACCAGAAGAGATTGTCCATCCTTCTCCCGCCAAGTATCCAGTGGCCTCAAACTTTGTGCTTTCAGGATGGTAGCGCAGTTGTTAAGAATTGATTTTTTAAAAAGGCAGCCGAGTTGCCTCTGAGTAGATTCAATTGACAAAAATTGTTATTATACTGAGCTGCTAAAACAAAATGTTTGTGGTTTGGGTGTTGATATTATTATTGTTAGGTACCATTGACCTGGTCTTATAAACAACAGATCTGAACCTTGTCTCCACTATATTGATGATTTCTGTCATGCTACACAGGACACTTCAGGTTAATTTCAAAAAGTCAGTTATTAACAGCCATATGGGATACCCTTACTAACTACAGTGGGCTTAGCCATACACACAGCAGAGATTATGAAGACAAGGCAAGATCAACCAGGATTTTTTTTTTCTTTTCTGCTGTACTAGGGTCACTGTGAGGCAAACTTTCTTTTATTTAATGGTATGCATCAACATAACAATATGGAATACAATGTAGACCTAAAAGTGCCTTAGTATAAATGTACAGTAACTTACTTGCAAAAAGCAGATATTGAGAACTCTATGGGACACAATTACAGGTCATTCAGCTAAGATTTCTCCCTCTGCACTTTACCTTAAAGTATTCTAGTGGCCTAGTGGTAAGGAGTTGCACTGCCAACACGAAGACAAATTCACCAGCTGCTCTGAGGGACAAAGATGAGCAATCTCCCCCAAAGTGATCTATAGTCTCTGTAAACCAAATGGAGGGTCAGCTATGAGTCAGTTTCAACTTGACAGCTTAAAACAACAGTAGTTCTAATAGAACAGTATCTTGTTTTCTTTCTATGTTGCAGATAAACCCCAACCTGTCACTTTTAGATAAAATGTGAAGGCCTTAAATATTTGCATACACCGTGTCTAAATTCTGATATTTTTTCAATAGAGATTGTTCATACTTAGGTGAGATATGGTGGAATTTCTAAGTTTAAGATACTTGGTAGATTATCGTTGCAAGATAAACTAAAAACATAGGCAGCAAAATATGATTTGCTAAATATTTCATTAAATACTAGAAAAGCATTTGTGAAAATCTTTTCAAGAATGTCTATGTGATGTTAGATTCTCAACGTTTGAAATGGTGGGTTCCTGGTTTCAGAAGCAACCCACTTTGGTACTCACTGTGTTTACATTTGGCAAATAGTGTCTTCCTGCTTTTAGGAAAGGAAGGCTTAAGGAGGCTTATAGCCACCTACACATCAAATAGTTTCTGCAGACATCTTCCTCCTTAAATACACATTAGATATGTATGCAATAATTAGGAAGTTGAACTAAAATGGTCAAAACATAATAGAGGAGATACTAGTCCAATAAACCTCTCGATGTTTGAAAGCTCTCTTGACGTTTTCATGAAATCAAACCTACAGCTGAATTCCCACTTCCTTCCCATAAAATGACCTTGAGCATAAATTCCTGGCTCATTTCCAATAAAGGAAGTTGAATGAACTTACCCTGGAATTCCTAGAAGTAGTTAACGAATGCTAAAAGATATTTCTAAAGGTTCTTGAAAACAAAAGTTTTGAGGCAATTAAATTTCTTAAAGTTTAAAACTATTTTATTTGCTAAAAATATGTATACTAAATACTGTATACATATGTATGCTAAATTCTGCTGTCTCAGTTGGTACAACCTATGGATTACACCAATAGAGCACCCGATAACAGTCATATGTTGTATTGTGGTTGGTACCACAGAGTTGGAATTAACTCATTATTGACACTCCAATGGGATTTAAGAGGCAGTAAATTGCGTAGTAGGAGATTGTCCATTTTTCTCCCATGGAAGCTGGTTGATTTGAAACACTAGCTTTTGGGTTGACAGTGCCACCAGAGTTCTCTTAAAACGCTTGCTAGGTGGGTTCAAACCAGGGCTTCAAACTCTTTCTATCTAGTTTAGTCGTGACTAATGAAGCTGCAATAAAACATGCTTAATTTTGTTTTTTGTTGGGTTTGGGATTTTTTTTTGCTTTTTTAATGCATGTCAACTGTACCATCAGGAGTGGGAAATATTACAAGTTGAAGTCTTCCTGGAAAATGCAACATCCCTCTCAGAACTCAAAGGTAGCATGCAAATGTTGTTGTTTTGTGCAGTCAAATCACCTGAGACTCATAACCACCCTGTGTACAAACCTAAACCCTGCTCTATGCCTTGCCAATCTTATTGTCTCTGGCACACCTATCCCCATTACTCCAGTGACTAAATCAATCCATCTCACTGAGGGTCTTCCTCTCCTGCACTGTCTCTCCACCCTTCCAAGCATGATGTTCCTTTCCAAGGACTGATCCTGCCTTGCAACATGTCCAAATGTGTCAGACGAAGCTGTAGAATTCTTGACTCGAAGGAGCAGCCTGACTTCACCCTCTCCAGGATGAACTTGTTTTTTATCCTAGCAGTCCATGGTATATTCAATACTCTTCTCTAGCACAAAAGCTCAAAGGCATCAACTCTCCTTTTATCATCTCTAGTCATTGTCCAGCTCTCTGAAGCATAGCAAGTAATGCAAAGACC
>NW_006400062.1:2479018-2481597 GCF_000299155.1 Elephantulus edwardii
CCAAGATCCATCTGACATTAGCTATAATATTCCTAGTGCCATGGTCTCCTCTAAATCCAGCCTACACTTTAGTCAGTTCTCTGTTGATGTTCTGTTTCAGCCATTTTTGGATAATCTTCAGCAGAAGGTTTGCATGTGATATCAATGATACTATTTGATAATATCCACACTCTGTTGCGTCACCTTTCTTTGGAATGGGAACAAATATAGATCTCTTCCATTCAGTAGGCCAGGTAGTTGTCTACCAGATTTCTTGGCACAACTTGGTGAGCACGTCCAGGGCAGAATCTGTTTGTTGAAATATTTCAATCAGCATGCTATCAATTTTGGGGCCTTGTTTTTTACCAATTCTTTCGGAGTAGCTTGAATTTCTACCTTCATCACCACAGGTTCTTGCTCATATGTTGTTTCATTAAATTCTTCTGTGTCCACCAATTTCTTTTGGTACAATGACTTTTCTTTTAATGCAACCTGGATCATTTAATATCCTGCCAAAAGCATCCTTAGTATTGCAATTTGAGGTTTGAATTTTTCTTCAGTTCCTTTAACTTAAGAAATGCACAGTGAATTTGGTCTTTTTGATTTTCTGACTCCAGCTCTTTGCACAATTCATGGTAATACTTTGTCTTTCTACGCTGTCCTTTGAAATCTTCCATTCAACTCCTTAATATCTTGTTTTCTTCCTTTTGCTTTCTCTTGGTCTTTTCTTCCTCTTCTGTCTTTGTAATAGCCATTTGCATGTGTCCTGGATGATGTTCTTGATATCTTCCCAGAGCTCATCCGGTCTTTTCTCATTAATGTCCAAGGCCTCAAACCTATTCCTGAGATGGTTTTGAAAGTCATGTGTGATAGATTCAAGAGAAAATTTTGGCTCCCGTGGACTTGATTTTATTTTCCTCAGTTTCAGCTTGAACTTGCATATGAGTAGTTTGGTGGTATGTTCCACAATCAGCACCTGGCCTAGTTTTCAAAGCTGATATTAAGCTTCTCCAGCTCTTGCTCCACAGATGTAATCCATCTGATTCATATTCATGCCATCAGGTAAGATCTATGTGTATAGCTTGTGTCTGTGTTTCTTATGAAGTGTATTTGCAATTAATAAGCTATTGATTGTGCAAAATTCTATCGTTCTATCTCCGGCTTTATTTCTGTTACCAAGTCTATGTTCTCCAATTACTGATCCTTCTTCTCTATTCCAAACTTTTGGATTCCAGTCATCAATTATTATCAATATAATTACTATATTATTATTATATGTTCTACTATGCTGGAGACGAAAAAATGAGGGAAAATGGGGTTGCTTTCATAGTTAAAAATGTCAATTTTAGATCCATCTTGAAATAAAATGTTCTGAATGACAGGATAATATCCATACAAGGAAGTTCAGTGAATAATACCATCATTCAAACATATGCACCAACAACCAGAGCCAAAGAGGAGGAAATAGAAGATTTCTACCAACTTTTGCAGTCAGAAAGCAATCAAGATGCATTAATAATAATGGATGACTGGAATGCAGATGGCATTAACAACAAAATATCCTGCCTGACTGAGTTGAAAACAGCAACATTTATCTCAAAGATAGTGTTTTAATGCACTGTTTTGAGTATGGTCACTGTCCTCTGTCTAAAAGTCAATCAGCATTATGGATTCATGCTCCTCAAGGGCTCACTTTATCTCTTCCATACTTTCTATTTCAGGTTCTTTCCTTGTAGCTATTTTTCATCCCAGTTAATGTTATAAAGCCACTGCCATTGTGTCAATTCCAATTCACAGTGACCTTTCCTGTTGTTGTTGTTGTTGTTGTTGTTATGTGCCATCGAGTCACATGTGATTCATAGTGACCCTGTGTACAAGAGCCCTAAACCCTGCTCTAGCCCGTGCCAATCTTACAGTCTCTGACACACCTACTCCCATTACCTCAGTCACTGAATCAATCCATCTCACCGAGGGTCTTCCTCTCTTGGGCTATCCTTCCACCTTCCCAAGCATGATGTCCCTCTCCAAGGACTGGTCCCTCCTTGAAAAGCGTCCTAAGTATGTCAGACAAAGCTTCAGAATCCTTGCCTCCAGGAAGCAGTCTGCTCTCAACCTCTCCAGCATGCAAATGTTTGTTCTCTTATCTGTCAGAACAACAGCTCCAAGGTATCAATTCTCCTTCTATCATCCTTAGTCACTGTCCAGATTTCTGATGCATTGCACTTACTTGCAAAGAATATGGCCTGGGTCAGGCACATCTTAATCTCTAGACTGACATCATTGCTCTTCACTACTTAGGAGAGGTCTCTGATAGCAGACTTTCCCAATACAATTCATCTTCTAATTTTCTGGCTTCTGATATCAAGAGTGTTGATTGTGGGGCCAAGCAAACTAAAGCTGTGAACAAACTCAATCTCTTCACCATCCATCATGATCCTGCCAATCGAGCCAGTGGTAAGGATCTTTGTTTTCTTGATGTTGCGCTTCAATCTATATTAAAGGCTGTAATCCTTTACCTTCTAAAGAACATGCTTCAGGTCCTCCTCAGCTTCAGCAAGCAGGGTTGTGTCATATGTATAATGCAGATTGTTGATGAGTCT
>NW_006400062.1:2481907-2500598 GCF_000299155.1 Elephantulus edwardii
GGTCCTTAGAGAGGGACATCATGCTAGAGAAGCTGGAGGGACAGCGCAGAAGGGGAAGACCCTCTATGAGACGGATTGATTCAGTGACTGGGGTAATCGGGATGGGAGTGTCAGAGACGGTGCGATTGCCACAGGACAGAGCAGAGTTTAGGACTGTTGTACATAGAGTTGCTATGACTAGCAAGCAACTCAATGGCACATAAAAATCACAACACAACAACGCTTTCTAGACTCTCCCACAATGTGTCATATTTTACAAATACTGTTATTTAATGCTGCACAACTTTCCAGTGTGTGAATATACCACAGTTTCACCACACAATCTGACCAAAAGCAGTCTACATGTTCCACAAAATCCTAATACGGACACTAAATTTATTATCTGATTAAATAGAAAAGGCAATTTTGTTTCATTTTTAAAAGAGATCCTTGATAAGCAGAGCTTTTCTGAAAAATAAAAATAAACTGAAAGACATCACACCCTTTGATCTTAAAACCTAACACACAGGGCTGTAGTAACTAGAACAGTATATTATTGTTACAACTACAGAACCGTAGACCAATGCAGTAGAATTGAAGACCCAAAAGTCAAGGACATCACTTCCTAAATAACATGCCTCTGGAAACTTTATGAACTTTGAGAAATGATAGTTATAGAAAGGCTTAAGGTGTTTTGTTCATAGGGTCACTATGAGTCATGTTCAACTTGATGGCAATCAACAACAACAAAAAGTATGGTCATCATTGTTGTTGTTGTTATGTGCTGCCGAGTCGCTTGTGACTCATAGTGACCCTATGTACAATAGCCCTAAACTCTGCTCTGTCCTGTGACAATCGCACTGTCTCTGATACACTCATCTCGATCACCCCAGTCACTGAATCAGTCCACCTCATATAGGGTCTTCCTCTCCTGCTCTGTCCCTCCACCCTCCCAAGCATGATGTCCTTTCCCAAGGACTGGTCCCTCCTTACAACATGTCCAAAGTATGTTAGATGGAGCCTCAGAATCCTTGCCTCCAAGGAGCAGCCCGATTTAATCCTCTCCAGCATGAACCTGTTTGTTTTCTTAGCAGTCCATGGTACATTCAAGACTCTTCTCAGCACCACAGCTCAAAGACATCAATTCTCCTTCTGCCCTCCCTAGTCATTGTCCAATTCTCTGATGCATAACAAGTGAGTGCAAAGACCATGGCCTGTATCAGATACCATTGCTCTTCAGTACTTTGGAGCGGCCCCTAACAGAAGACTTTCCCATAACAATACGTCTTTTAATTTCCTGACTGCTGTTGCCAAGAGTGTTGACTGTTGAGCCAAAAAACTAAAGCTGTGAATCCACATTGATTTCACATAGTAGTTAAAAGAAAAAATTATTTTAGTCTAAAGATTAAGGTGTGTCTGATTCAAGTCAGTCTTTCTAATCACCTGCTATGTATCTGAGAACTGGACAATGGATACGGAAGACGGAAAAAGAATTGATGCATTTGAGCTGTGGTTTTGCAGAAGAATACTGTATTTGCTCTTTCCTAACAGAGTTAACTTCACTCATTGTTATGCTCTCCAGACTCTTCCACATTGTGCCATATTTACCAAATACTTGTCTTTTAGTGCTGCACAGTATTCCACTGTGTGAGTATACCACAGTTTCTGTAACCTATGCACTTGTAAAAGAACAACAGATATGTATTGCCAAAATGCAACCAGACTGTTCCTTTGAGGCAAAATTGGTGAAGCTTTGTTTCACATATGTTGGGCATGTTGTTAGAAGAAGGTATTCCTTGGAAAAACACATTAGGGTTGGAAAGCTGAAGAGTCAGTGAAAATGAGTAAGACTCTCTCACTCAGATAGATTGAAACAGGGTCTACAGGAATGGACTCAAATATGTAGAGGATAATCAAGATGGCACTAGGTAGAACAGAGTGCAGATCTAATCTTCTTGGAGTTTCTATGAGTCATACTGGACTCAATAGCATTTAACTATTACCAATTGATATTCAGGAAGGAAAGAACACCTCTGTAACAAATGACTTGGGCAAAATTGGACATCTGCTTGCAGAAAACTGAAACAAGGTGCAAATCTCATTCCATACACAAAATTCAATTCAAAATAGATTTTACCTAGGGGTAAACCAAAAGCCATGAAGAGCATCAAAGCCAAAATAGGAACAACTTTAGAAGCCCTGTTGTTGGTATTGAGGACTATCAAATCAGAACTGACCCACAGCTGACCATCAGTAGGTTTTCAGAGGCAGCAAATCACATCAAAGGAGATTGCCTTCCTTTTTTCCTTCAAAGTAGCCAGAGGATTAAAGTGGCACAGGATTGGGTTGGCAACACAATTCCTTACTACTAAGCACCTGAGCTCCTTAGAGCCCTAAGCTACGGCATAAATATGTTTTCAGACATAGCCAAGAATGCACAATAAGAAAAAGATAAAATCAGTAAGTGGGCTGAAATTCAAAACCCATGTACATCAAAAACATTTCCAATAGGGTGAAAAGAAAGCCTTCACAGAGTGGGAAAAAATGTTTGGCAACAACATTTCAGATGAGCTCTCATGACTAAAGATTACAGAATATTACAGGGCCCCATGAGAGAAGAGATTTATAACCCAATTACAAAATTGGCAAAAGACATGAAAAGACTTTCATAAAGGTTTCTATAATTTTAAAGAATTAAGAGAAAATTCAAAATGCATCCAGTTAGGTTTACTTAATTCTCCATGCACACTAAATCATTCCTTCATTGCCGTCTAATTAGAATCCACTCATACTGTTGATGTCATGTGCCATCGAGTCACTTGCTACTCATAGCAACTCTATGTACAACAGCTCTGAACCCTCCCCTATCCCAAGCCAGTCTTACTGTCTCCAACATACCTACCCAAATTACCCCAGTTACTGTGTCAATCTATCTCATCTAGTATCTTCCTCTCATGCACTGTCCATCCCCCTTCCAAGCTTGGTACCTTTCTCTAAGTACTGGTCTTGCTTGACAACATGTTTAAAGTACGTGAGACAAAGCTTCAAGATCCTTGCCTCCAGAGATCAACTTTATTTCATCTCTCCAGGCCAGACTTGTTCTTTTGGCAGTTTATGGTGTGTTCAATACTCCACCAGCACCACAACTCAAAGATTTCTTCTATCATCCATAATCATTGTTCAGTTCTCTGATGCATTGCAAGTAACTGAAAAGAAAATGGCCTGGATCATGCATTTCCTAGTCTTCACACTGACATCCTTGCTCTTCAGCACTATGGAGAGAAGTCCCTGACAGCAGATTTTCCTAATTTGTCTTTTGATTTCCTGTTAGTGCCAAGGATGTTAATTGTGAAACTGAACAAGCTGAAATTATTAATAATCTCAATCTCCTCTCGATCTGTCATGATGCTGCCACTGGTGAGAATAAACTCATAGCTGATTCTTTATTGGGTTTCCAAAGAGGTAAACTGCATGGAAGGAGATAGTCCATCTTTCTCCCATACAGTAACTGGATTTAAACTGCCTTGGTTACCACCAGACTTCCCTAGAAAATTACCTATAAAAGCAAGTAAATGAATGTATAAAGAATCCAGACACAGTTCAGAAAAATAAACCTACAAAACCTAAAGAAGAACATTTCTACGTGACTTTCACTTTTCTTTGAGACAATAAGATTTCCTATTCAAACCCTATGCCAAGATGATTTTTAAAATGTTAAATCAAGAAATTATACTGGTAGATGCTTCACATACTTTTTTCAGTTCTAGGCAAAAATTTTACCTTTGAAGTTCTGGAAAAACATTTAAAACTTAACAAAATTTGAGTCCAAGAAGCACTTAACATGGTGGAAAAATTCTAGGAAGATAGGATGCAAAATCTAACTAAACTCTACAATCTCAGTCATCAAAGCATTCATGTGCTCAACAAAGTCAATTAATCTTAAAACCTTGGAATCATTTGTTTGCAGCTTTGAAATGAAGGGGGGGGGGAATGAAAAAATAAAACAACCAAAACCCACCAAACTATAATACTTCAAAAAAGACATACTTTTTTCTCTTTCATCTCACCACAAAATATCCAACAAAGAGGTCCAAAATGGATCAGTTCCAATCCATCTGGAGCAATCAGACTATGGGTGGACAATGTTTCTACTCATAGAATGATGATCAGGAACTGAAGATGTGTGGAAATATAAAGCTTACAATAGAGCAGGATCTTTTCCCCCACTCCCTTTCCTCCCTCCCCTTCCCTCATAACCTTAAACAATCCCCAAATCTAGAAACACTAGCAGAAATGCTCCAGCTGGACCCCATCATATGCCCAGTAGGTAGAGATAACCTCTGAGGTAACCATTGTCAAGGTTATCATGAAGTGCAACATTCAAATTAGACACAGAGATACTCCAAAGGAAATAAAGAAGCCATTGATGGAGAGGTGCTCAAACGTCTTACCAGCACAGAACAATATCCTGGATGAGGAAGAGGTAAATAATAAGGCATTCTGACCACACTTGCTCCTCATTAGGAGACAGAAGCCTCTTGGACACCATTAATACTTCCGGCATCTGCCAAAGGCAATAGAGGGCTTTGTAGAGGGGGGAAAAAATTAAAAAGTGGTGGAAGGATTAAGCAGATGTGTACCTATTCACTGATTATATTATAGTGGGATTTCATGAATAAAACTTTAATAATTAAAGCTGAGGTATAAGCAATATGGATCAAACACACTGTTATCTAAAAGGTTGAAAAGGTTCAGTTCAATTCAGAAAGATTTGTCCCACCGTACATTCTGTAGTTAACTCTATGTAATTTAAAGAGTAAGGGGGAGTTGAGGTTATGATTATTGCACAGACATCGGAATTTCTATAAAGTGAGAGTTTTATAAATAAGTTAGAGATCTCAACCAGGGATCAGAATGAACTGCTGGCACAGAAGCCAATCATCTATAGGATTTGCCTTAAGAAGGTATGTATGTTGTTATGTACCACCTAATCAATTTTGATCCAAAGTGACACCATATGACAGAATAGACCTGTTTTATTGGGTTCTATAGGATATGGAGTAATAATATGTTTGAGGACTAAGATGTGTCTGATTCAGGCCATGGTCTTTCCGATCACTTGCTATGCATCTGAGAGCTACTCATTGAATAAAGATGACAGAAGAATTGTTGTCTTTAAGTTGTGACATTGAAGAAGAGTACTGACCATCCCATTATACAACCAAAAGAACAAATATCTATGTCTCAGAGAGATTGCAGCCAGAGTGTTCTTTGGAGGCAAGAATGATGAGGTTTTGCCTCACATATTTCAGTCATATTGCCAGGAGGGCCTATTCCTTGGAGAAGGACATGATGCTGGGAAGGGTGGAGTATCAGCAAAGTAGAGGAAGACCTTCGACCAGGTGGATTGACATGGTGACTGCCACAATGGGCTCCTGTGTGTCAGGAGACTTGAAGATGGCACAGGATAGAATGAAATTCAGATCCACTGTTCACAATCAAAATCAACCTAACAACACCTAACAACGACATAGGCTATGGACTTATGGAAAACAGTCACCACATCTTTCTCCCTCAGGATTTCTAGGTGGTTTCAACAATCAATCGTTTGTTTAGCAGCCAACTTTTGAATCAGCAGAGCCCCTGACCTTTCCCATTAAGTCAGTTGTGACTCATAGTGTCTCTCTATCAGGTTTGAGAGGGTTAAGGAAAGCAGACTGCCTCATCCTTCTCCCTCAGAATATCTCGTAGATTAGAACAGATGATCATTGGGTTAATAGCCCAACATACAACACACAGCTTCTTAAATCTATACTTGAACTTATGAAGCATATCGATCCTCTGAACAACAGATCAAAACCTTGCTTACACTGTACAATACTCACACTCTCCACCACACTCAAGTTCATTGTTGCAGTCACCATTTCAATCCATCTGGTTGAGGGTTTCCTTTATTTTACTGACTGTATGTTTCTAAGCATAAATCTATAATAACAGCATTACATTTCCTCAGTGAACTTCAGTTATTGTTACTGCTGTTGTTGATCAAGCTATATGCTGTTGAGTGGTGTATGGCTGATAGAGACACTATGAACAACAGATATGAATATTTCTGTTCTGTGTCATCTTCATCATCTCTGACACACTTAAGTCTATTTGCTGTAGTCACTTTGTCCATACTTCTCATTGAGGGCCTTCTATTTGTTGACCCTCTATGGTTCCAGGCATGAGGTCCTTTTCTGTTACACTTCTCTGACCAGATGGTGAATTGAAATACTCAAGATTTTACATAGTCACGAGGTAAGAGGAGAGGAATTCATGCTTGAGTGTCCTCCAGACCTGTATATCATTATTATTTTTATTGAGATATTTCTCATTATATAAGCAGTAAAATATGCTAACTGGGCTCCAAAATGTTTTTTTTACTGTTTCTTTTCTTATTTATTCAACATCCCTATGTCCATAATAAAAACTTTATCAGAAGGTGTCAGCAGGAGAATTAAGGTTTTGTGCGTGTGTGAGTGTTAATTGTGGAGCCAAGAAGATGAAGCTCTTCACTAACGGAAAACATGTCAAAGTGAAAGAGCTGAACAGATGATTTCAAAGGGCTTGAGAGGACAAAGCAAAGCATTATAATGGGATGTGCATAGACCTGGAGATAGAGAATAAAAAGGGAAGAACTTTCTCTGTGTTTCTTAAGCTGAAAGAAAAGCAAGTTTAAGCCGAGTGTCACAATATTGAAAGATGTTATGAGCAACATATTGAATAACCCATAAAGCATCCAAAGAAGATGGATGGAATAGATAGAGGCATTGTACCAGAAAGAATTGATTGACATGGAAAAATTCCAGGGAGTATTATATGAACAGAGACAATGGTAATGAAAGAGGAAGTAGAAGATGCATTGAAGACATTGGCCAAAAAGTAAGGCCCCAAGAATCTATGAGATACCAATTGACTTGTTTCAATTAACAGATGCAGCCTTAGATACACTCCCCAATCTATGTCAGGAAATTTGGAGGATGCCTGTCTAGCCAATGGATGAGAAGAGGTCCTTATTTGTTGCCATACCCAAGAAGGGTGATCCAACTGAATCCAATTAAATATCAAACAGTATCATTGATATCACATGCAAGCAAAATATGGCTGAAGATCATTCCAGAATGACTGGAACAGTACATAGATAAGGAACTGCCAGACGTTCAAGCAGAATTTAGAAGAGGCAGTGACACCAGAGATACTATTGCTGATGTCCTATGTATCCTGGCTGAATACCAGAAAAATGTCTACTTGTGCAAAAGTTATTAGAAACCCTCCATTTCCACATCTTTTGCCATAGTTGTCAATACATATATTTTAGCAACAGTCATATTACCAGGCCTTGCTAGTATGTGCATAGATAGCATCCTATCACTCACAACATTGTACTTTTGGATGGATCTTAAAATTATCTTTTTCACTATGAATGCACATCCTTCCTAAACTTTTGGTTCCTTACATAATAGATCATATAATTGATTCAAAGTTTCTCATACCAGTCGGTATTACAAATGCCTAGAATGTACATTTTCATGCATTCTTTTTCTGTCAATTTGCCATACTAGGTAACTTGTGGATTGCTGAGTTTCTAGAAATATGCCATCAGTTTGTCAAATACCAGAAAGGTCACACTTTACAGACATGTTTTAGGACATCTCCCAGATTAAGGCAGACGACGAAGCAGGTCTGGCTCTGGAGACTAAGGTTCGCCTGGTACAGGCCATGGTCCTTGCCATCACTTGTTATGCATCAAAGAGCTGGACAACAACTAGGGAGGATAGAAGGAGAATTGATGCCTTTGAGCTTTGGTGTTGGAGAAGAGTGTTGAGGGTACCATGGACTGCTAAGAACACAAACATGTTCATCCTGGAGAGGGTTAAACCGGGCTGCTCCTTGGAGGCAAGGATTCTGAGGCTTCGTCTGACATACTTTGGTCATGTTGTAAGGAAAGACCAGTCCTTGGAGAAGGATATCATGCTTAGGAGGGTGGAGGGCAGGCTCAGGAGGGGGAGGCCTTCTGGGAGGTGGATTGATTCGGTGACTGGGGCAATCGGGATGAGTGTGTAGGAGATAATGAGATTGGCACAGGACAGAGCAGAGTTTAGAGCTGTTGTACATAGGGTCACAAGTCACAAGTGACTCGACGGCACATAACAACAACAACTGAATATCTTATAAACATTAGAAAAATATAGTATTAGAGGCACAGCCCAGATTGGGAGTCACTCAAAAGTAAAGGAAACAGCTGAAAACATGCTTTAATAATTGTAAAGTGGAATGAACAAAGTATAAATGTAGAAGATTGGAAGTTGTCCAAAAATGAAGCTAAATGCATGACATTACAATTATTGTTGTTATGTGCCATCGAGTAGCCTGCCACTCATAGTGACCATACACAAAATAGCAGTCATTGTGTCAATTCATCTCATCCTGTGTCATCCTCTCCTGTGTTGTCCCTCCACCTTTCCAAGCGAGAGGTCCTTCTCCAAGGACTTGTCCCTTCTGACAGCACACTCAAATATGTGAGATGGAGCTTCAAAATATTTGCCTCTAGAGAGCAACTTGGTTTCACCCTCTCCGGGCAGACCTGTTTGTTCTCTTGGTAATCTATGGTATGTTCAATACTCTTCTCCAGCACCACAACTCAAAGGCATCAACTCTATGATCCTTATTCATCATCCTAAACAACTCTTGGATACATAGAAAGTAATTGCAAAGACTATGATCTGGATAAGCAGCATAAAATAGTTTTGAAAGGTCTGTGATTTGGGGAGAATAATGTCAAGGAACAGAGAAACAACACTTTCCCCGTATTAATTGACCATGCAAGCTTCCCCAGGAATGATTTCATCATGCTCAAGAATAAAGAAATAACTGGCAAAACGGTAGATCAATAGAAACACTGAAAACTATGTTTTCTTTCTTTTTCTCCCCAGAGGCTTAATGTAATGGAACTGAAAATATACACAAAGCTCTATTTCATGATAGTATTGCTTTTATATAATCTGGCTTTATCTTTTGTTTATGTAAGAAAGGGGAAAAAAATTTTGCATACCTGGAGAAAATTCATTCCTCCATTACAAAATCATCCAGTTTGATATCTCAAACTCTGAATTTCTGGGAGAAGTTAACAGGAGCCTTAATTCCTTAACACCACTTAAGGAAAACAAAAACCCTTTGTTAGTGAATGGATTTCAATAAAAAGAGACCACAAGGAATATTTAATCCATTTCTGTTGAGATGTTAAGTCCGTGGACCATCTCTAGTGACTTTACATATGACCAATTTTTTTTTCTTCAGAATGAGAGACACTGATCAGTAATTATTGAAATTTTGATTAAGATCAAATAATCACTCAGAGGGCTTTATCTTTCTTTCAGTTATTTGCTTTTCCCTTTTCTTCTTCTTGCCTATCTCAACAACTTAGTCTAAATCCTGAATATAATATTTGCTGTTTCAAGTTGCAACCACAAGATAGCAGGATAACTTAATCTGAGCTTTATTTGATGAAGCAATAGGTTCCTAAATTTATCAAAGTAAATCATAAAACATGCTAGAAATAGAATTATGGTTTAATAAAGAACAAAATAAATTTAAATAAAATAAATAGCTAATTGTGGATCATTTTAAGAATCAAGTCCTTACTTATTTTCTTAATGAACACTCAGAAAAGAATATTATCTGGGAAATTCATGAGACAACAATCATGGTCAATATTTTTTTGTTAACACAATCATGCTTATTATCACAATCATGGTCAATATTTAAACTCTGATTTTCAAATCATTATGGATTAAAATGGCAGATGGGTATATATGTAAATTTAACTAATTTTAAGCCTTATTTTGAATGTTCATCTATCTATAATATTTGTGCTTGAATTACAGAGTGGTCATGGAAAAAGAATGTTATATTATTCTTGTAGTAATTGAAATTGTATGAGATTGTATTTAAATAGTATAAAATAGTAACATCTTAATAGTCTTCAATGATTCTTTACGGACCCAAACTATAAACATATCTCAAGAATCCTAGCCATTCCCTGGAGACTTAGCAGTACTTCCGTAGTGTCTATTCCCAAAAGCAGAAGCCTGAGAAAGTAGATAGGTTTTCATCTCTGACTCTGAGATCAGTAGTCTTAATATCTAGTGAATAATTAAGGGAAAGAGTTTCAAGGCTATTAGCTCTTCTCAAAAATGATTCTGTATACTTCCCCCACAATTTAAAATAAAACAATCCACACAAAAGAACATAAATTACATCTTAACAGATGACTAAATGTCACATAAGATTCAGTACACACACACACACACACACACACAAACACAAACACAGAGGAAAAGATACATTTGAGTATATTGCTTTGAGTATATTGCTCCTTGTTGCTGTTGTTGTGTGCCATCAAGTCAAAGCCAACTCATAGCTGATCCTCCAGCAGGTTTTCAAAGACAGTTAATTGTACTGGAGGAAATTGTCCATCTTTCTTCCACTGAGTAGCTAGTGGATTCAAACCCTTTTCTTTCAGGATTGTAGCTCAGTTTCTTACCTCTAGACATCAGAGCTCATGCTATATTGCTATGACAGGCTATTCCCTTACAGGGACATCATGCTTGGAAAGGTGGAGGTTTGAGACCTATAGGAAGACCCTCCATAAGATGGATTGACACAGTGAGTGCGGTAATATGCTTATATCAGAGACTGTGAGGATGGCACAGAACAGGGAAGGGTTCAGATATGTTGTTCATAGGGATAATATGAGTCATTCGCAACTCTGCAGATTTTAACAACAAAAGTTCAGTCTGTATGATAAGTAAATAATCTGAGAATCTGTACTATATGACAACCAATGTAGCAACAGAATTAGTGTTAGATATATCAATAATTTCCTTTATGCAGATGACACAACCTTGCTTGCTATAAGTGAAGAGAACTTCAAGTATTTACTGAAGAAGAAAAAACTTCAGTATACATGACACTTCAACATTAAGAAAACAAAACAATCTATACAATTGTATCATAAAGAATGGAGGAAATGTTAAAGTTGACAATGACTTGATTTTGCTTAGCTTCAAAATCATGACCCATGGAAGCAGCTGTCGAGAGATCAAAAGAGCTCTGTTGTGCAAAGATTCTATCAAGGAACTATTTAAATTCCTAAAAATTAAGTGTGTTACTTTGAAAACTAAGGTGCATTTGATGGAAGCCATGTTATTTTCACTCGCTTCATATGTATGCATATGTATGCACATATGCTACATATACACTTGATTGTGCTTATGCGAAACCTATACTTGGACCAGGAAGCAGTCCTCAGAACAGAGCAAAGAAACATTGCATGGTTCAAAATGAGGAAAGTGTGCATCGGGGATGCATCCTGTCTCCATACCTTTTCAGTCTATATACAAAACAAATCATGCAGAAAGCTGGTGTGAGGATGGATGTAGAATCAGGATTGGAGGAAGACTCATCAACAATCTGTGTTATGCAGATGACACAACCTTTCATACCGAAAGTGAGGAGGACTTGATGTGCTTGCTTCAGAAGGCCAAGGACTTTAGTCTTCAGTGTGGATTGAAGCTCAACATCAAGAACACAAACATTCTCACCACTGGGCCAATTGACAGCACCATGGTAGATGGAAAAGGAGTGAGGTTGTTAACCATTTCAGCTTGCTTAGCTCCATAATCAACACTATTGCCATGAGCAGTCAGGAAATCAAAAGACAAATTGCATTGGGTCAATCTGCTGTCAGAGACATCTCCAGAGTCATGAAATGCTAGGACGTCAGTCCAGAGACTAAGGTGCATATAATCTAGGCCATGGTCTTCATAATTACTTGCTATGCATCAGAGAGCTAAGACAATGACTAAGAATAACAGAAAAAGAACTGATGCCTTCCAGTCGTAGTGCTAGAGAAGAGTCTTGAACATATCATGGACTGTCAAGAAAACAAATCTGTATTGGAGAAAGCGAAATCAAGTTTCTCTTTGGAAGCTAGGATTTTGAAGCTCTGTTTCATATAATTTGGGCACGTGGACAGGAGGGACCAATCCTTAGAGAAGGACATCCTGTTCTGAACAGTAGAGGGATGGCACAATAGAGGAAGATCCTGGATGAAATAGATTGATAAAACGGGGCTATGAGGGTAAATGTGTCAGAATCAGTGAGACTGGTTCAGGACAGGGCAGGCTTCAGATTGTTATGGGTCGCAGGAGAATCGACAACACATAACAACATATGCATATGAAAGGTGAGCAATGATAAGGAAGACTAAAGAATTAAGACCTTTCAATTTTGGGATTGGCTCAAGATAGAGTAGGGTTCAGAGCTGCTGTACAAAGGGTCACTCTGAGTCACAAGCAATTTGATGGCACATAGCACACACACACACACACACACACATAATTGATACTATAAGATGCTGTTAAGTATAATAGTGACCCATGTACAAGAGACCAAAGATCTGTTTCATTGAGAAAATCTGCTTACAAGGATCTCTTTAAAGTGCTAAAAACATAAAAACAAGTTTAAGATTATTTAAAGACAAATGGCAACTCATCTTAGCTATGATATTTTCAATTTTTTCATATATTTGTGAAAACTGGACAATGAGTAAGGAATACCTAAAATTTGATACCTTTGAATTGTGGTATTGGGGGGAAAAACCCATTAACTATCCCATGAAGTGCTAAAACAACAAACGAATCTGTCTTGGAGCAAGCACAGTCATGGCCCTGCATTGAGACAAGACTGGTAAATTTTTTTCTCATATACATTGAGCATGTTGTCGGCGGAAGCCAATCCTAGGAAAGGTACATCATGTTTACAAAGATGGAGCATAAACTTAATGAGGTAAATTGACACCATGACTGCAACCAGGGGCATAAAAGCACAGAGGAGACATTAGGCCCAAACGTCCAGTCATCTTTGTATTCTCGTTGAATATCTACCAATTTTCAGCCAATATATTTGACAATGGTGACAAAATGTTGGTAAAGATGTCACTTCTTGAAGACAGTGAGATCTTACTCTAAGTAGGTCCACAATGATTTTGTTGTTATTAAATGAGTTGAGAAAAATAATAATGATCTTATTTAGTTGTATAGAGGGACACTAGTTGTATTCATAATGTGATTTTTTTTGGCATTTATTATGTGTAAATACTTTCTGTAAGAACAATGCTCATGCTGGTAATTATATGTGTCTGAACAACTTAGTTGTGAGATAAACTTTATCTGAATATTATATATGAACTTTTAATAACTTACCAAAAGATTTTTCAATCACAGCCCAGGAACATCTATACTTGAAATAAATATCAAGACTATTCTTCACCCTCTACTTCTCAATTAAAGTGTCAGTATTATTGCTTATACTACCCCAGTTCTCACACTTTCTTACAAAAAATATTCTAATTTGGAAGGGATACAAGTCCCTGGATTAGTTCAAGATTTACCAGAAAGATTTACTGGGCAGACATTACCACATGGCTAGCTTTTTTTTCTCCTTTAATATTGTTTTTCTTCTTTTTATCAAACCACTTATGGCAAAGTTATAGAGATGTCATAGCATAATGGCAGAGTTAATATGAATGATTTGTTCAGCAGAAAAAGAAAATTAGAATGAAACTTTTTTCTTCCTTTACTTGAGTGAAGTATGGCTAATCTTCAATGTGGTGTTCTTCATAATCAAACAACTTTAAAATTGAAGAATTGGGAAAGTGAAACAAAAGATATTTAATATAAAACAAAGACTTCTCAGAATTGTGTTGGGTCAGAAAAAAAACCAAGGTGACATACAATTTGAAGAAGCCTTACTTTGATTCTTGGTGGTGTTGTACAGGAGCTAAGTGGCTATTGGAGTCCAACAGAATCTTTCAAAAGAGTTCTCTTTGAGGCAAAATATTTCTATGTAAAGAAGAGCTCAGTAAATCAATGAAGGCTTCCAAATAATGCCTCAATTCTCTCTCTCTCTCTCTCTCTCTCTCTCTCTCAATATGTACTAAGCATATGCTTCCTGTGATCACTTCAAATGAACTATAACTTTCTTAAATATGAGTTAAATGCAGCTCTATGGTCGTAAAAGCAAGAAAGTATAACTGACTTTGAATCTTTTACTACACAAGTGGAGAGAGAAGGAAGAAGTGATTGAAATGTTAGACTTACTAGTCTAGGAAATGGGTAATAACTTGTGATTAAATGCAGATGTTAACCTGAAAAATTCAGTTAATCGCAGATATTCAAAATGCCTGGAAATCATTAAAAGGCAGTGAGTAAACTGATGACTATCCTTGCACTAAAGAAGTTAGTGATGTGTAATCCACATAGGAGGGAAAGGGGACTAAATTTAACTTACTTCAATTTTTCCATCTTATGGAAATGTTTATATACAAATGAACAGACCATTACATAGACTAGTAACTAGGGAACATTGGCAAATTGAATAAATCAAAATATGACTGGAACCAGTCATGAATGACAAATGTGTAAGTAGTGCTTGGAAAAAAACAAGCTGGAATAGATCCCTTTGGGTAAGCATAGAATCATTCCAAACAGGTTTTAAAATTCACAATGTCGGTCATAGCCAAAGATAGCACAATAATATGGAAAGTAGATCATAATTTTCTCTAAGTGGTGCTTGGAGATCATAACCGGGCATTTCATAACTCTCTCACCTAGCACAGAACTTGGCACCTAATTATCATTCAATAAATGTTGATACTGATTCACAGTTAGTAGTACTCTTTAAAAGAAAGTAAAATAGTTATACAAATAAGAATACTTCAAGTAAAATTCAAATAAGCAATCATAATTGCTACTATAATACACATATCCCTACACTGTACCAGCAATCACCATTTCTTTTCTGCTGTCAGTTACCGATCTAACAAGGTGGAAAAGTACCTATATTTTACTCTGAGTCCCAGTGAACCTTTCATTCATCATTTCAGGTGCTGATTTGTCTTTCAGCAGCTGGCTTTTCAAAGACTAGAATAAATGCAATAGGAGTTTAGGAGTTTATAGGGGTGTGTGGAATAACCACAGTTTGCAGAGTAGCCTTTTTTGAAGTGAGGAGGGTGATTTTAAAAACAAACTGTTCATGGTTGTTTTTTGCTTGGATTTTTTGTTTGTTTTATTTTGGTTTTTCTTTACTAAGCAACTAACAAAACACATTTCTTTGAAATGGGGGGTTATCTCACAACTGTAGCTAAAAAAAAAGCTTAGTAGTGAAAGCTGTAAACTAGTCATATAGTATTAATATACAAGCAAAACAAAAGAAGAAATGATAATGCTCAGTAGAGTTTAAAAAAAATGATGAATTTCTCGTGGCCTTGTAATAAGGAATGTTACCAGTCAAAGGAATCCATCAGCTACTCCTTGGGGAAAGATGAGAAATAAACTCTCATGGGATTTATAGCCTCTGAAAACCACTTGAGGATCAGCTATGAGTCCATTCCGATTGGATGGTATATAATAACAACAAATGATGCACAAATAATATTTACTTAATATAGAACGGACTGCTAAAAGAATATTTTTAAAAATCTGTCAAAGATAGCAAGGCATATTGTTTCATATATGTTAGTCGTATTATCAGGAGAGATCAGTCTCTGACAAAGGACATAGTCAATGAAGGGCTTGGTAAAGTTGTTTTTGTTGTTGTTATATGCCGTCAAGTCGCTTGCGACTCATAGCAACCCTATCTACAACAGCCCTAAACCCTGCTCTATCCTGTGCCAGTCGCACTGCCTCTGACACACCCATCCCAATTACCCCAGTCACTGAATCAATCCACCTCACAGAGGGTCTTCCTCTCCTATGCCATCCCATCACCCTCCCAAGCATGGTGTCCCTCTCCAATGACCTGTCCCTCCTTGCAACATGTCCAAAGTATGTCAGACGAATCCCCAGAACCCTTGCTTTCAAGGAGCAGCCTGGTTTAACCCTCTCCAGGTTGAATTTGTTTGTTTTCTTGGTAGTCCACTGTACATTCAATACTCTTCTCCAGCACCACAGCTCAAAGTAGGTCAGCAAAAAAGAAGAACCAAAATGAGATGTACTAATACAATGACTACAACAAGAAACTCATGCCCAGCAGTGATTATGACGCTGGCACAGGCACACAGATGGGCAGTATTCCAGCCTGTTGTACATATGTTTGCTGTTACTGAAATGTGATTTCAAGAGATTTAGCACATTATCAATGATCAAGTTTAGTTTTTTTCTCTTGCAGTTTAAGAAATTTAGCTACAGCTAGTTAATACAACGAGAGTTTGTTGAAACAGAAAGAGGATAAGATATTGATGAAATTGAGGGTGAGGAACATTCACTCAACAAGCTATCTAGACTAGAATCATGGTACAACCACTCTAAAAGGAAGTTTAGTGTTTCCTCAGAAAGTTGAGCATAGAACTTCCATTTGACCCAGGTATTCCACTGCTTGGAATATATCCTGAGAAAAAGAAAACTGAAGTACAGAGACTTGTACACCAATTTTCATAGGAGCATTATTCACCATTGCAAGAGCATGGGAAAAGCCCAAATGTCCAACAACAATCCAATGGATTGCAAAATTATGGTACATTCACATGATGGAATATTATATAGTATGAAAAAGCAATGTGTATGTAAATCACTACCTGACTAGGGAGAGACTGGAGAGCATTATGCTAAGTGAACTAACTCAGTTCCATAAAGACAAATATTGAATAAGACCATTATTGTAGAATGAATATGAGGATTGGGGCAGGGGGAGGGGACGGGGAAGGAGGGAGAAGAGGTGTGAGAACAGGGGAGGGGGGTGTAATCATAGGGTTGTACAATTTGATGGGTGGAAGGAGGGGTGAGTAAAGTAAATAGGAAAGATGTGGTGTGTAAAACAATATATATGAACTTTGTAAGTAAAACAGTAGAAATAAAAATTTTATTTGAATGAAAATGAAGTAGGAGGCATAACACTCCCTGACCTTAAAACCTGCTACACAGCAGTAATACCAAGAAAGCACTGTACTGGTACAATGACAGGCACGAAAACCAATGGAACAGAATTGAGGACCCAAAGAAATCAAAGCTATCAAATGGGGAAATGACAACCTCTTCAACAAATGGTGCTGGCAAAACTGGACTTCCTCCAGCAGAAAGCTGAGAGAGAATCCACATCTCATAACATATACAAAAATAAACTCAAAGTTTAACAGGGCAGCATGTAATAAATGTTGGAGAGGATGTGGTGTGAAGGGAACTCTTATACATTGGTGGGATTGTAAAATGGTACCATTCTGGACGGCAGTTTGGGGCTTCCTCAAAAAGCTGAACATAATAGGTCTTGCCATCAGTGTGTGCCTCGCCAACAGTATGCATTTCCACCCTGTTTTGCCTGCATGCATCTCTGTGAGGCACCACCTGTGTGCATCTCTGTGCATCTAATCAATTAAGTAAGTACGTGACTTAAGAACTTCTTGATGTGGCCCAGACTGGTCTCTTGCCTGAAGCATTAGACCCCTGCACTGTGGACTGGTGGGGCCCCACCCCCTCACGCTGGAGGTAACCATTTCTGCTGCCTGGACCCATGAACATGCTGGACAGACCTTATCTAGCTGCAGAGATACTCCTGCCTGCTGTCTAGGTGAAAGCTCTCTTAGGCCTTTTTCTAGAAATTCTGGCACTGCCGCCTAGAAGTCTTTTTTTTTTTTTTTTTTTGCCTAGAAGTCTTGCCTGCACCACTAGGAGGTCTTAGACCCACCATCTGGAGGACCTGGTGCCACAGTCAGGACATCCCAAACACAGTGCTTGGAGAACAACCAGCTGCCACCCCTCTGAAATGCACCATAGACGGGAGTAACACAAGTGAACCCACTTCATTTCCCGTCCCCTCCCAAAGTGTGAACTGCCTTTAGCCTAAAGCACCTTTGGCCTAGTTGTGGCGGTTGTCTAACAGAGAAGGTTGCTAATTCACAGGCCTTTTCTCTCCCAAACTGAAGCAAGTCTTCCCTTGAATCAAAAGTTCAGAGAAAAACTGAGATAGGGTACCTGCCCACCCTGTTCTGGAGCAGTGACGTCAGACCAAAAGCTTTCTATCGCCTAAGGTGTGAAAATTCTACCACACCAATGTCATGAAGGAAACAGGCTCCCTCACACTCTCCACAAACTGAAAACAAGATGTCACCCCCAAAAAGTGACACAGTATCAACAGATTTCCTGAAGCCGGAAGGTTTGAGTAAACATTTTTTTAATGTTTTTTTAATTATTACTTTTTATTTTTAATTTTTAATTAAATTTTATTAATTTTACTTCCCATTCATTCATTGTTGCACTATTTTCTCTACCCTCCCTCCACCAGTTCGTTCCTCTTTTTCCCCCTCCCCTTGAAAGTCTGTTTTAATTGTGTCATTGCCACAGTACTTGTCAAAGCCAGTTCTGATTAATCTCCTTTGTCAGTGTATCCTTTGCCATTCCATATCACTCCTCCGTGAGAGAGACTTCACCCTGATTCATAAGGAAAAGGGGACGGCGTGTTCTTTTAGCTACTTCCTGCTGAAAAGAGACCCTGTAAGTTTAAGGGTGAAGATCTTCTCTCACTATTCTAAAGGGCCCCTTTGGCAATAGGAAACACGTAGACTATTGTGGAGATTGATTTTGGAATTTAGATGCACTGTTATCAATTGTGCTTAGCC
>NW_006400062.1:2503785-2523828 GCF_000299155.1 Elephantulus edwardii
GATTCTCTTTCTATCATCCCTATTTACTTTCCAACTCTCTGATACATAGCAGGTAATTGCAAAGACTATAGCCTGGATCAGGTGCACCTTAGTCTCCAGCCTGATGTCGTTGCTCTTCAGTACTCTTGAGAGGTCCCTCACAACTGACTTTCCCAATGCAATTCGTCTCCTGATTTCTTGGCTCTGTTACCAAGAATGTTGACTGTGGAACCAAGCAAACTAAAACTGTTAACTATCTCCATCTCTTCACCGTCCATACTGATGCTGCCAATTGGCCCAGTGGTGAGAATCTTTGTTTTCTTTATGTTGAGCTTCAATCCATATGCCCAATAATGAGAGAGAGAGAGAGAATAGTTTGGCTAAAATTTATGTCAGTGAGGTAAGTTTTGAAGTTTTTATCCTGGTTCAAAGGATGACTTAAGAACCATAACCATAATCTAGGGTAGTCCATCAATATCTAAGAACCAATAAGCCTCATGGTTTTTTATGGTTTTTAAATTTTGTTATACATTCAACTTCACTCTATGCAGAGTCTTCTACTGTGATACATTTGAGATTGGTCAGTAGTGAAGGCAAGGCACCATCTAGTCCTTCTCTTCCAGGTTCTTGGAAGCTGAGGTAAACATGATTCACTAGTACCTTGGACTAATAGTTTCATTAAATCTTTGTTGTTCTTCTTCTTTTTTTTCTGCACAAAAGAAGCCTTGAATGGCTGCTCACAAGATTTTATGACCTCATTCAGTCAACACTCACTGAAGTGAAATGTAGAACATTTTCTCTGTAAACTGTGTTATGTCAATTTCCTTTGATGTCCCCCAAGGACTGTGGAACTAAGGACTTAGAACCAGTAACTCATTTCCTCAGAGGTCTTGGTTATGATTAAGAATTTTATATAACCTTTCTCCTATAAGCTTTAGTATTTACATGGAGAAATGCTTCTAGGACTCAGAAAAAGTAAACATTTTTTTTATATTTCCTCACAAATCTTTTCTTTACCTTTCAAAGTTTGTTAATAACTTAAATACAAAGTTGAAAAAATACCTTTCTCTAGAATTTTTTATATCTTCTGATATCCTAACTTCTTAAATAGTATTTTGCACTTGCTGTATATAAGTTTATATATCTTTCATTGAACAGTCTATTGGCCTTTACTCACTCACTAGTTATCCCTCAGGATAATTAAGATACTAATAAATAAGTCATTGAATATTTCATCAATTTCTGAATTTTACTTAATAGCATTTCTCTTTTTATTTTTCTGGTTTGTTTTTTCCAAAGAAGAAGAAAGAATTCCCACAAGTTACAAGCAACCTCTGATCTTCAACTATATTTATAATTAACTATTCACATTCTTTAGGGATTAGGCATACAAATTCTTTGGAAGCTAGTAAACACTGTTCTCTTTATATTCATAATTGAGCTATGACTAAAGAATTGTTATAAAATTAAAATTTGGTCCAGGATTTAGAAGATACCAAGTGAGATCAAATGATAAGCAAAGCATGAATTCACCAACACACCCGAAAAGTAATAAATAAGATTATATATTACTGTCTTTCTTGAAGTTTGCTCAGTTGGTTAGGATAAAGAGTTGCATTGCTAACTCAAAGAAACATAATTTGAATCCATCAGCTCCTTGGCAGAAGAAAGATTGACAATCTCCTCCCATGAGGTTTACTGTCTCTAAAAATCTGCCTGAGGTCAACTATGACTTAGTTCCACCTTAAATCTATTTAGAGTAGATAACAAAAATTATTCTTGTAACTCTCACTCTCCTAATTATACACAGAGGGGCTGCTATATATATATTATGTTTCTTTAATAATATTTTGAAATTCTTAAGTATCTTATATTTACTTACATTCCCACATTTAGAAGTTCTGGTGGTTTGTCCATACAGTGGTATACTGCTAGCCAAAAGACTGACAGGTCTTGATCAATGAGCAGTGCCAAAGAACAAAAACTTGCAGTATCCTATAGTGTGTTTGTCAGCCTCATAAAATCTGCTGACAGGTCAGCAATGAGTTGATTCTGATTCAAAGACAATGAGAAAATTTGGTTATGTTTTGTTATACTGAACTCCAATCTATGAGCTCTTTGGTTAAAAATAGGGCTGAGGTCTGGTTCATCTCTATTCCCCCTCATGATGCTAGCTTTGTGCATGCATATCATAAACACTTATCTCATTCTAATTGTTTTCTAAACTTAACCCCTTTCTACTTTTTTCTGGCCTGTATCTTCTTTCTCAAAGATCTTTCTTTTGACTGTAAGGTTATTGCATCTGGTATAAAAACAAAAATGGTAAACTCAAGAGAAAACTGGGTAGTCTAGAAGATTCTGGGATTCAACCGTGTGGATTGACACAAAGTGACTACGGCAAAGAGCTTGCTTATGCTACAGCTCATGAGGATAACACTGGATAGGCAGGGTTCAGATCTGTTGTTCATACGGTTGCTGGAAGTCATACTTCATTGAAGGAACCTAACAACAACAAGAAGTGTTCAGTGATCATAACCAATAGAAAAGGGCCAGATTAGACAGAGAAGAGAAATATAAGATGTATTTTTCAAATCTATTTGCTATTTGAAGAGTTCTTGATTATCACATTCTATATTACCACATAGGGCCTAGGGCAGTGCAGTCTGTCGGTAGTTATGCTGCTAACCTAAAAGTGAACAGTCCACATATACTAGTAACTCAATAGTAGAAATATGGAAAATCATCTCTTGTTCTATTTAGAGACTCTGAAAACCCGCTAAAGGGTCAGTGATGAGTCAGTTCCCAGTTGACAGAAATGAGTTGTTTGTTGATATTATCAAAGGAAAAGATAAAATGGTTGAACACAAGTGATATATGTATACGTTCAATGTAAAATGGGTCCCTAAGGTAATTGTATTTGTTTATGGTAAATATAACTTGAAACATATTAAAAAATACCACTAACTATACATATAAAAATTGATGAAATGATATTTTGCTATTCATATTTATGCCAATAGAACAGATTTTTAAAAACCAACAAGTTGATATTGAAATATTAAAAATAACATTCTTCTAGGTGGTATAGCACTGGTCTGTGCATTGCTGACCACGAGGTAACTCATGGTTGCTGTGATGCTTAAGACTGGGACAGTGATGTGCCAATCGTGGTAATGGGTACCCATGGTGGACAGTGTTGGCTGGAGCTTCCCGACTAAAACAAGCCTGGAAGCAGGAGCGGCATCCACTTCTGAAATGGCTTGCCTCCGGAAGCTCTATGTAAGAACAGTGCTCAGGCTGTTCATTCATAGGGTCGTTATGAGTCATCTACAACTAGATGGCACCAAACAACGACAACAACAATATTGCATAAATCAGTGTTAAATTACTTTAAAACCCTTACGCTGCATGGGTTATGTATGAAGAAGATAAAAATACTGAATTACTAAAATCTTTTGCAAATTAAATATACAACCCAATGTTAAGGTGATATTTTAAAAATTTAAGTGAGATAATTAACTTCTAAACCAGTAGATAAAGGAGGAAAAGAAAAAGAAAATCCTATCAGTCAAAAAGAAAGAAATGAAAGAAAATATTTTTATTTAAAAAAATTACATGCAAACCCATGTTTATCGCTGTTTGGTTCACAATAGCAAGGAGTTGGAAACAACCTAAGTGCCCATCAACAAACGAATGGATAGAGAAGCTGTGGTATATTCACACAATGGAATGCTATGCTGCATTGAAAACCAAGAAACTCATGCAATATTATTCAAAATGGATGACCCTGGGGGACATTATGCTGAATGAAGTATCTCCGTCACAAAATGACAAATATTTTGTGGTGATACTGTTGTAAAACAGGACTGACCTTGGGGTTGGGGAGAGACTGAGAAAGATAGGTTCAATAACGTATACTGCATTGAAACAGATGAGGGAGAAAACTGTTTAAGAGGGATATGAGATTAAGTATTTTTGTCGTGACAGGAGTCCAGTGTGAAGGCTGCATAGTGGAGTGGACCTAGGGGGAGGGATTGTAAAACAATGAAAGAATTTTTCTTTTACTTTTCCAAGAGGGAGTGTACTGGAGGGGAGCAAAGTGCAACAATGAATGAATGGAAATCCAAAGTCTCTGTAAATTTTCATTGAAATTAATGATAATTTTTTAAAAAAAGAAGAAATAGCAATAAGAAAATATAAATTCATATTTAAAACAAAATTACAAAAGAGGGCAAGTAGCCAAATTGTGAGTAGTATTATTGAGAAGATCTTTCTCTAAGTCTGTAAGTGGTTGTCCTCCCAACTAGTCACTTCTGGAGAAGAAATGCAGGTACGCTTGGATGTTACCAAGTAGCCAGAATTGGGGGCTGAATTGTTGAGAATTTGGAGCATCCCTAAACTTTTGTCTTCCTGTATAAGAATAGCTTCCTGCCTACTAGCCCTGGGAAAGGGGATACGTAGGTATAGACATTAGCAAGTAGCCAAAATTGGGAATTGCATTGTTTTGAAGTGGTCCCTTCCCTGGGCCATTGTCTACTCACATGGGAATAGCTTCCCCCTCGCCAGCCCAAGAAGAGGGGACACAAGGCTCTGGATATTAGTAAGTAGCCCTACTGGGAACTGCATTGTTGAGAAGTTTTTACATCCCTGAGCCTTTCTCTGCTTATGGGGGAAATAGTTCCCCTCTCAACCAGCCCCAGGAAAAAGGAAAGGTGCATGACCATTCACAAACATTGAGAACTGGGACTGCAATTCTGGGAGCTTATCACTTTCCTGGACATTTTTTTTCTGAGCAGTATATACTGGGTTGCATGCCTGGGACTTTGTCTTCCTATGGAGGAAACTTCCTTTTTTCCCATCAAAATGAAGTGTCATTCTATGGGGGGAGGGAACACAACCAGTTCTCAGCTGCTCAAAAGACAATCAGATGAGAAGCTTGCCCCAGGAAATAGAGACAGATCTGCTCATTTATGATGAACAGGGAAGATTGCCACTATTAAATTAAATCAAGACAACACTTTAAGTCTGCAAATTATCAATAGCATCATAAAGAGAAAGAATTATCAGCAACTTATGCAGACACAACAGAAACTGCTTCACACATACCAAGAACTACATATGTCAAGAAAGCAGCAAGGAGATTAGACATTATATGGGGGAAAGCCAAAATAAATCTTTTCCTTAAAATACAAATCAGATTTAAGACCAAATGACTGGGAGGCAGAAGAAATATATCACATGGAGATACATGAACAGTTAATGAAGAAGTTACAAATGATAGAATAAATAATCGAAACCATAAATAAAGAGGTACAAAATTTTACAAAATTGTAACAAGACAGTCAATATAACCAACACAGTGCTTAAAATAATAGGAATGTATGAAAATGCACACCAGAATAACAAAACTAAAATGATGGTATTTTTAACATGCTGCTGGGGAATAAAAGCAGAACAGAAGACATGGAAAAGAGAGTTAGAAAGCTAGAAGATGAGAATTCAGTAGAGAGAAGACATAAGGAAAAATGAAGAAAATATAAGAATTATGTGGGGTAACTTCAAAAAGAACAACATACATGTGACGGAGATTTGTGAACAGGAGATGAGAAGGAAAACGCAGAAAATTCTGGAAAAGCTACTAGGAAAAAACTTTCTAAGAATCATGAAAAACGAGGAAATCCACATTCAAGAAGCTCAACAAACATTAAAAGGACCAGATATCAAAATAAATACATCAAGACATATCATATTCAAATAGCTCAAAATCAAAGATAAGAATAAATACTAAAAGTAGCAGGAGAAAACAAAGAGTTAAAAACAAAGGAGAACAAATTAGATTAAGTTCTGATTTCTGATTATCTACAGATACCATGTGAGCAAGAAGACAATGGGATGGCACGTACAAAAGCCTGAAAGATAACTATTGCCATCCGAGAATCCTGTACCCAGCAAAGCTGGATCCTTCAAATATAAAGAAGAAATTAGATAATTTGCAGAATAGCAGGAATGTAAGGAATTCGTAAAAACAAGACTAACCCTACAGGAAACACTAATGGAAATACTTCACACAGAGACATCGAAAGAAAGTAAATAGACCAAAGAAAACAGTAAAAGCAGAAAAAGAACCATAGCAAAATCATAACAATAAAACCTGGCTTGTTAATAATCACACTTAATATGAATGGCTTAAATGCATCAATTAAGAAAGAGAAAAAAGGGTAGTAAAATAGATTAAAAAACAAAAAATCCAAAGCTCATCAATATGTTGCCCAAAAGAGATACATTTAGGAAATGAGGACAAGAATAAACTAAAAATCAAATGGTAGAAAAAAAAATATACCAAGCAACGGCATTCATAAAATTATTGCTGTTGTTATGTGCCTTTGAGTCACCTATGAACCATAGCAACCCTATGTACAGCACTGCCCTTTTCTGAGCCAGCCTTACCAATTCCAACACACCAAACCCCAGTGCCCCCATCACTATATCAATCCATCTCATTCGGGGTCTTCCTCTTCTGCACCATCTCTCCATCTGTCCAAGCATGATGTCCTTCTCCAAGGATCTGTCTTTCCTGGCCATGTGATCAAAGCATGTGAGATGGAGTTTCAAGATCCTAGCTTCCAAAGAGAAACTTAGCTTCACCCTCTCCAAGACAGACCTATTTGTTTTCTAGGCAGTCAATGATTCTTCTCCAGCACCACAACTCAAAGGCATCAATCCTTCATCTGACATCCTTTGTCATTGTCCAATTCTCTACAGCATAACAAGTAATTAAAAAGAGCATGATTTGTATTAGGCACATCTTAGTCTCTAGACAGACATTATTGCTTTTCAGCACTCTGGAGATGTCCCTGAAAGCAGATTTTCCCAACACAATTTGTCTCTTTGATTTCCTGACTGCTGGTGTTAAAAATGCTGTTTGTGGAGCTGAGCAAGCTGTGATTTCTAGCAACTTTAACCTCTTTTTCATCTATTATGGTGTTGCCAAATGGCCCAGTGGTGAGAATTGTTGTCTTCTTGATGTTGAGCTTCAATCCATATTGAAGACTGTTGTTCTTGACCTTTTTCAGAAAGTGCTTCAGGTCTTCTTCAGTCTCAGCAAGCAAGATTTTGTCATCTACATAACATACGTTCTTAAAGAGTCTACCTCCAATTATGATGCCACATCCCTCCTCATAAAGCCCATCTTCCTGAATTTTCTATTCTGCATATAGATTGAAAAAAAATATGGAGACAGGATGCATCCCTGACACACTCCTATTCTGATTTTAAGCCATGACATATTTCCCTGCTCTGTTTTGAGGACTGCTTCCTGATTCAAGTATAGGTTTCACATAAGCACAATCAAGTGTTCTGGAATTCCCATTTTTCCTCAAAGTTAGCAATAATTTGTTGTGATTCACAGAGTCAAATGCCTTTGCATAGTCTATGAAACACAGACATTCCCCTGGTACTCTTTACTTTCTGCCAAAATCCATCTGACATTGGCAAAAATGTCTCTAGTACCATGACCTCTTTTAAACTCAGCTTATATTTCTGAGAGTTCTCTGTCAAGTACTGTTCCAGTCTTTTCTGGATAATCTTCAGCAGGATTTTGCTAGTGTGTGATTGTGTGATATTAATGATATTGTTTGATAATTTCCACACACTATTGGGTCCCCCCCCCTTTTTTTTGAATAGGGAATATAAATGGATCTCTTCCAGTCAGTTGGCCAAATAGTTGTCCTCCAGATTTTTTGACACAACTTGATGAGCACATCAAGGGCAGCATCTGTTAGTACAAAATAGTAGGAGTGGCAAAACCACCATAAAAGATAAAGAAGAGCACTAAATAATGATTAAAGGTATAGTAGATCAAGAAGACATCACCAAACTTGGTCCACAGACATTCAACTAATAATAGACCTGCAAAATGTACAAAACAAGAGTTTACAGATTTAAAGAAAGAACATCACAATAGCAGTAGGATACTTTAACATACTACTCTCAACATAGGATATGCCAACTAGAAAGAAACAGAAAAATGATGCAGAAGAACTAAGCTATACAATTAGTTAACTGGATCTCATAGACATATTCAGGGTATTTCATCCAACTAAATCTCAAATTATTTTCTTCTTAAGTGCCCTTGGTAAATTCTCCAGAATTGATCACATATTATGACACAAAACAACCCTCAACAAATTAATAAAAAAAAACCCCACCACCACACTGACATAACACAAGGAATCAGCCAAAAATGCCATAAAACTAGAAATTAACAAAATTATAAAAAAGTACCCATGTGAAACCAAAATAACACCCTGCTTGAGCATTACTGGATTACAAAAGAAAGGAAAAAATGAAGTTTAAAAGTTTCTAAAATAAATTAAAACAAAAATACAGCATACCAAAACCTCTAAAATACAGCGAATGCAGTTCCCAAGGGCAGTTTATAGCAATAGGCAAATACAGAAAAAAAGAAAAGGAGCAAACTTAATAGTTTAACTCCTCCATTAAATAGAAAAGAATAACAAGCTAAACTCACAGCATCTAGAAGAAAGGATATTATAAAGAAAAGCACTAAAACCAATTGGATAGAAAACAAAAAATTTAAACCATTAACAGAAACAGGAACTGGTTCTTCAAAAAGGTCTATAAAAGAAAGAAACCAATGACAAAACAAAAGGTAAAAAAGAAGACACAAATAATTCTAAATGAAATGAAAGAGATGATACCACAATAAAGCCAGCTGACATAATTCAATAATAATGGAATGTTATGAAAAGTTACACTCTAATACAATTTAAAACCTAGAGGAAATGGACAAATTCCTAGAAATCCACACCAAATCCAGATTGACACAGAACAGATGCAGAACACTTGATCACATGCATGGAAAAAAAAGAAGAAAAAGTCTTGGTCCAAATGGCCTCCTGGTGAATTCTCCCAAACATGCAGAGAAAACCTATCACTGATAACCCATTTTTAAAATGGACAAAAGACGTGGAAAAATTTTTCACAAAGGAAGATATTAGGATGGGCAATAGACACATGAAGAAATGCTTAAAGTCATTGACAATCAGAGGGATGAAAATCAATACAATGCACTGTCATTTCATTTTAGTAGCAGTAACTAAGCTTAGCAGAACAACAAACAATAAATTTTGGAGAGGACGTGGAGATATTGAAATTCTCATGCACTGCTGGTGGGATTGTAAAATGGTACAAGCACTCTGGAAGGCAGCTTGGCTTTTCCTCACAAAGCTAAACATAGAAATTCCATATGACCCAGATATTCCACTGCTAGGAATATACCCCAAGAAAACCAGAAATGAGACATGAGCATATTTATGTTCATAACAGCATTATTCACAACAGCAAGAAAATAGAAACAGCCCAAATGTCCATCAACAAATGAATGGAGTGAGAAATTGGGGCACATTCACATAATGGAATACTGTATAGCAATAAGGAATAATAATTTCATAATATGGTATATAAGATGAGAGCGTGTAGAGATCATTATGCTGCATGAACTAATTCAGTCTCAATGATCCAGGAAGCATTAAAAGATGATGTAAAGAGTATACAGAGTCACTGTACCAAAAAGAATTGGCTAACACAGAAGAATTTCAAAAACAACGTATGATCAAGAGGCAATGGTGATGAAGGAGGAAGTTCAGGCTGCTCTGACGGACTTTTCAAAAACATAAATCCCCAGGAATTGATAGAATACCAATTGGCATATTCCAGCAAACAGATGCTGCCCTATGTGTGCTCACCAAATTATGCCAAGATATCTGGAGGACAACTACTTGGCCAACCGAATTAAAAAGAACCATATTTATTAACTTTCAAAAACATGGTAACCTGACAGAGTGTGGAAATTACCAAACAACATTACTAAAATCACACACTAGTAAAATCTTGCTGAAGATTATCCAGAAAAAACTTGAACAGAACTACCAGAAATACAAGCTGGATTTAGAAGAGGTCGTGGAACCAGGGATATTATTGCCAATGTCAGATGGATCTTGACAGAAAACAGAGAGTACCAGAAGAATGTCTATCTGTGTATCGTTGAATATGCAGCGGCATTTCACTGTGTGGATCTCAATAAATTGTGGCTAACCTTGAGGAAAAAGGGAATCTCAGAAGACTTGATCGTGCTTATATGAAACTTATATTTGGACCAAGAAGCAGTCCTCAGAACAGAGCAAGAAAACACTGCATGTTTTCAGGAAAGGAGTAAGTCAGGGATGTATCCTGTCCTCCAACCTTTTCAATTTGTATGCAGAACAGATCATTCAGGAAGCAAGACTTTATGAGAAGGAATGTGTGGCATCAAGATTGGAGCAATACTCATTAACAACCTTCAATATGCAGATGACACACCCTTGCTTGCTGAAACTGAAGAAGACCTGAATCACTTGCTGCCAAAGGTCAAGGGTTGTATTCATCAATACGGATTGAAACTCAGCATCAAGAAGACAAAGATTCCCACCACTGAGCCAATTGACAGTACCATATTAGATGGAGAAGAGACTAAGGTTGTTAGCAGTTACAGCTTATTTGGATCCACAATCAACATTCTTAACACCAGCAACCAGGACATCAAAAGAAGAATTATATTGGGAAAATCTTCTGTCATGGACTTCTCCAGAGTGCTGAATAATAAAGCATGTCAGTCTAGAAGAAAAATGTGAGCCTAATCCAGGACATGGTCTTCTCAATTACCTGTTATGCTTCAGAATTGGACAATGACTAAGGACAGATGCCTTCAAGTTCTGGTGCTGGAGAAGAGTCTTGAACATACCATGGACTGCCAAGAAAAGAAATAGGTCTGTCTTGAAGAGGGTGAAACCAAGTCTCTCCTTAGAGGCTAGGACTTTGAAGCTCACCTCACATACTTTGGGCACATGGTCAGAAGAGCTCAGTCCTTGGAGAAGGACATTGTGCTCAGAAGGATGGAGGCACTGCGCAGGAGAGGAAGACCTCAGATTAGATGGATTGATACAGTAACTGGGGCAATAGGAGTTGGTGTGTCAGAATTAATGAGACTGGCTCAGGACAGGGGAGGATTCAGAGCTACTGTACATAGGGTTGCTATATATTGTAGGTGAATCAATGGCACATAACAAAAATTACATACTATGACAGGTTTGGAAGCAGGATTACCATCCACTTCCTAAACAACATGCCTCCAGAAACTCTATGAACTTTGAGAAATGTCTATTGTTATAGAGGGTCTTTCTGTTCATAGGGTTGCTATGAGTCATGCTCTACTTGAAGGCAATCATCAACAACAAGAACAGATATTAGGTAAGACCGTTATTGAAAAAACAAATAATAGTATACTGGGTAAGGTATGTATAAATGTTTGAAAGAGGAAAGAAAGACAGAAGGATGCAAGAAAAAGCAACAGTGGAAATCATTAGGATAGCAGAGTTTAGTGGACAGATGCAGTAATATGAAAGATTCAATGGGAACTCAAAAAGATGAGGCAATAATAGGCATGTTGTTGTTGTTGTTGTGTACCATCAAGTCAGAACCGACCCATAGCTTATCCTCCATTGGGTTTTCAGAGGCAGTTAATCACACTGGAAGAGATTGTCCATCCTTCTCCCATGGAGCAACAGGGGTCCTTGAATCACATTCCTTCGGAATTGCAGTGCTGCTTTTTTGCTACTAGGCAACAATAATAATTAACTTTATAAAATGTAAGATATACCTATGTTTGTGTGAAGCACAATAAAAAGGAAAGATTGTATAAAACAATGAATGAAACAACGTATGTGAATTCTTTTTTAATTCTTTTTAAAATTGTCATTTTAATGAATGTTTACAGAAAAGTGGGATTTTCATTCATTCATTGTTGCACATTTTCCTCCCTACCACGCCAGCTCACTTTAAAAAAAATTTAAAAAAAAAAAGATCATTTACTATTGCATAGTTTTTCACTTCCCATCTGCTATCCCTCCCCCAGTCCGTTTTGTTATACATCTCTTTATTCTGGAATGTTGTCATACAAATAATGCTTAATCATATATTCCTTTTAAACAATTCTTTCCTTCATCTATTTGAATGTAGGGTTCATTATCCCCCGTTTTTCTTGGTTTTGCCCCAAGCCCTGTTTTTATAAGAGTGGTATTATACATTATTTGTCCTTTTGTGACTGAGCTACTTCTCTCATCATAATGTCCTCCACAGACACCCATGTTGTGTAATATTTCATTAGTTCCTTGTTTTTCAGTACTGCATAGTATTTCATTTTGTGTATATACCATGCTTTTCCCATCCATTCACTTGTTGATGGAAATTTATGTTGCTTCCGTCTCTTTGCTATTAACAGCAATAAATATGGGTGTGCATAAATGTCTTTGCAGAGTCAATGAAGCACAGATAAACATTTATCTGGTACTCCTTGCTTTCTGCAAAGATCTATCTGACTCTGGCACAAATGTCTCTAGTGATACGACCTCTTCTAAACTCAGCTGGTCTTTCCAATGTCCTGTTCCATTCATTTCTGGATAATCTTCGGCAGGATTTTGCAAGTATATGATATTAGTGATATTGTTCGATAATTTCCACACTGTAGGGTCACTTGTTTTTGGGGTTTTTTTTTTTTGGAATGGGAATAAATACAGATTTCTTCCAGTTAGTAGGCCAGGTAGTTGCTTGTCCTCCAGATTTCTTGGCACAGCCTGACGAGCATGTCTAGGGCAGCATCTGGTTGTAGAAATATGTCATTTAGTATTCCATCAATTACTAAAGCTTTTTTTTTCCAAATCCTTCAGAGAAGCCTGAACTTCTTCCTTCATCACCATTGCCTCATGATCATATGTTGATTTTGAAATTCTTCTGTGTTAGCCAATTCTTTTTGGTAAAATGACTCTGTATATTCTTTCCATCTTTTTTAATGTTTCCTGAATCATTCAATATTCTGCCCATAGTTTCCTTAAGCATTACAACTCATGGCTTGAATTTGTTCTTAAGTTTCTTCAGCCTAAGAAACTATGAGAGTTCTGCCCTTTTGATTTTCCAACTCTAGCTCCTGTCATTATTATACTTTGCCTTGTCTTCCTGAGCTGCCCTTTGAAATCTTCTATGTAGCTACTTAATTTCTTGATTTCTTCCCTTTGCTTTGACTTCTCAGCATCAAGTATAATATTCAGAGTCCCTTCTGACATCCATTTTTATCTTTTCTTCTTCTTTCTTCTTTGTAAGGACCTTTTGCATTCTTCATGAACGATATTCTTGATATCTTTCCACAGCTCATCTGGTCTTCATTCCTTAGCGTTGAAGGCCTCAAACCTGTTCCTGTGTTGGTTTTTTAACTCATGGAGGATAAACTCAAGATCAAATTTGTATTTTTGTGGATGTGATTTAACCTTTTTTAGCTTTAATTTGAACTTGCAGATGAGTAGTTGATGGTCTTTTCCACAGTCAGCACCTAGCCTAATTTTCACTGCTGATGTGGAACTGCTCCAGTGATTCCCTCCACAGATGTAATAGATCTGATTCTTGTGTATACCATGAGGTGAAATCCATGTGTACAGCTCGTATTTATATTTCTTATAAAATAAATATTCTACCTGGCATAGTAGAATCATGTGATTATCTATCTAAACTCATTGATCCCTAAGATATTGAGTTTTATGTATTTCATTTTATTTCCTATAACTTTTCATTTTCCTAGATTCATACTTCATACATTTCACATTTCATTTATTGATTGATATTTGCAGCTGTTTGTCCTAATTTTGAATCTTGACATAATAGCAATGAAAGTCCTTCATGGAGTGAAAACTTTAAGCTACTAGGAAGATTCAGCTCTTTCTAAGTCTCAATATGAGACGCATCTCTTAATAGAGAGACAAGAATATTCCAGGCACTTTAATCTACCATATACTAGCCTCTTGTTACAAATGATTCACATTTCTCCATTTAAATTAGACCTGAAAAGACTCCCACCTCTCAAAGCCTACAAACTTGTCATCTCCATCAAGTCTAAATGCAAAAGAGACTTCCCATCAGTTTGTGTGGTACCTCAAATGCAATTCCTCTCTAAACAAAGAACTAGGATAATTGTATAAATAAGGGAATACACTCAATAAGGGACTATTGAGAGACACTCAAGAATCACTGGCATATGTTGTTAGATTTTTGATCAGGACCTATTCCTAATAAAGTTCTCCGCTACACTCTGGGCTTGCTATTTTATCCTCTGATTCATCTTCTTATCCTAAAGAAAGAATTCAAATATTCAGCTAAATTTAGAACCTAAAGTCTCTTTCCATTTTGTATTGTTCTGTTTCTTTATTCCAAGTATATACTACTTATTTAAAATAGTGTTGGGCTTGTACATATCAACTTGTAATTGACTTCATAAAATTCACATGCAACATACATTTCCAAGACAAGCTCAGCTGTAACAAGGGTTTCTTAAGAAGCTGTAATAAAATGGTGCATTTATCTTTCTTAAATATAGGTCTTCTTACTAGTGGTTCAATGCTGAGAGAGTTTATGGGGTGTGCACTTAAGATAATTGCATAGTAAATAAGGCTCTATTGTAAGTCTTTCTGAAAGCTTAACCAAAGGTCTTAAAGTCAGTCACATACTTAATTTTATCTTAGCCTTCAAGAAATATCATATACTTTGAGCTTAACTCTCTCTTTTTTTCTATTCTATGATACAGCTAAAATACTTAAGTTGAAATTTTTTACATTCCCCATGAAATCTTTATCTGGTCCATCAAGTTAGCAGATACATTTTCTATTTCCTACAAGACTTGAGAGAGGAATATCACTGAACTTCCTGTCATTACATAACAGAAGCCATCTTTCTCCAAGTTCCACAAACACTTTTTTCACTCTAGTTTAAGCTTTCTTCAACAGATTTGTAAAGGTTCTTCAAACTTTGAGTCTTTCCTATTCTTTGTAGTGTTGTCTGTAGAAATTGTACTGCTAATAACCAAGGTGGACCATCTCTGGAAGTTCAAAGCCACCATCGACTCCGAGGGCTTTTAAAAGGCTGATTATTTCTGAAGTAGCCATTTTTTTTCTTTTGGTATGTCTTAATCTGGAAGCTTTGTTAAAATCTGTCCACCATGAGTAACCTACTAGTATTAAAACACCAGTAGCACAGCTTTTAGTGTCATAGCAGCCAGAAAGTTACCTTAGCTAAGTAAATTGACAGACTAGCACTGTAGTCATAAAAGCAAACTATGTATAATCTAATACGTTCACACAAAAAATTTAAAGCTAGCAGCACTAGACAAGTCCTTTGTTCCCACTCTCTTATCACCTCAATACAACAAAATGGCAGGCAAACGTTGTAACCCTAATCTGAGCATAAACTGGCTGAGCCTACTGACTTCTCCCAGCAAAACTGACTGAGGCTCTAACCATGCCCATCCACCATCTGTCAGGGTGCTTTGGGGGAAGATAATGCTCTGGCCATTCCTAGAAAATTTGAAAGACAGTCACCTGGCCAACTAATGGAAGAGAGCCATATTAATTCCCCATTCCAAAGAAAAATTATCCAATAGATTGTGCAAATTATAGAACAATATCGTTAATGTCATGTGCAAGCTAAATATGCTGAAGAACATCTAAAAATGGTAGGACAACACATGGACAGAGAAAAACCATAAATTCAAGCTGATTTTGGAAGAGGCTGTGACAGCAGGGATATTATTGCTGAAGTCAGATGGATCCTGGCTGAAAGTAGAAAATACCAAAAGAATGTCTATTTGTGTTTTATTGATTATACAAAGGCATTTGGTTGTGTGATCATAATAAATGATGGCTATTTCACCTTGTAAGGAGGATATCTACGACTGGACTCAAAAGGTCACCTTTCCTCTTCATATTCTCAGGGTCTTGGAACATAGTCCCTCAGACTGGATAGTCAATGCTTCACAAGTGAATTATGTAGATCAGCCTAGAAAGTTATTGTTTAAAAAGGCCCGAACTAAAAAGAAACTACTCCCATGTTTTCTGGCAAGCACTTGTAAAGCCCATCCAGATTCACAGAAAGGAATATTGATCTCACCTTGCCAAGGGAAAAGAAGCATAGAACGAATGGCTATCTGCCACACAACTATCATTATATAAAGATAAATTTTCCTGAAAATATAAAAATTCTTTCTAGTGGAGTAGAGAACACTCTCTGAAACTACTGTCTATAAAATGTGAACATCAATTAATTTGACTTCAGGAGAATTGCTGTCCCTAAGGCCTTAGGTGTAACACACATTTTCAGTGTTAAGAGTTGTTCTATCATGGGAAATGGTCACACTAACAAACAGTTCTGTCATCATGCTGGGACACTTCTGTGGGCTGAGAAATAAGTATTTGTATAAGGGTAACAAATATTATTTCCCTCAGAGTTAGCATTTACTGTGTCTAAGGGAGCTCTGGTGGCCTAGTGGCAAGAAGCTGAACTGCAATCCCGAAGGCACATAATTTGAGTCCACCAGTGTTCCGTGGGAAAAGAGTGGACAACTTTCTCTCATGTGATCAGCTGCATTTGAAAACCCACCGGAGGGTCAGCTATGATTTGGTTCCAACTCTACAGTACACAACAACAAGAAGGTATTAAAAGCTTTGGTGGCATAGCACAGATGGAGTTGTATTACTAACACAAAGCTGGTTCTTCTCTGACAGTTCAAATCCACAATCAACTTCATGGAAGAAAAATGGACAATCTCATCCCTTGTGATTACAATCTCTAAAAACCCACTGGAGGGTCAGTTATGAGTCAATTCTTTCTCGATAACAATGAGAATGTATGAAGCAATCATCAAATGCTTCTGACTATCTCTGGGAATTCCCAGCATGACATTTCTATTTATAAGATGAGAATCCAGACTTATAAATCTTTTTCTATTTCTCCTGGAAGAAGTCAGAGCTGTCTTCTCTGAGCCTTGTGGGACTGGCTAACATGTTACAAATTTCCTTATAGGGACTATGCGTCCTTCATGTCCTCCTCAGCTGGAGCTCCACATCCGCTCTAAGAGCTGGGAAAATAATCAAATAATTGAAGGAATCTCGTGGTTCAGAGAAAAAGAAAAGTACTCAGTAAGCTGTTGAGGACCTAGAATTTATTAGGTCTTTTTTTTTCCTTTAAAATATCCATGTACACACAAGAACCTCAAATCTGCCCTAATTTGGAAATAGGGTCTTTACCACACATGATTGTGTTGTTGTTATTCTGTATCATCAAGTCAGAATTGACCCATAGTTGACCCTCCAGAGGGTTTTCACAGACAGTTAATTGCACAGAAGGAGATTGCCCAACATGACTCATAGCAATGAAAGGCCTGAAGCCTTTCTTTAGCTACTGTCACTTATCAAAGTACATAGAGTTTACAGAGGTATGTTGTGTGGGAAGTCAATGCCACTCCTATGTGAGGCCATATTATTGTTTGTTGTTGTTGTTATGTGCCATTGAGTCACTTATGACTCATAGTGACCACATGTACAACCGTTCTGAACTCTGCTCTATGCTCAGCCAATCATATTGTCTCTGACAGATCTACCCTTTTCACCCCATTCACTGAGTCAATCCATCTCATTGAGGGTCTTCCTATCTTGTGCTGTCCCTCCATCCTTCCAAGCATGATGTCCCTCCCTAAGGCCTGATCACTTCCTGCAACATGCCCAAAGTATGACAGATAGAGCTTCGAAACTATCTCCAAGGAGCAGCCTTGTTTCACCCTCTTCAGGACAGACCTGTTTGTTCTCCTACCAGTCCATGGTTTATTTTATATTCTTTTCCAGCACAACATCTCAAAGACATTAATTATTCTTCTATCACCCTTCATCATTTTCCATCTCTCTGATGCATGGCAAGTAATTGCTATATTATAGGCCATATGGTATTTAGTCAAAATTCAAACTCTTTCCTTTCAAAGTGTGAGAGTCCTGACCCTCCAATAGGTTTTCAGGGCCTATAAATGACACAGGAGAAGATTGGCCATCTTTCTCTTCTGGTGCTGCTTGTGGATATGAACCATCTAAGAGGCAACACCTTTGAGTTAGGAGCATAACTCACTACAGACTGGAGATCCCTTACTGGATTTGTTGTTGTTATGTGCTCTTGAGTTACCTGCGACTCATAGCGACCCTATGTACAACAGCTCTAAACCCTGTTCTATCCTGTGTCAGTTTCACTGTCTCCGACACACCTACCCCCATTGCCCCAGTCACTAAATCAATCCATCTCATTGAGAGTTTTCTCTCCTGAGCTGTCCCTCAACCCTCACAAGCATGACATCCCTCTCTAAAGATGGGTCCCTCCTTGCAACATATCCAAAGAATGTCAGGTGGAGCTTCAGAATCCTTGCCTCCTAGGAGAAGCCTCTCTAGAATGAACCTATTTGTTCTCTTAGCATTCCATGGTATATTTAATATTTTTCTCCAGTTTAGGTAGACCAGAAATCCAAGCAGTAAATGGTGTCTGTATGAAGTCTGTGTAAAGACACAGACACCAGCAAGGAAGGGACATGTCAATGTAGGGACTGAAATGTTGTTGCCACAAGTCAAAGAACACCTGAGATCATGAGACAGGCAAGGAAGGATACTTTTATAGAGTCTTTAGAGAGAATAAGGCCTTACCAAAACCTTGATTTCCTACTTCTTTGTCCAGAGCCATAAGAGAATATGTTTCTTTTGTTTTAAGCAACCCAAGTATTCAGCCTTAGGAGTCTAATACATAGAATAATGTGATAATCCAGAGTTGGAAATAATAATGCATCTACAACTTGTTATTGATGAGTAATAACAATATCAGTATTGGGGAGAGACTCATCAATAACCTGCGTTATGCAGATTACACAACCTTGCTTGCTGAAAATGAGGAAAACTTGAAACACTTGTTGCAGAAGATCAAGGAATGCAGCCTTCAGTATGTATTGCACCTCATAGTCAAGAAAATAAAGATTCTTACCACTGGACCTATAAGAAATATCATGATGAATGGAGAAGAGATTCAAACTTTCAATAACTTCATCTTACTTGAATCCACAATTAATACCCTTTGCACCAGCAATCAGGAAATAGGGAGATACATTACACTGGGAAAATCTGCAGGTAGGGACCTCTCCAAATTGTTGAGGAGTAATAATGTTAGTTTGAGGATTAAAATGTGTCTGATTCACACCTTAGTCTTCCTGATCACTTGCTATAAATAATTACGACAAAAGAAGAATGGATGCCTTTGAGCTGTGGTGTTGGAGAAGATCACTGAACATCCCATAGATGGCCAAAAGAACAAAGAGATATGTCTTGGAGAAGGTGCAGCCAGAAGTCTCTTTGAAGGCAAGAAAGATGAGAGTTCACATACATATTTTGGGCATATTGCTAGTAGGTGCTCTTCCTTAAAGAAGGACATGATGTTGGGGAAAGTGGAGGGTCAGAAAAGGAGAGGAAGACCTTTTACCAGGTGGATTGATGTGGTAACTGCTGCAATGGATTCTAGTGTGTCAGGAAGTGTGTGGATGGCAAATCATAGAACAAGGTTCAGATCTGTTGTTCATAGGGTCACTATGAGTCATATTTTAATCAACAGCACCTAACAACAACAGTTATTACTATTTGTAGGTGCAAAAAAAGAGCATTTTACATTTGAAAGAGAGGAGCGAACTGGTTGGGGGGAGAGAAGTGCAGCAATGAATGAATGGAAATCCAAAATCTCTGTAAATGCTCATTAAAATTATTTTTAAAAAATAAAGCTTAAAAAAAGAGCATCATAGAAATTCTTTATAGCCATCTTCTATCTACAGTCTATAAAAACTATTGCTGAAAACACTGGCTTCTAAATGGAATTTCAATTATATTAATTCTTTCTGAAATATGTATGAGTACAAAACTAAACATAATGCCAGAGGCTCGGAAATTATGACATTTTCTAAGCACTAGATAGACTCAATGTCATATTTTCATTCTTGTGGATTTGTTTGCATTTTCTTCAGCTTTAGTTTGAACTTGTACATTAGTAGTTGATTGCTTATTTCACATTCAGCAACTGGTCTTGATTTCCCAGTTAATACTGAGCTTCCTCAGTTATATATAT
>NW_006400062.1:2524022-2525268 GCF_000299155.1 Elephantulus edwardii
CAGAGTCAATGAGACTGGCTGAGGACACGGCAGGCCTCAGATTTGTTGTATGTAGAGTCACTATGAATCACAGGCAACTTGACAGGACATAACAACAATAACTGATTTACTTACAAAGTTCGTATATATTGTTTTCACACTGAATTTTCCCCATTTCCTTTACCCACCATTCCTTCCACCCATCAAATTGTGAGACCTTATGATTACTCCCATGACCATCCTCACCTCTCTGCTCCTACCCTTTCCCCCTTGGATCCTCATACACATTTTACTAGTTATCTTTCTATTCCTACAATAATAGTCTTAGACAGTATTTGTCTTTATGGAATGGAATTAGTTAACTTAGCATAATGCTCTCCAGTCCCTTCCAAGATAGGTAGTAATTTTAAAACCATTGCTCCTGAATGCTGCAGGACATGCTGCATGTATGTTCCATCATGTGAACGTACCATAACTTCTCAAGCCATTTGCTGTGGTTGGGCATTTGGGCTGTTTCTAAGCTCTTGCGATGGTAAATAATGCTGCTATAAAGATTGGCGTACAAATCTCCATTTTTTACCTGAGTTCTAATTTTCATGGGGTACCTGATGGTATGCATAGGAATCAGATCGATTACATCTGTGGAAAAAACCGCTGGAGAAGCTCAATATCAGCTGTGAATACTAGGCCAGGAGCTGATTGTGGAACAGACCACCAACTACTCATATGCAAGTTCAAGCTGAAGCCGAAGAAAATTAAACCGAATCCACAGGAGTCAAAATATGACTTTAATTTCATACCACCTGGATTTCAGAATCATCTCAGGAACAGGTTTGAGGCCTTTAACACTAATGAGCTAAGACCAAATGAGTTGTGGGAGGATGTCAAATGTATCATCCAGGAAGAGTGCAAATGGTCATTACAAAGACAGAAGAGGAAGAAAAGACCAAAATGGATGTCAGAAGAAACTCTGAATATTGCACTGGAGTGTAGAGAAGCCAAAGCACAAGGAAGAATCCAAGACACTAAAGAGCTGAACAGAAGAGTCCAAGAGGCAGAATGGAATGACAAAGCAAAATACTACAATGAAATGTGTGAGGAGCTAGAGTCGGAAAATCAAAAGGGCCAAACTCGGTCAGCATTCCTTAAGCTCAAAGAACTGAATAACAAATTCAAACCTCCAGTTGCTACAATCAAGGATGCTTTAGGCAGAATGTTAAATGATCCAGGAGGTATCAAAAGAAGATGGAAGGAATATACTGAGTCA
>NW_006400062.1:2525368-2532737 GCF_000299155.1 Elephantulus edwardii
TATATATATATATTCCAACAGATTATTGTGTAGTTCATCCGTGTGTATAGTCACCACTTGTGTTTTCTATAAAAGGTCCTTCAATGAATAAATCATTGACTGCAAAAAATTTGATCATTTTGGCTCCATCCTAATTTCTGTCACCAAATCCTTATTTACAGACTACTGATCCTTCTTCCTTATTTTCAATTTTGAATTCCTGTCACTAATTATTATGAATGAATCTTGGTTATATTTTTTATCAATTTTCAACTACAAAAGTTGGTAGAAATATTATTTTTCCTTCTCTTTGGCTCTAGTTATTGGTGAATATATTTGAATGATAGTGATATTAAACAAGTCTTCTTGTATATGTATGAACATTATCCTTTTACTAACAACATTGTATTGCAGGATGGATCTGGAAATTGTCTTTCTTACTATGAAGGAGATCCCATCCATGAGAAGAATGAGAATCCAAGAACAATTAACTGTGTTCCTATAAAAGCTATTCCTATAAAGACCAGGAAGCAGTCATATGAAAAGAGCAAGAAAACATTGCATGGTTCAAAATCAAGAAAGAAGTGCATCAAGAATATGTCTTTTCTCCAGATCGTTTCAATCTATATGCAAAACTTATCATTGAGGAGGCTAGACTTTATGAAGAAGAATGTGGCATCAGGACTGAAGGAAAACTAATCAACAACCTGCAATATGCAGATGACACAACTATGCTTTCTGAAAATGAGAAATACCTGAAACATTTGTTGCAGAAGGTCAAGGACTGCAATCTTCAATATGTATTGAAGCTCAACATCAAGGGGAAAAAAGATTCTAACCACTGGGCCAACTGGCAGCATCATGACTGATGGAGAAGAGATTGAAGTTAGCAATTTTACAATCAACACTCTTGGCACCTGAAGTGAGGAAATCAAAAGATGAAATGTGTTGAGAAATATACTGTTATGAACCTCTCCAGAGTGCTAATAAACAATGATGTCAATCTAAAGACTAAAGTGTACCTCTTATTGACCATGTTCTCCTCAATTACTTGCTTTTCATCTGATAACTGGACAATAACTAAAGATGCCCAAATAATCTATGTATTTGTTTTGTGGTGCTGGAAAAGAGTTTCAACATACTATGGACTACAAAGAGAACCAACAGTTGTGTCCTGGAGAGGGTGAAATCAGGTTGCTCCTTCAAGGCAAAGGCTTTAAAGTGCTGTCTCACATAATTTGAGCATGTTTCCAGGAGGGACAAGTCCTTGGAGAAAGACATCATACTTGGAAGGGTGGAGGGTTGTTTATGTAGGAGAAGAAGATGCTATATGAGATATATCAACGTGATGATTGTGGCAATGGGGGCAGGAGTGTGAAAAAAGAGTGAGCTTGGCTCAAGATATGGCAGAGTTCAGGGCTATTGTTGATAGAGCCATTGTGTATCATAGTCAACTCAACATCACATAATAACAACAACAAAGTACTAACCGTTAAGAGGACTACATCCTCAATATAGATTGAAACTCAACATCAATATCAAGAAAACAAAAATTTTTACCAGTGGGCCAGTTAGTAGCATCATGACAGATGGTGAAGAGGTTGAGATTCAGCTTACTTGGCTCTACAATCACCATACATGGTACCAACAGGTAGGAAATCAAAAGACTAATTACATGGGGTAATCTGTTGTCAGGAATGTCTACAGAATACTGAAGAGCAATGATCTCAATCTGGAGACTAGGATGTTCCTGATCCAGGCCATGGTCTTTACAATTACAAGTTATGCATCAGAGAGATGGACGATGACTAAGTATGATGGAAGTAGAATTGATGCTTTTGAATTATTGTGCTGGAGGAGAGAACAAAACAGTCCATTCTGGAGAGGATGAAACCAGGCTGCTCTTTGGAGGCAAGGATTTTGAAGGTACAAATGACATACTTTGGGCTTGTTGCAAAGAGGGATCAGTTCTTGTAGAGGGACATCATACTTGGAAGGATAGAGGGACCTCGTAAGAGCAGAAGACGTTGGATGAGATTAATTGACTCAGTGACTGGGTAATAGGGGTAGGTGTGTTAGAGATGATGAAATTGGCTCAAGATAGAGCAGGGTTCAGAGCTGTTGTACATAATAAGCTCACCATGAGTCAGAGTCAACCCAACGGCACATAACATCCTTTTAAAAAATAACAAAAACAAACAAATAAAAAAAATAGCAAAAGTCTCAAGACTAAATAACTTGCTCCCCTAAACTACAAGCTTAAAGGATAATCTTAGCCTCTTGCATGGATGTAAGTTAATAAGCTCTTTCATTTTAGGATTGCACTTTTTTTAACTGTTATTTCCTATGAATCACCATTAAATATTGAGGCCAGCTGCAAAGGCCTTTGGTTAAAAGGCTAAATGTTGTCCACTGCTGGGTATTTGCAAAGTTTACACTCCAAATACATATAGGTTTTGCTTGTGGATGCTAAATATAGAATAAATACTTCTATGTTGCAAATGAATCCAGGGTTGTATGCTTCTTTTGTAGATCTATTTCTCCTTTTTGAGACTCATTAATTTCCCATTCACACTTGTATTTTTGTAGGGCTACTCTAGAAAAGTGGAAACCCACTTCCTAAACAACATACTTCTGGAAACTCTATGAACTTTGAGAAATGATGATAGGCTCAGGTCTTTTGTTCATAGATAGTGTCACTATGAGTCATGCTTGACTTAATGACATTCAACAACAATGGCAACTATAGAAAAGTAACACAAAGGGAATAGCTTAAAATAGTAGAAATGTATTCTCTCATAGTTCTAAAAGTTAGAACTCCACATTCAGGTTGTTGGTAATGTCATCCTCTTTTCAAATATACTAGTGAAACATCCACCATCTGCTCTGGGGGAGAAAGATGGACAATCATCTCCAGTGCAGTTTGGAACCTCTGAAACCCCACTGAACTGTCAGCTATGAGTCATTTCTGTCTGGATGGCATGTAACAGCACCACAAGTGGACCTCTTGGAGGAAGTGCAAGTATGGTGCTCCTTAGAGGTTGTTTTTTGTTGTTATGTGCCCCCAAGTCAACTGCCACTCAAAGCAAACCTAGGTACAGCAACTCTGAATCCATCTCTGTCCTGAGCCAACATTATTGTCTCTGATACACCTATCCCCATTACCCCACTCAATCAATCCATTTCATCAAGGGTCTTCCTCTCTTGTATTGTCCCTCCACCCTCCCAAGCATAATTTCCTTTTCCAAGGACTGGGTCTTTGTTTCAACATGTCCAAAGTATATAAGATGTTACTTCAGAATCCTTGCCTCCAAGCAGCAGCCTGGATTCACCCTCTCTAGTATGAACTTGTTTTTTCTCCTAGCAGTCCATGTTATATTCAATACTCTTCTCCAGCTCCAAATCTCAAAGGCATCAAATCTCCTTCTACTGTTCCTAGTCATAGTCAAGTTTTCTGATGCATAGCAAGTAATTACAAAGATCATGGCCTGAATCAGGCATACCTTGGTTTCTAGACTGACATCATTGTTCTTCAATATTTTGAAGAGGTCTCTGACAACAGACATTCCCAATGGAACTCATCTTTTAATTTTCTGGCTGCTGGTACCTAGAGTGTTGATTGTGGACCTAAGCAAACTAAAGCTGTTAAAAAAAACCTCAATCTCCTCACTGTCTATCATGATGGTGCCAATTGGCCCAGAAGTGAGAATCTTTTTTTTTTATGTTGAGATTCAATCCATATTTAAGGCTGCAGTCCTTGACTTTCTGCAGCAAGTGTTTCAGGTCCTCCAAGATTTATTTCACAGACGTTGAGCGTTCTGTCGGGGGGCGGGGGCAAGTACTTGGAAAAAAGACATCATACTGGGGGAGGTAGGGGATTATTGAAAGAGAGAAGGGCCTTCAATTTAGAAGACTTACACAGTGACTATAACAATGAAATCTAACGTGTCATATCATGAGAATGGCACAGGATAGGGCAAAGTTCAGATCCGTTGTTCATAGCATTTCTTTCTGTCTTGGTATCTCGATGACACCCAAGAGCAACAGTAAAAAGTATCTCTCCTCTCTTGGCAATCTCTGCCTCTATCTTTATAGAGATGTATCCTTGTCTGTCTCTTCCTATATTTCTATTCTTTTTTTCAAAGCATATCAATCATATTGGATTAATGCTCACTCTTAACTAGTAGTACCATATGCCATTGTCTTTCTTGGGTATCATTTTATTCCAACTCATAACCACCCTACAGGACAAAGTATAAATGCCTTATAAGCGGAAAACGTTATGGAAGTAGATCGCCAGGTCTTTTCTACCACAGAGCAGATCATAAGTTTGAATGGTTTGCCTTTGAGTTAAGTGCATATCTACTGAGACATAAAGGATTCTGGCAGAGACTTCTGGTGGTTGCTGTTGTATTGTTAAGTGTCATTGAGTTAGTACAACACATAGCAACTTTATGAACAATACATCTGAATCATAACCAATCCTGTGCCTCCCTCATCATCTGCAACACACTTGAGCCCACTACCACAGTCACTGAATTAATCCATCTTGTGGAGGGTCTTTCCTTCCTTTGTTGGCCCTCCACTGTTGTAAGCATGTTATTCATTTCCAAGAACTGACTCCACCTGACTACATTCCCTAAGTATGTGAGATGAAGTTTCACTAACCTTTCCAAAGTGCACCTGTCAACACCTCTTCCAAGACAAGTTCATTTGTCCTTTTAGTAGTCTGTGAGATATCTAGCACTGTTCTATTACACAACATTTCAAAGGCACTGATTCTTTTTCTCTCATCCTTAGCCATGGTTCAACTTTCAGATGTATAGAAAATAATTGAAAAGACCATTTTAGAAGAGGCTGTGAGACATTCACACCAATGTCAGATGGATCTTGACCAAAAACAAAGAGTACTAAAGGAATATCTATCTGTGTTTCACTGACTTATACAAAGCCACTTGACTGTGTGGATTACAACAAAAAGTGGCTAACCTTGAGGAGAATGGGACTCCCAAAATACTTGACTGTGCTCATGTGAATCCTATACTCAGACCAGGAAGCAGTCCCAGAACAGAGCAAGGAAACACTGCATGGTTCAAAATCAGAAAAAAGTGCATAAGATATGTGTCCTGTCTCTATACCTTTTCAATCTAAATGTGTAACAGATAATTTGGGAGGCTGGGCTTTGTGAGGAGGAACGTGGCATAAGGATTGAAGGAAGACTCATCAACAACAGGTGACAAAGGCAGATGACAAAACCCTGCTTGCTGAAACTGAGGAGGACCTAAAGTACTTGCTTTAGAAGGTCAAGGACTCTTCAGTATGGAATGAAGCTCAACATCAAGAAGACAAATTTTCTCACCACTGGATCAATTGGTAGTGCCATGATAGGTGTTGAAGAGACTGAGATTATTAATAGCTTCAACTTGTTTGGTTCCACAATCAACATTCTTGGTACTGGCAGTCAGAAAAACGAAAGACAAATTGTATTGGGAAAATCTGCCATCAGGGACCTCTCCAGAGTACTGAGAAACAACTATGTTATTCTAGAGACTAAGGTGCACCTGATCCAGGCTATTGTCTTTGCCATCACTTGCTATATAAAAGAGACCTGGACAATGACTAAAGACAACAGAAGAAAAATTGACGCCTCTGAGTTGTGGTGCTGGAGCAAGCAGCAAGCACTTCAAGTCCCCCTTCTTGTGTGATCAAGGTTGTATCATCTGCATAATACACGTTGATTTTTGGTGGTGCTATTAAGATCTGAATTCTGTTCTTTCCTATGCCATTCTCACCATTTCTGATACCATTGAACCCATTGCTGCAGTCACCATATCAATCCATCTCTTTGGAGGTCTTCCTCTCTATCACCGACCCACTGCATTTCTGAGTATGATACCCCTCTCCAAAAAAATCCTAACAATATGTCTGAAGTATGAAATGTGAAGTTTTGTAACTGAGAGAAAGGCTTATCCCTCTTTCCTCTCCCTATTCTACTTACTTTTCCATCTCATTGTATTTCAAGGAGCAATCTGAACTCACTTTTTGCACGACATACTTGTTAATTCACCTGGTAGTTCATGAGATAGTCACTACTCTTCTCCAACATCACAACAACTCAAAGGCATCAATTCTTATGTCAATCTTAAACATTTTCCAGCTCTCAGTAGCATAGTGAGTGAAAAGACTATACCTGAATCAGGAACACCATAATCGTTAAACTGCCATCATTGCCCCTCTGTATTTTGGAGAGCAATATGCCTCCTTGTCGCCTGACTGCTGTTACCAAGGATGTTGAGTGTGGGTTCAAGGAAGGTGAAATAATTAACAACTTCAATTCTTCCTCCATCTATCATATTATGATGTTGCCTATTGGCCCAGGAGTAAGGACCTTTGCTTTTTTTTATGTTGAGATGTAATCATTTTGAAGGAAGCAATCCGTGTATTTTTTTTTAAATAAAACTTTTCTTTCATACTGGTTTACTGTTCTGCATATAGACTGAAAAGGTATGGAGACAGTATACATTCCTGACACATTCCTCTCCTGATTTTGAGCCACACAATGTTCTGCTGCTCTGTTCTGAGTATAGATTTCTCATATACCTGATCAAGTGGTTTGGGATTCCGATTCCTCTCAAGGTTAGCCAGAATTTGTTGTGATCTGCATAGTCAAATGCCTCTGCAGTCAATGAAACACAGATAGACATTGTTCTGATAATCTTTGCTTTCAGTCAAGAGCCATCTGACACTGGTGATAATGTCTCTAGTGCCTCTAAACCTCTTCTATACCCAGCTTATATTTCAGGTAGTTTTCTGTAAATGTACTGTTGCAATCATTTCTGGATAATATTCAACATGCTTTTGCTTGCATGTGGTATGAGTGATAATGTATGATAATTTCCACACTACGTTGGCTCACTTTTCTTTGGAATGGAAATAAATGTGGATCTCTTCCAGTCAGTTGACTAGGTGGTTGTCCTCCAGATTTCTTGACAAAACCTGGTGAGTGTGTACAGGGCAGCATCTGTTTGTTGAAATACATCAACTGGTAATCCATCAATTCCTGAGGCTTTATTTTTTGCCAAGTCCTTGAGTGCATCCTGAACTTCCTCATTCATCACCAGTGCCTCTTGATCATATGTTGTTTCTTGAAATTCTTCTGTGTCAGCCATTTCTTTTTGGTACATTGACTTTGAATACTCCTTTTATCTTCTTTTAATACATTCTGGATCATTCAGTATTCTACCCATAACATCCTTAAGTATTGTGACTCAAGGCTTGAATGTGTTCTTTCATTCCTTCATCTTGGGAAATGGTGAGCAAGTACAGCCCTTCAGGTTGGGATTTAAGAGAAGGTAAGTGACATCAGGATTGGAGGAAGACCCATCAACAG
>NW_006400062.1:2533282-2534414 GCF_000299155.1 Elephantulus edwardii
TCTTTGGAGGCTAGGATTTTGAAGCTCCATTTCACATACTTTGGACATGTGTCCTTGGAGAAAGACATCATATTAAGAAAGGTGGAGGCACAGCACAGGAGAAGAAGTTTCCAGATAAGATACAGGAACTAGCGTTCTGCAGCGGTCCCATGGATCTGTCTCTTGCTTCAACAGTGTTTGGACAGAAGAGACCAGGAGACTCCCCCCTTTCAGCCTCAGACTACCTTCCAACTCCATATTCAGGCATAACCTTGGGACCATCTTAGCCATCTCCTACTTTCAGGACCAGCTAACACCGGTTTTTTTGTTAGCCCCAAAACCTTGACTATGAGCTCTCAGATTCATCAAAATTATTCCGCCAAAGCGGAGGCCAGTATCAACTGTCTGGTCAACCTGCACATGTGGGCCTCTTACACCTACCTCTCTCTGGATTTTTATTTTGACTGAGAAGATTTGGAAGGCGTGGGACACTTACTCCACAAGTTGGTGAAGTAAAAGAGCAAGGATCCCAAGGGGCTCTTAAAGCTGCAAAACCAGCATGGCAGCCATGTCCTCTTCCAAGATATCCAGAAGCCATCCTAGGATGAGTGGGGTAAAACCCTGGATACCATGGAAATAGCACTGACCTTGGAGAAGAACATAAAACAGGCCCTTCTGGATCTGCATGCCCACACTGACCCCCAACTCTGTGACTTTCTGGAGAACCGCTTCCTGCATGAGGAAGTGAAACTTCTGAAGATGGGTGGCCATCTGATCAACATTAGAAGACTGGAAAGCCCCCAGAGTGGGCTGGGCGAGTATCTCTTTGAACATCTTACCCTCAAGCACAACTAGGGACCTGTGGGGACCTGCAGGGGGGACCTCTGAGTTCTCCCGCCATCAGGAGCAAGATTCTCTTTCCCACCCTGCTGTAGAATCTTATCCACCCAGAAGCCCCTCTCCCAAACCTTGGACCAAATGAAACAATAAAGCTTTTTTTGAGGGGGGGAGCAAAAAACAACAAGATACAGCAACTAGGGCAATAGGTGGAGGTGTATCAGAGTCAATGAGACTGGCTGAGGACACGGCAGGCCTCAGATTTGTTGTATGTAGAGTCACTATGAATCACAGGCAACTTGACAGGACATAACAA
>NW_006400062.1:2536909-2552600 GCF_000299155.1 Elephantulus edwardii
GCTACTCGGGATGGGTGTGTCAGAGGCAATGAGATTGGCACAGGATAGAGCAGGGTTTAGGGCTGTTGTACATAGGGTCGCTATGAGTCGCAAACGACTCAACGGCACATAACAACAACATTACAAGCCTTGGGATAGCTGGGTCATATCAAATTTCTATGTTGAATTTTTTTAGGAAATATCAAACTATGAAGACAGTAATCTTTGTTCTTCTGCAGCAAGCACTTGTTAGTCTCCACGCATTTAGCAAGCAAGGTATTGTCCTCTGCATAACTTGTGTTGTTGACAGGTCCTAATGTCACAATCTTCTTCACAGAGTCTGGATTCATGGATTATTTGCTCAGTATACAGATTGACTACGTATGGAGAAAGAATACAACCCTAGCACACATTTTTCTCCATTTTAAACCATGCAGTAGACCCTTGTTCCATTTGAACAAGTTTCTTGATCTAGATTTTATATGCACACAATTATGTGTTCTAGGATTCTCATTCTTCTCTATGTTAGCCATAGTTGTTGTGAGTGACAGAGACAGATACCTTTGCGTCGTCATTAAAACACAACTGGACATTCTTTTCGTATTCTCTGTTTTACACATGACATACAAATTATATTCCTTGTGCCACTACCTCTCCTAAATTCACCTTGTTCCCTGTACATGTAACATTCCAGGACTTTTGGATGATCTTCACAATGTTTTGCTTTTATGCAATATAAATAGTACTGTTCAATAATTTCCACATTCTGTTGCAACATCTTTCTTGGGAATAGGGATAAATATGAATCTCTTTCAGGCAGCTGTCCTTCAAACATGTTGGCATAGACAGGGTTGCATCTGTTAGTTGAAACGTGTCAATCAGTGTCTCATTTCTTCCTGGGACTTAGTCTTTGGCAGTGCCTTCAGCTCAGCTTGAACTTCCTTTGTTACCATTGGCTCTTGTTCAGATTGTACTTCCTGAAACTTTTCAGGGTCAACCAATTCTTTTTAGTACAATGATTCTGTGTATCCTGGATCATTCAAGATTTTGCCCATGCCACTTTTTCTGTATTACAACTCAAGGCTTGAATTTGGTTTTTAATTCTTTCAGCTTGAGAAATGCTGAATGAGTTCTTCCCTCCTATTTTTAATTCAGTTCTTTGCACATTTTAATACTTTCCCTTGTCTATTCAAGCTGCTCTTTGAAATCTTCTATTCAGTTCTCCTACTTCAGCATCTCTTCCCTTTGTTTTGACTTCTTGATGCTTGAATGCAGTTTCCAGTTTCCTCAGACATCCATTCATTTTGGAATCAGGATTGGAGGAAGGCTCATAAATAACCTGTCTTATGCAAATGACTAACTTTTCTTGCTGAAACTGAGGAGGGCCTGAAACATTTGCTATAGAGCATGAAGATTGTGGTCTGCAATATGGATTGCAGCTCAACATCGGGAAAATGAAGATTCTCACCACTTAATCAATTCGTAGCATCACGAGAGATGGAGAAGAGATTGAGATAGCTAACAATTTTAGCTTTCTAGGTTCCACAGTCAATACTCTTGACAACTACAGTCAGGAAATCAAAAGACAAATTACATTAGGAAAATCTGTAGTCATAGACTTCTCCTGCGTTCTGAAGAACAGTGATGTCAATCTAGAGACTAAGGTGTGCCTGATCCAGGCCATGGTCTTTGAAATTATATGATTTGCATTAGAAAGCTGGACAATGACTATAGACAACTGAAGGTTAATTGATACTTTCTAATTGTGATGCTGGTGAAGAGTACTGAACATATCATGAACTGCCAAGAAGACAGGTCTGTCCTGGAGGGGGTAAAACCAAGCTCCATCTTGGATGCAAGGATTTTAAGGCTCCACCTCACATACATTGTGCATGTAGCCAGGAGGGACTAGTCCTCGGATATTATTCTTTGACGTGTGGAGGGACAGAGCAGGAGAGGATGACTCCAGATGAGATGGATTGATACCATAACTGGGGTAATGAGGGTAGGTGCGTCGAAGACAGTGAGATTGGCTCAGGATTGAGCAGGTTTCAGAACTATTGCACCTAAGGTCACTGTAGTCAACTCGACAGCACATAACAGTCACAGAAAAGTATGAGTAATTTGTGGTTTGCTCCTCAGTCAGGACCTAGCTTAGTTCTGACTGCTGGTATAGAGCGTTTGCAACAATTTTTCTACAGATTCTGTCATTCTGATTCATGTGCAATCATCTGTCAGTCAAGGTCCATGTATAAAGTCACCTTTTGTGTTTCTTAAAAAAAATATTTGCTGATAAAGACGCATGCGCCGTTCTGCCGCGACGCCCTGGCTGGTTTAGCTCTTTTCTTGCTCCCGGTTGTTGCTTTTCGGTCTCTGCGAGGGTGATAGCCTTTGACAACAGCTGCTGTAATATCAACAGCCTCAAGATGGGCCATGATGGCAACAGCCAGAATGAGGCACAGTCCAAGAGCCCCCCAGAGTCAGTGCGCCTGAGCATCCAACAGTGCCTGGACTCCCTGGTGCACATCAGCCAGTACCGCAGCACCCATTGCTTACTGCCATCCTGCCAGAAGATGAAGCGGGTGGTGCAGCACTTCAGGGTCTGCAGACGCAGGATCAATGGTGGCTGCCTTGTCTGCAAACAATTCATCGCCCTCTGCTGCTATTACGCTAAACACTGTCGTGAGAGCAAATGCCCTGTATCCTTCTGCCTTAAGATCAAGCACCGGCTGCGCCAGCGGCAGATCCAGCACCGCCTTCAGCAGGCCCAGCTCATGCACCGGAGAATGGCAGGATGAGTGCCCCAGCAGGCCTTGACAGAGCCTGCCTTCTCCTGTCTCAGCACCTCCTGGCACCCTGACACAGCAGCCCAGCACCCCTAGAAGCCACATCCTCCACTGCCCAGCCCCAGCCTTCCCCCAAGAGCATGAACAAGTTTCCCTAGTATGATCCAGACTGAGCCCCTCAACGACGAGTCTAGAGGCAGGCAGGCAGGCAATCCCGAAAAATTGGGAAAGATAAGTAAATAGTTCTCCTGAAGCCTGCATAAGAAACATCTGACACTTTGGTTTTAGCCCCTTAAAACTTACCTCAGACTTCTGAATCCAAATGTGTGAGACAATAAATGTGTGTTGTCTTAAAAAAAAAAAAAAGGTATTTGCTATGAATAAATAATAGAATATTCAAAATTCATTCTTTCGCATTACAGCCTCAATTTTGCAACAATTCTGTATTTTGCAAGTACTATTCTTTCCTCATGATGTCTAACTTGTGCGTTCAAGTCATCAGTAATTATTAATGCATCTTGACATGTTTGATCAATTTCAGACTGCAGAAGTTGGTGATGGTGGTTGTTTTATGCCACTGAGTTGGAAAGAACCCATAACTTACCCTTCCGGCATGTTTCCGAGACAGTTAATTCAGGAGATTGTTTATCCTTCTCCTGCAGAGCAGCTGGTGGAATCAAAGTTCATGCCTTCTGGATTGCAGTACAGCTTCTTGCCACTAGGCCATAAACGTTCCCTAGTGTGCTTAAAACAGAAACAAGAGTTAAAAAACTTCAAATCAGTTAGAGATATAGAAAAATTGTCTATTTTTTTTAACTTGGAAATTGTACTAAATTACCTCAAGCTGAAGTGCATCATTCATGAATACAAACTCTAACGGCTAAATGTTTAGACTTACTTGGCTCTTACAAAATAGGCAATAGCCTAACTGCATGAAAAGTGGAGTGTTGCAATTGTATTTCTACTTTCTTAGTAAAAACAAAACAAAACAAACAAATAAAACAACAGACTGAATTTATTTTAGCCAAACCCAGATGAAGCATTTTCTAGAAAGTTGCAAACTGAAATTATACTTGCATAAGGCATGGGAATTTTATCTGTGCCAATAGACTTTGGAAAGAAATGGTGTCGAGTTACTTGTCTCTACGGGCAGGGCCGGTTAGTATGTTTTCCAAAGATCTTAATCTGATATTCAGTGTCTGATGTACAGTAACATGTTTAGTGAGAAAAATGGGAATAAAAGCTGAGTGGGTCAAATATGATGTCCTCTTCCATGAGGTCAGCCAATAGAAATTGTAACAACTAATATCCTAGACAGTGGGAATGCAGTAGAACAATTTTTCCCTTCTTTCCCAGGAGAAAAAAGAAATAAATATCAAGGCAGTCATTCCGAAATCCAGAAAATTTGCAGCTGGAAAGCAGAAATAAACCATCCTCGATTCTCAGATTCTACTATTTGATTTATTATCTCCTGGGAGTCCAGCTAAAGTAGCACACTAGCTTTATAAAAGATTTCATTCTGATTTCTAATACTGGACCCCAAGTTGAGGTAATGATATTTTCACTATAATTTATTGTATAACTTGAAATCTTAAAAGCCACTTATTTTACCTTAATATAAATTATCCTCATCCTATTACTTTATCTTTCAGCAGCCTGACTTTTGTCATCCTCTTCACTTTGTCAAATAAACCTTTGTGAAGTCTAACTTGAATACTTTCCTGAATTGTAGATTTCTCTAACCCTCTTAGTGCTCTCTGTAGAAATGTTTCTGTCCCTACTCTTCCTCCTTTAAAAGGCTCAACTCCAATAACCCTCATCCCATTACTTGATGATGTAGGAATGAGATGCAGGATTCCTCAAAATTATTTTACAATTAAGCAGGTACGTTCTACAAGCTGTGTTTACTGTCCTGTTGACTTATTTCTGTCTGGAAGATGAAAGACAGCAGAGAAAAAGAGACCCAAGGACAAATCAGTCTAGCCTTTAGAATTACTATTGGAATCATAGCAATAGATGAAACATTCATTCATATGAACCTTATCCATATCTTTGGTTCACTGAGGTTGGCTTCAGTGGAGAATTGACAATGTAAAGAGCCAAATCCTTCTTCCTACCCCACCCTACCCCTACTCTGAGCAATACCTGAAAATCTTCCCACCAACTCGAAGTGCTATTTTAGCCTTTTCCTATAAATTTTACCAGCTAACACATCTGTTGAAAGTCTTTATCTTCTAAAGTGTGTAGCCTCCATTGATAGATAATTAATCCAAATATTCTCACTGTCAAAATATTGTTATTGTTGATGCATATGGTAGAGTCAGAACAGACCTATAGCTGACCCTCCATCAGGTTTTCAGAGGCAATTAATACTATGGGAGGAGATTGCATGACCTTCTCCCACAGAACAGCTGATGGCCTAGAATTGCATGCATTTGGGATTGTAGTGGCATCCACTTCCATAGATAGCTTGCCTCCAGAAACCCTATGAACGTGGAGAAAGGATGAAACACACAAGTGTTGAGGACTTTCTTTCATAGGGTCCCTATGAGTTGTCTATGACTCCACGGTCCTTAACAACAACAACACTGGGCCAATTGGCAGCATCATGATAGATGGTGAAGAGATTGAGATTGTTAACAGCTTTAATTTGCTTGGCTCCACAACCAACACTCTTGGCACCAGCAGCCAGGAAATCAAAAGAAGAACTGCACTGGGAAAGTTGGCTGTCAGAGACTTCTCCAAAGTACTAAACAGCAATGATGTCAGTCTAGAGACTGAGGTGTACCTGATACAGGCCGTAGTCTTTGCAATTGCTTGCTATGCATCAGAAAGCTGGACAATGACTAGAGATGATAGAAGGAAAATTGATGCCTTAGAACTGTGGTGCTGGAGAAGAGTATTGAATATACCATGGACTGCTAGGAGAACAAACAAGGTCATCCTAGAGAGGGCAATACCAAGCTGCTTCTTGGAGGCAAAGATTCTGAAGCTTTGTCTGACATAGTTTGGACATGTTGCAAGACAGGACCAGTCCTTAGAGAGCAACGTCATGCTTGGCAGGTTGGAGGGAGAGTGCAAGAGAGGAAGACCCTCAATGAAATGGAATGATTCAGTGACTGGGGTAATGGTGGTAGGTGTGTCAGAGACAATAAGACTGGCACAGGATAGGGTTTAGGGCTGTTGTACATAGGGTCACTATGAGTCTCAGGCAACTCGACGGCACATAACAACAACACGACCATGTGCAGTAAGTACTTTTGTGTATGCCAACTACATTAAGCCTTCCTTTAGCCTCCAAAGGAACTCTCTTGGTGTAGTAGTGGGTAAAACATTAATTCCAAAAGCCAAGATTCTAATCCACCAGCCTTTCCAATGGATAAAGATGAAGCAGTTGGCTTCTATACAGATTTACATCTTTGGCAATGTGAAGGTGCCACTCTATTCTATCCTGTTGTTGTTGTTGTTGATTACCATCAAGTTGAGCGTGACACATAGCGACCATATGAACAAAAGGTGTGAAGCCTTTCTATAACTATTGTCTTCTATCTAAGTTCATAGAGTTTCCAGAGGCACGTTGTTTAGGAAGTGGATGCCACTCCTGCCTCCAAATTCTGTCCTGTAGAATCATCAAGAGTTGAGTTTGACTTAAAGGCAATGTGTTTGCATTTTAGTTTAAGCCCTTTTGACAGAGTCCCTTAGTGGTAGGAAAGGTTAAGTGTTCCACTATGTCCCAAGGGATGGCAATCCCAACTCGCCCGGAACTTCCTCAGAAGACATATCTAGTGATCTGCTTCTGAAAGATTACAGCCCCGAAAATCCTACAGAGCAGTTTTACTGTACACCTTTGGGGATCATTATGGCTCAGAACCAAGCTGACAGCCATTAACAACAGAGTCTTTATGAGACAGTTTTAATCACATATCAGAGTTATAATATAGGTTGGGCAACTGGAATACATAAACTATGAAAGATTGCACAAGCAGTAAGTAGAAAGGCTTGGATTTGAACCTAGGAAGAACTGGGATCTATGCTAAAAGGTGCTATAGTGCTACTCTTTGTCCACCAGGTGTCAGCTTCTTTAAAGAAATTATTATTTGATTGATGTTGGCTATGACAAAGAAAAAGCCCTGAAGATTTTTTTTCTTCTATATAGGAACATTACAATTCACAAAATAATGTCATTCTAAGCAGGTAAAATGACACAAATATTTCTGGAAAATCCTAGTGAGGCTTGGCTATACTAGAAAGAAGTATAATACATACTTGGGCAATTGAAGTTTTAATTACATTGACAAAATGCCAGAATTCAGATGGAGATGGCCAGGAATGAAGATATATATACTCTGCCATTTATCAAGTTAATCCTCCAAGCAGTCCTTGGGCATTAATCATGTCATAAGAGTATAGACTAATTGAAGGAGGAAGGCAGAGATGAGAATAATTTGAGACTACATCAAATGAGTCTTATTTTAAACATACCTTTGAAAGCAAAGTTCTTGACTTTTACCAACACTTATAGCCACCTTTTTTTTTGTTTGTTGTTGCTGTTGTTAAGCTCCATCAAGTTGATTTTGACTCATAGTGACCCTATGAACAGCAGATATGAATTCTATCCAATACTGTGCCTTCTTTATCATCTGTGATATACTTGATCTCATTGCAGCAGCCACTAGGTCAAGTCACATCATTGAGGGTCTTACTCTATTTTGTTGACCCTCTACCTTTATTGCAAATTAATTTTTGTTTTATTTTTCCATAATTTACAGGCAAAATTTGTACACATTGTGTTTCAGGCATTCCTTCATTCACATTGTGTTGCACACTATCATTCCTTTATATTGTCTTTTAGAAAATTAATTACCTTTGATCTATTCCCACTTTAAAAAAAAATGCAGTAACATAAAAATAAAAATTGCCCACAGGATCTCTAAGTAATGCAACTCGAGGCTTTAATTTGTTTTCCAGCTTGAAAAATGCTATGCAAGTTCTTCCTTTTTTATTTTCCAAGTCCAGTTCATTGCATATTCTGATAGAGTATTTTGCTTCATCTTCTCAGGCTGCCCTTTGGAATCTTCTCTGTTTTACCCCAGCATCTCTTCTCTTTGATTTGGTTCTTGATGCTCTAGTGTAATTTTCAGAGTCTCTTCTGACATCTACTTTGGTCTTTTCTTTCTCTTCTTTGTTTGTAATGACCTTTTGCTTTCTTCAAGGATGATGTCTTTTATATCACCCCACAGCTTACCAGTTCTTCAGTCATAGTATTCAATGCTTCAAACCTATTCTTGAGATAGTTTTTAAACTCAGGTGATATAGACTCAAGGTTGTATTTTGCTTCTTGTGGATTTGTTTTCCTATCTTTAACTTCATTTTGAAATTGCACATGAGCAACTGATGATTTATGCCATAGTCAGCCCCTCGCCAGGTTTTGACTGTTGATACTGAGCTTCTCCAATGATTCTTTGCACAGACGTAGTTAATCTGATGCCTGTGCAGACCATCAGGTCAGACCCATATGTGAAGTCATCTTTTGTGGGTGGGTTCTTTTTTAAAATTATATTTGCTATAAATGAATATCTACATCCTTATTTCTGCCATTAAGTCCATAATTACATACTACCATTCCTCCTACTCTGTTTCCAACTTTTGCATTCTAGTCACCAATTATTAGTAATACATCTTGACTGAATGTATGGTCCATTACAGACTGCAAAATTGATAAAATGCTTCAATTTCTTCACTTTGGCTTAAGCTTTTGCTGCATATATTTGAATAATAGTTGAATAATAATAGTAGTTTGAATAATAGTCTTCCTTGTACACATACAGATAATACCCTATCACTCACAGCATTGTATTTCAAGATATAGCTTGCAACGGCCTTTCTAACTATGAATTCAACATTATTCTTCTTCAAATTTTCATTTCCAAAAGAGTAGAATATGATTGTCTGATTTGAAGTGGCCAATGCCAGTCCATTTCAGCTTGCTAATTTCTAGAATATCTGTCTTTAATGTGTTCCATTTCACTTTTAATAACTTCCAATTTTCCTAAATTCATAGTTCACATGTTAAAAACACCAATTTTTAATGGATATTTGCAACTGTTTCTTCTCATTTTGAGGATCTTTGACTGCAAGAACTCTTACAAAACAGATGATAGTTTCCCCAATTGTTACTGTTATTGTTGTTAGATGTCCTTGAGTCAAGTCAACCCTATGAACAACAGATCTGAACCCTGTCCTATCCTGTAACATCCTCATAATATATGACACACTGGAGCCCGTTGTTGTGCAGTTACTGTGTCAGTGTTCCTGGTTGAGGGTCTTTCTCTCTTCCTCAACCTTCCCAAATATGTATGTATCCCTCACTAATGAAAAGCCTCTCCCAGCAACATGACCAAATTAATTTAGATAAAGCTTTATCCTCTTTGCCTTCAAGAAGCACTCTAGCTACATCTCCAAGATACATGTATTTGTTCTTTTGTCAGCCCATGGAATCTTTAGCATTCTTCTCTAACATCACAGTTCAAAGGCATCAATTCTTCTTCTGTCATCTTTATTCACTGTACAGCTTTCAGCAGTAAAGTAAATGATTGAAAATACCATGGTCTGACTAAGGCATACCTTAGTCCTCAAACTAACATCATTTCTCCTCAATAATTTGGAGAGGTCCCTGACTAAAGGCTTTCCCAAGGCAATACATCTGGTCTCCTGACTTCTGGTACTATGTATATTGATTTTGGATCCAAGTAAGATAATGTCATTGACAGTTTCACTCTTTTCTCCATCTATCATGATGTTGCCTATTTTTCCAGTGGTGAGGATTTTTGTTTTCTTGATGCTGACATGCAATCCATACTTAAGGCTGTAGTCTTTGATTTTCTGCAGCATTCACTTCAGGTCCTCCTAACTCAGCAAACAAGATTGTGTCATGCGCATAATGAAGGTTATTGATAAGTCTCTCTCCAATCCTGATGCCACATTCTTTTTCATAGTGTCCAGCTTCCCAAATACTTTGCTCAACATACAAATTGAATAAGAACGGAGAAAGGATACAAAGTTTATGCACATCTTCCATATTTTTTTTAAAAATTACTTTATACTGGTTTACATACAAAGTCTCAAAGTTCATAGACATTGTTTTTCACACCAGAACTCTCCCCTTTACTTTATAATCCCTCCCTCCACTCTTCAATTGTGCAACCCTATTGTTGTTTTTGTTTGTTTGTTTTATTAATTGTGATGAACATTTACAGAGATTTTTTTTTACAGAGATTTTTTAATTTCCACTCATTCACTGTTGCCCTTTTCTCCCTCCCCCCTCTCCCTCCCCAGTTCACTCCTCACCCTGAAAAGTAAAAGAAAAATTCTTTCATTAATATACAATGCACCCTCACCCCCACCCTGAGCATGCTCCAGTATGCAACCTTCATTCTGGACTCTTGTCATAATGATAATACCCAATCATATATCGCAATTAAACTGTTCCCTCCCTCCTCTGTTTCAATGCAGTATAAATAATTTATCCAATTTTTCTCAGTCTCACCTGAACCCTGATGTCAGTCCCATTTTACAACAGTGGCACTATGCAATATTTGTCCTTTGTGACTGAGATATTTCACTCAGCATAATGTCCTCCTGGATCATCCATTTTGTGTAATATTTCATGAGTTCCTTGTTTTTCAATGCTGCATAGTATTTCATTGTGTGAATATACCAGAGCTTCTCTAACCATTCGTTTGTTGATGGGCACTTAGGTTGTTTCCAACTCTTTGCTATTGTGAACAAAGCTGCAATAAACAGAGGTGTGCATATATAGGTGGCAGTTATGGTTTCTTTAGGGCAACCCTATGTTTAAGCTTCCCCCCCTTGGATCCTTGCACATGCTTTACAATAATGTTCCTATACGGTATTTGTCTTTATGAGACAGAGTAGTTCACATACCGTAATGCTCTCCAGTACCTCGCATATTAGGTAGTAATTTACAAAATCATTGCTCCTCTGTGCCGCATATTATTCCATTGTGTGACTGTGCCATCATTTCTCAAGCCATTATATTGTGGTTGTGCATTTGGGCTGTTCTTGCTATGGTGAATAATGCTGCCATGAACGCTAGTGTACAAGTCTCTGTTTGTGCCTCAGCTCTCATTTTCTGAGGGTATATTCCAAGCAATGGAATAGCTCAGTAATAATTTTAATCTGTTCAGTTTTCCCTTGTTCTGTTTGCACAACAGTCTCTTAGTCTAGGTATAGGTTTTGTATGAACACAATTACGTGTTCTGCGACTTCTATTTCTCTCAACAGTAACCATAATTTGTATACATCTGAGAGCTGGACCGTGAATAAGGATGACAGAAAAGAATTGATGCCTTTGAGCTGTGGTGTTGGAGAAGAGCATTGAACATCCCACCGGCAACCAAGAGAACAAACAGATATGTCTTGGAGAGGGTGTAGCCGGAGTGTTCTTTGGAGGCAAGATGATGAGGGTTCACTTCACATATTTTGAGCTTGTTGCTAGGAGGGCCTATTCCTTGAAGAAGGACATAATTCTGGAAAGGGTGGAGGGTTGGCAAAAAAGCAGAAAACCCAAAACGAGGTGGACTGACACAGTGACTGCTGCAATGGGATCTTCTGTGTCAGGAAGTGTGAGGATAGCATAGGGCAGAGCAGGGTTCAGATCTTTCATTCATAGGATATCTATGAATCATACTTGACTCTATGACACCTAACAACAACAATAACAAGAAGGCCATAATTTGTTATAGTCCTTACAGACAAGTGCCTTTGCATAGTCAGTGAAGCAAATAGACATTCTGCTATTCTTTGCTTTCAGCCACAGTGCATCTGATAGCAGCAATAATATTCTTAAGGTGCATGAACCCTTCTAAATATATTCCCTATTACATTCTATTTAAGGTCCCAGGAATTGAAGTGATACCAATTGACTTATTTCAAATAACAGATGCAGCCTTGGATGCACTCACCAGTCTGTGCCAGGGAATTTGGAATATGGCTGTCTGGACAACAGATTGGAAGAGGTCCATATTTGTTCCCATTCCAAAGAAAGGTGATCCAGTTGAATGTGGAAATTAGTGAACAATATCATTGATATCACTTGCAAGCAAAATGTTGCTTAATATCATTCAAAAATGGTTGGAACAATACATACATAAGGAACTGCCAGAAGTTCAAGCAGAATTTGGAAGAGGCCATGGCATCAGGGATATCATTGCTGATATCAGAGGGATACTGGCTGAAAATAAGGAATAACAGAAGAATGCCTATTTGTGTTTTATTGACTACGCAAATGCATTTGACTGTGTGGATCATGACAAGTTGTGGATGACACTGAGAAGAATGGGAGTCCCAGAGCATTTAATTATGTTCATGAGGAATCTATACCTACCTAGACCAGGAGGCTGCTGTGCAAACAGAGTAAAGTTGCATAGTTTGGAATTGGGAAGGGAGTGTGTCATGGTTGTATTCTCTCTATATATATTCCTATTCAATCTATATGCTGAGCAAATTATTCACAAAGTAGGACTCTATGAGGAGGAGCATGGCATTAGGATTGGAGGGAGACTCATCAATAACCTGCATTATGCAGATGACAAAACCTTGTTTGCTGAAAGTGAGGAGGGCTTGAAGCGCTTGTTGCAGAAGATCAAAGAATGCAGCCTTCAGTATAGATTACATCTCAGTGTCAGGAAAACAAAGATTCTTACCACTGGACCAGTAGACAGCATTATAATGAATGGAGAGGAGATTGAAATTGTCAACATCTTCAGCTTTCTTGACTCCACAATTAACACCCTTGTTCCCAGCAGTCAGGAAATAGAGACCTCACTGCACTGGGAAAATCTGCAGTGAGAGAGAACTTTGCAAATTATTGAGGAGTAGTGATGTGAGTTTGAAGACTAAGGTGTGTCTGATTCAGGCCATAGTCTTTCTGATTGCTAGCTATGCATCTGAGAGCTGGACAATGAATAAAGAAGATAGGAAAACAACTGATGCCTTTGAGCTGTGGTGTTGGAGAAGAGCACACTGAAAGGCCATGGATGGCCAAGAGAAAGAAAAGATATGTCATGGAGAAGGTGCAGCCGGAGTGGTCTTAGAAAGAAAGAATGGAGAATCTTCACCTCACATACTTTGGACATGTTGCTAGAAGGGACTATTCCTTGGAGAAAGACATGATGCTGGGAAGAGTGGAGCATTGGTGAAGGAGAGGAAAAGCTTCAACCAGGTGGACTGATAGGGTAACTGCTGCAATGGGCTCTTGTGTGTCAGAAAGTTTGAAGATGGTGCAGGATAGAACAGGGTTAAGATCATTTGTTCATAGGGTCACTATGAGTTGTACTTGACAGCACCTAACAACAACAACAAGTCCTACCTCTGGAGTGCCTACTTGTTTCTAATTCAAAGTTGACAATAGGGGGCTTGAGAACAGATGTGTGCAGTGACCATTGGTGCTTGCTCTATATTCAGAATTATGGGAGATTTGGGCAGTTGAATGACATACCAGCAATGTGAAAAAGCCTAAGCCCTAGAGTTGAAGTAGTTTAGGTTGCCTAGTGAGTGGGGAGTTGTGCTATTAACCCAAAGACAGTACCTCTCTGGAGGTTCAAATCCATTATAGGATCTGTGAGATAGTCAACCTCTTTCCATCTGATTTATAGCCTCAGAAACCCACGGAAGTGATGGTCAGTCATGAGTCAATCACAACTCAATGGCAACTTGATGAGTCAAGTTATATTGAGTAGAGTCTGATATAGGTAAGTTCACATCTCAGTTTGGATGCTTCATATGGCTACCTCAGACAATATATTTAATCCTTTTAGTCTCGATTGACTTTTTTGTTAAAAAAAGACAAAAATTAAATGTATAACAGTGGTCATTTGTGAGAACTAAACTATGCAATTCATGTAAAGCACTTGGTAAAGAGGAGCTGTGTTGCTGCTATGTGCCACTGAGTGTCTTATGACTCGTAGAGACTCTGTGTGCAAGAGTCCCAAACCCTGATCCATCCTGTGCCAACATCACTGTCTCTGATGTACTCAATGAAAGCCATTGGCCCTTGCACTCTGAGTTTCTTACTTATCAAGAATAAACTCTGAACCTTTTTCATTCAATTTTTATTTCTGCTGTGCTGTGTGAGGAAGTTAAAATGCTCCCCCTCCACCTCCCATCTAACAAAAGTCTGCAAAACTCTTCATTTCCTTTAGATGCATTTTCCCACACTGGACTGCTGAAGTCACATCTTGGCTTCCTCCTCATAGTTTGCAATTCTTCAGATTCTTTTGTCTCTTTCATTTTTTTTCCCATATCCTCACACTTCCATTCTGAAAGTTGCTTCCTGTCAGCTTTCTTCTCCCTGTGTTGAATCTCATCTTTGTCCACTCATCATAAAACTCTTTTTATCCCAATTTTTTACTTGAACTTTTACTTTTTAAATTAAGGCTGCATACCTAATGAATATTTCATGTGGCCCACTTTTCAACCTTCATTGGCTGCGGTAGATGTAATAACCAGCAAATAATATTCTAACAAAGCCAATTTAAAAAAGATAGCCAGACAAAATATAGTATAAGATCCAAATTTATGACCATTTGATGACTCAGACTGGTGCAGGTTTCCAAGTTCCCCTTTCATCTCACTTACCTAAATCATTATTCTCAGTGCTGTTTCGCATCACCCTTTGCACCTAATCTCTATTGACTTCCTTTTTTAAATCCACAAGCACTTCTTATTCTTTATTCTAAGTATGCTGATTTCACTTTTCTTGATTGTGAAATGGACTGAAAGCAATGATCTACCTTTTCCATCTTAAAAATTGCAAAGAATCACTAGACTGATGCCACTTTCTACCACCAGTGTTAACCACTAGAGCTGCTAATTTGCTTTCCTTATTTCTCCCAAAGTTGTAGATTAACGGTGGCTTAAAAATGCCTACTTTCCCACTTTTTCTATATTTATGAGATTGTTGTTGTTGTTGTTGTTAGGTGCCATCAAATCGTAGATGACTTACAACGACCCTATGAACAAAAGGCCTGAGCACTGTTCATAGAGTTTCCGGAGGCAAGCCATTTTGGAAGTGGATGCCACTCCTGCTTCCAAGCTTGTTTTAATCGAGAAGCTGCACAAAACAATGTCCACCATAGGTAACCATTACAGCTACGTTTGGCCTACCGGACAGAAAGTTATGCTACCAAGCCCAAGGTTAGTGATTTTTAATCTGTGGCCCTCAGGCCTGGTTCAAATTGGTTTTTTGTCAAACCTTCTTCTAGGTGGTATAGCACTGGTCTGTGCACCGCTGTACAGACGTAACTCATAGTTACTGTGATATGTGATTTCTAAAACTACGTTAATACTACCAAGACTGCACCTGTTTAATATAATACTCACTGCTAAATAAACTTCAACCTGATGTTTTAGTGAAACAAAGTTCACTAGAGTTTGATTCTACAATTAAGGTATGCTTTTATTGCCTGACATCACATAATCCTCTAGCTCATGGAGACTCAGTGCACAACAGAATTAAATGCCACCCAGTCAGTCCCATTCCATCCTCATGATGACTGAACCATTATGATACATAGTGTCTTCAATGGCTGATTTTTGAAGTGGATCTCAAGACCTTTTTCCTAATTATTCCTTGAACAGAAACTCACTGAAATCTATTCTGCATCATAACATGCAAGCCTCATTCCTTGAACTTCATAAAGCAAAGTGTCTATGCAAAACTTGACTTATGCTTGCAGACTTCTTTCTGCTAACTTCACACATGCACTAAAGGAAAGGCTTTGTGAAAAGGCATTTGTTGATCAACACTTAGATGACAATGAACTCACCTCCACTTGCCCACTTCTATTTTGCTCATCAAACTTGTTTCTAATTTGACCATCTTCTGCTCAACACTTGAATATAGT
>NW_006400062.1:2556702-2558100 GCF_000299155.1 Elephantulus edwardii
AAAAAATATTAAAAAAAGAAGTAACATTCTTTATTATTATTTTTGTTCCAATCACAGGGTTTTACACCAGGGGTGAATATTAAACAGTTCATTTAGAATATATATTTTACTTCTTGATTATAGACAATGATGCTGTGTTGTTGTGTTTGTTGTTGATTTCCTTCTAGTAGAGCATGACTCACAGCGACCCTAAGAACAAAAGGCTTAAAGTCGCTCTACAACTATCGACATTTATCGAAGTTCATAGGGTTTCCGGAGGCATGTTATTTAGGAAGTGGATGCCACTCCTGCTTCCAAATAGACAATGATATTGCAACAAAAATGGATACTGATGGGAAGGTTAGGATCTATTTATCTGTATTGTGGTCTTAAAGTAGAAGCATACAACTGCTTTGCATTTTCAAAAGACATTCAAATCATCAAATGCAGTAATGGAAAAATCTAAACAAAGCAAAAGAATCTTGTCACTTGAAGAAATGATAGCACATAAAAACAGGGTCCAGGGCTGAAGAATGGGTGGAAGATATAAAAATTCTATATTGTAAGGCCGTATATCTTTCTCATCTCCACTGAGGTTTAAGGAAGTAAAAAAAATCTTACATAAGTATAAAGAGATTAATACTAGTACTGCACAAACAAGACTGCAGTTTTCCATTTGTGACAACAGAGGACTTTGTAGAATGTTATGATGTGTCTTCCTCAAACAGGTTTATGTTCAAAACTGTAATTTTTTTAATCACAAAAGTGAAAGTTGTGAAGCTTCATTGAGATTCTGTGCAAAATTGTCAACAGGATAATGTCCATTCTCATAAAAGGAAGTCCAGTAAATACCACTATCATTCAAATGCATGCATTGAAAACGAAAGCCACAGAGGAGGAAATAGAGGATTTCTGCCAACTTTTGCAGTTAGAAATTGATCGAACATGCAAACAAGATGCATTGATAATAATGGGCGACTGGAAGGCAAAAGTTGGGAGCCAGGAAGAAGGGTCAGTAGCTGGAAAACATGGATTCAGTAACAGAAATGAGGCTGGAGATAGAATGATAGAATTCTGCACATTTGATGATTTATTCATTGCAAATATCTACTAAACGAAACACAAATACAGGCTATACACTTGGATTTCACCTAATGGTATGCATAGGAATCAAATCAATTACATCAATGTAAAGAATCACTGGAAAAGCTCAATATCATCTGTGAAAAGCAGGCCAGGTGCTGATTGTGGAATAGACCACCAACTCCTCATATGTAAGTTCAAGCTGAAGCTGAAGAAAATAAAATCAAATCCACCAGAACCAACCTTTAAGTCTATCTCCATCGAATTTCAAAATAATCGCAGGAACAGGTTTGAGGCCTTGAACACCAATGAACAAAGACCAAATGAGTTGTGGTC
>NW_006400062.1:2558795-2563426 GCF_000299155.1 Elephantulus edwardii
AGGACAGCCACCTGGCCAACTGACTGGAAGAGATCGATATTTGTTCCCATTCCAAAGAAGGGTGACCTGACAGAGGGTGGAAATTATTGAACAATATCATTAATATCACATGCGAGCAAGATTCTGCTGAAAATTATCCAAGAACAACTGGAGCAACACTTCAATAGAGAACTGCCAGATAGGCCGAGTTTAGACGAGTCCATGGTACTAAGGATATTATAGCTAATGTTAGATGGATCATTGCAGAAAGCAGAGAGTTCCAGAGGAGTATCTATGAATGTGTTATTGACTGTGCAAAAGTTTTGTCTATGTGGATCACAACAAACTGTGGTTGACTCTGCGAAGAATGAGAATCCCAGAACACTTGATGTTGTTATGTGAAACCTATACTTGAACCAAGAGGCAGCAGAACAGAGCAAGAAAACACAGATTGGTTCAAAATCAGGAAGGGTGTCCAACAGGGATGTATTCTGTCTCCATACCTTTTAAATCTGTAACAGAACAGATAATGCGGGAAGCTGGACTGTACGAGGAGGAATGTGGCATCAGGATTGGAGGAAGATTCATCCACAACCTGAATTATGCAGATGACACAATCCTGCTTGCTGAAACTGAGGAGGACCTGCAGTGCTTGCTGCAGAAGGTCAAGAACTTTAGTCTTCAATAGTATTTAAGCTCAACATCAAGAAAACAAAGATTCTCACCCCTGGGCCCATTGGCAGCATCATTATGGATGGGTGAAGAGATTGAGATAACTAACAGTTTTAGTTTGCTTGGTTCCATGATCAACATTCTTGGTACCAGCAGCCAGGAAATCAAGAGATGAATTGCACTGGAAGTCAGTTGTCCAGAGTACTGAAGAGCAACGACATCAGGCTGGAGACTAAGGTGCACCTTATCCAGGCTATAGTCTTTGCAATTACGTGCTATGCATCGGAGAGTTGGACAGTGAATAGGGATGATAGAAAGAGGATTGATGCCTTTGAGCTGTGATGCTGGAGAAGAGTGTTGAATATACCATGGACTGCTAGGAGATCAAACAGGTTCACACTGGTGAAGATGAAACTGGGATGCTCCTTGGAGGCAAGGATTCTTAAGCTTCATCTGACATATTTTGGGCCTGTTGTAAGCAGGTACCAGTGCTTGGAGAGGACACCATGTTTGGGAGGGTTGAGAGACAGCGCAGGATAGGATGACCCTTGATGAGATGGATTAATCCACTGATTGGGGTATGGGAGTAGGTGTGTTGGAAACAGTGAGGTTGGCAAAGAATAGAGCAGGGTTTAGGGCTCTTGTACATGGGGTTGCTATGACTCAGAAGCAACTTGACAGTACTTAACACCAATAATACGGTGGCAAGAAGTTGTATTGACATTTCAAAAGCCTACAGTTTGAGACCACCAACTCCTCAACAGGAAAAGGATAGGTAATCTCCTCCCCTCCCATATGATTAACCAACTCTATATCACTCCATCTGGATCTGGCCTGTGCTTTCTGTAGTTTTGTATCTGTCCCTTTAAATACTGTCATTAACATCTGAATTGAACAGTAGCTTATAGCTGAAAATTCTGTGGTTTTACATATATGGTAACTGTGACTGTGGTTGTTAAGATAACAAGGATATGATTGTATAAACATTTGCTATGGAAATTTTAAAGCGTTTAAATTTAGATAAGTTATCTGTGTTATACAGATGACACAACTCTGCTTGCTAAAACTGAGGAGGACCTGAAGCGCTTGCTGTAGAAGGCCAAGGACTGTAGCCTTCAATATGGATTGAATCTCAATATCAAAAAAAACCCCAAAGATTCTCACCACTGGGCCAATTGACAGCATCTTGACAGATGGTGAAATGATTGAAATTATTAACAGCTTTAGTTTGCTTGGCTCTACAATCAACATTCTTGGCACCAGCAGCCAGGAAATTAAAAGATGAATTGCAGTGGGAAAGTATGCTGTCAAAGACCTCTCCAAAGTACTGAAGAGCAAAAACAACAGTCTGAAGACTAAAGTGCACCTGATACAGGCCATGATCTATGCAATTACTTGCTATGCATCAGAGATTCGGACAATAACTAGGGATGATAGAAGGAGAATTGCTTTTGAGTTGTAGTACTGGAGAAGAGTCTTGAGTATACCATGGACTGCTAAGAGAACAAACAGGTTCATCTTAGAGAGGGTAAAATCAGACTGCTTCTTGGAGGCAAGGATTCTGAAACTTTGTCTGATATACTTTGAACATGTTGCAAGGAGGGGCCAGTGCTTGGAGATGGACATCATGCTTGGGAGGGTTGAGGGACAGAGCAGCAGAGGAAGACCCTCTATGAGATGGATTGATTCAGTGACTTGGGTAATGAATAGGGGTATGTGTTTTAGAGACAATAAGATTGGCACAAAATAGAGGAGGGTTTAGAGCTGTTATACACAGGGTCCCTATAAGTCGCAGGCAACTCAACTGCACATAACACCACCACCAACAATAAAATTCTATTTTCAGAAGAAATAATCTATGATGTTCATTGCTCTATAGCTAGAGGTAGCCACCGTATAAACAGATTTCTTTAAAATGGATCTTTGTTGGGACTCGGACATAATCATAGAGCCTCAGGATGACATTAAAGAAACAAATCATTTCATATGAACAATATATATTTATACAAGTATAAAACTGTGTGATTCACAACAAGTGGAATAGTCTGGTGTTTCTTTGAGTTTAGAACCCATGATACTTTATATACATGATTCTTATTTTGTATAAAGCTTAAAATGAATAGCATAACAATAGACTGTGATGTTAACTACATACATTGTAAAATATATTTCATGTCTCATATAATGCTATTAAACACTATATGACATCTGAAAACTATATGAAATTTTTCTTTAAATTATATATAATACAAAAAAACCCCTATTTCCCAACACCAAATAAGAAAAAAAAATGTTTAATACATGTTATTTTTCTAGAAGCAGTAAAAATTACTATGTTAAACTGTAAATATTGAATGTTAGAGCCTGGTAATGACATTTTTTTCAGCAAGTTGCTATGTGCAGTGTTAACCTAATAGATGTCTTTTTTTTTTTTAAACCATTATGTTAAACTCCCTTTGGTCTCCCGTTACCTTAGGTGCAGTTACATGTTCTTGCAAATCATCAACAGGTATGGGTCTAGAATAAGAGTGCTTCCCACACTTTCTGTGACAAGACTTGAGGGAGTCTGGAGCCAAGAGCTTGGTGAGAGTAAGAATCTAGTGGCAAGACCCTAGTGATGGTGGTGGAGAGACTGTTGTAAGGTGTGACCTGGAGCTTCTTGCATTTGTGCAGGCCACACTGTTAAGTTTTAAAGTTCTTGCCAAATGTTTGAAGAAGAAGCTTACTTATAACTACTTAATAACTACTTTGAGGTAAACCTTCTTGAATGATTTGGATTATACTGCTGAACTGAAACTAGAACCTGGACTAATTGAAGAATTGTGCCTTGAAACTTGGGTAAATAATTTTTTTAACCTCCCTTACTCTCCAACTCACTTTCTTAATAAGCCCATTCTTGCTACCACAATTGTGAGTCAACAATGAGTAACTGAACCTCTTGCTGCTGCTGTGGCTCCAGAGGCACTGTCATGGGGCTGGGATATGGGCTTTTTAACTGCTCTCTGTTCTGGGGTGCTGAGCAGCTGTGCTAATCTCACTCCCTCTGGCCCTTTCAGAAAGACATTAACATATGCTCCTAGGCCCTATGTTTCTTTCTTAGACAAAACATACTAAAAAGTAATAAAATATTTTATTTGCAGTACAAAAACTTCATTTTGAAGGTTAATTTTTATATTTTAAGGACAAAAGTGCATATAAGTGTATCCTATTAGTAGAGATTTGGTGATTCTGTTGCTTTTAATTTGTCTAAATTCACTGCTCAATTTTAGTGCTCAGTCTCCGCAGGTAACACTTTCCCTCTATTGTATGCAACTTATTATCATATCTTATTTGGTTTACCAATCTGATCATCTCACGTCAAACAATTCAAATGGCCACATTTTCCTAAACTAAATTATTATTACCATCTCAGAAATCACACTATTATTAAATTGAAGACTATGTTTCAACTCTATAGAATTTGAAGAGTATAATATCCACCAATACAACCACAAAAGTATGACAAAACAGAGTAAAATGTAGAAGACTGTTTCAGAGGAATTTAGCCTCGGATGGACAAAGTCACAAAATCATGCCTTTACCACACTCATTGTCATTTCATCAGAACCAACACATAACTTAGCCTCCATTGTGTTTCCAAGGTTATAAATGCAAAGGAGATTATCCATCTTTCTCCTATGAAGCCTCTGGTGTGTGTGAAACATTTTGGGTTAGCAGGCTAAACCATCATAGCCCTCTATATCCAAGGATCATATTATGACCATTTAATAACAGATAAAAGGCATATAATATAGCTCAGCATATCTAAAAATCAAGGAACTGAAGAACAAATTCAAACCTCGAGTTGCTCTAATCAAGGATGCTTTCGGCAGAATGTTAAATGATCCCGGAAGTATTAAAAGAAGATGGAAGGAATACACTGAGTCACTGTATCGAAAGGAATTGGAAGACACAGAAGAATTTCATGAAACAACATATGA
>NW_006400062.1:2564503-2581952 GCF_000299155.1 Elephantulus edwardii
TGACGCCTTTGAGCTGTGGTGCTGGAGAAGAGTACTGAATGTACCATGGACTGCCAAGAAAACAAACAGATTCATCCTAGAGAGGGTTAAACCAGCCTGTTCCTTGGAGGCAAGGATTTTGGGGCTTCATCTGACATACTTTGGACATGTTGTAAGGAGAGACAGGTCTTTGGAGAAGGACATTGTGCTGGGCAGAGTGGAGGGACAGCACAGGAGGGGAAGACCCTCTATGAGGTGGATTGATTCAATCACTGGGGTAGTCAGGATGGGTGTGTCAGATGCAATGCCATTGGCACAGGATGGAGCAGCATTTAGGGCTGTTGTACATAGGGTTGCTATGAGTCGCAAATGACTTGACGGCACATAACAACAACAACAAACAACATTACATATCATTGTATCTGAGACAAAGAGAGAGCTAAGGTCACAAGGTGGGAACTCAAAAAGCATACAAACTCTCTTGGGAGTTAAAGTTAATGAGCTATTTGACCTTGACAAAGCATGAAGTGATGGGTTATTGGTAAATCTAAAAATGAGTGATGTTATTGTTAGGTGTCATCAAGTTAACTACAAATCATAGTGACTGTATGAATAACAGATTAAAATCTTGACATCTTATGTCATGCTCACAATCTCTGTCATGCTCAAAACCATTGTGTGTCCACTGTGTCCAAGCATTTCCTTGATTGTTTTCCTCTCTTTCCAAGGATGATGCCTTCCCCAAGAACTTATCTGTCTTAACAACATGCCTGAAGTCCCTGAGATGAAGTGTCACCATTCTTGCCTTACTTGTACTAAAGAGTACTTTGGTTGTACTTCCTCCAAAACACATTTCTTTGTTCTTTTGGCAGTTCATGGACCACTCAATACTTTTCATCAGCACTATTCTAAGGCATCTATTCTTCTTAGGTCTTAGTATTTCTTGATGAACTTTCATATGCATACAAAATAACTGACAACACTATAGTTTAAACAGAGTGTGCCTTAAACAGATATCTTCATTGTTTACCACTTTAAGTGGGTAGGAATAAAAAAAAAAAGAAAGGTTAATGATATTTAAAGGTCAAAACTATGCTAGACTTTTAGTTTATGGTAACAGAAACCCTGGGAGTGGCAGGCAGAGGAAATTGCACTCACTCACCAGGTTTTTTTCATGGGCCTTCAATGGGTGCTTATAAGAAAAATGAGACCCATCGGGGGTGCAGATGTGCAAGTGATGACCAACTGCTACCAAAAGGCTGTAGTAAGGAGTTGCACTGCCAACCCAAAGCCACATGGTTTCAATCTACCAGCTGCTTATGGGAGAAAGATGGACAATCACTTTTTTTCTGAAAATCCACTGGAGGATCACCTATGAGTTGGATCTGATGTGATGGTACATCACAACAGCTTTTCTCATTAAAGAAAACTTGTCTGCTACTGGGACAGGGGAAAAACCCTCACCCCTCATCCCACTGAAGAGTATAGAATTATACAAAGGGACCCCACCTGTGTCTCAGGTATACACAAACTGATTCAAGTGAGGGTAGAATGGCAATACGGAAAAGCTCTGCAGCACTCTATGCTTCACACTGAGCACTAGCTCATTAGATCCCTTACTAAGGAAATGTGAAACCTTTGGCACTCTGTAAATGATCTACAGAAACAGCAAAAACCAAGCCCAGTTCAATACTGGAAAAAATGACTCAGTCTAATGGCTTACCAGATTAAGATACATATATATTTCTGGACATAAATATTTTTTTTCAATCATTCCCAGTGTTTTGGTTTTTTGTTGCTGTTGTTGTTGTTTTTACATATTGTATCTGGCACTGAAAAAATTAAAGATCCATAATAGTAAATCAACAATAATAAAAAGGTTCTTATGTCAAAAATAATCAATAGAATCAAAGCTAAAAATGTTGTATAAGATGAAACTATCAAGCAATAACTTTAAAACAACCATGAAGAAAATGTTAAAGTGTTCAGTGAAGCATTGCAGTTCTCTAGATAGTAATAAGTAAGATGATTTTGCTTTACGTTTATATGATAGTGGTAACTATTCTACAACAACGAAATGCAATAAGCATCTGCAAGGGTACATGGAAGATATATGTGTAGTGTATACATGTGTGTGTTTATAAAAATATATATATGTACAATGATCTGCATGTATGTGAATAGTCTAAAAGTATTTTATTTTATAATACAGAATTTCAAATCTCTATATTAAAAAATCAAATTTTTCCAGATAAAAAGACAGCCCTAGAAATTAGTTCTAAATGCATTAATAATAATTGGTGACTGAAATTTTAAAGTTGGAAACAATGGAGAAGGAATGGTAGTTGGGAAGTACAGGCCTGGTGACAGACACAAGGCTAGAGACAAAATAATTAAATTCTGCATTGTAAATGTATTTAAAAAAAAAAAAAGAAGGTGACTTAGAGATCTCCCCTACTGGACTGTACAGGAATCAGATTGACTACACTGTGGAAAGAATTACTAAGCCAGTTACTAAGTGGAGAATAGGCTATTAATTGCTCATGTGCAAATTCAAATTGAATTTGAAGAAAATGAAACCAAATCCATAAAAGCCATAATATTACCTTGAGTCTATCACACCTGAATTAAAAAAAAATCATCTTAAGAACTGGTTTGAAGCATTTAACTTAAGTTATAGAAGAACAGAGAGGTTGTAAACATCAAGGATATCATCCTTGAAGAGATCAAAAGATCATTACAAAGAAAAAGGAGGAAGAGAAACCATAATAGATGCCAGCGGAGACCCTGAAATTGCCCCAGTATGTCAAGAAGCCAAAATAAAGGGAAGAGACACCAAAGTTAAGGAACTGAACGGAAAATTTCAAAGTGCAGCTTGAGAAGACAAAGTAAAGCATTAAAATTGAATGTGCAAAGAGCTGGAGTTGGGAAATAGAAAGGGGAAAACTCACTTGACCTTTCTCAAATGGAATGAACTTAAAAACAAATTCAAGTCTCAAGTTGCAATACTGAGACATGCCATGGGCAAAATCTTGAATGATCCAGGAAGCACCAAAACAAGATGGAAGGAATACAAAGAGTCATTGTACTGAAAAGACTTGGTTGACACGAAAATAATTTCTGAAAATACCACATTAATAAGAGCCAATGGTAATGAAGAAAGAATTTAAAATTAAAATAAAGGCATTTGCAAAAAATTGAGGCCCTAGGACTCAATGTAATACTAACTTAAATATTTCAACTATTAGCAGCAGCCCTGGATGTGTTCACCAGTCTATGCCAGGAAATTTGGAGGAGAGTTGCTTGGGAACTGACAGGAAGAAATTCAAATTTGTTCCCATTCCTAAGAAAGGTGATCCAACACAATGTGGAAATCCTCAAGCAACATAATCCACTTCCTAAACATGCCTCCGGAAACTCTATGAACTTTGTAAATGTCGATATTTATAGAAAGGCTTCAGGCCTTTTGTTCATAGGGTCACTATGAGTCATGTGTTACTCAAAGGTAATCAACAACAACATAACAATATCATAAATAATATCATTCCTATCACTTGCAAAAAAATGTTTCTGAAAAACATAAAAAAATAAAAACAAAAATGGCTAGAACAGTACATACACAGAGAACTGCCAGAAGTTCAAGCTGGTTTTCAAAGAGTCAGTGGCATCAGGGATATCATTGTTGATGTTAGATGGGTCCCGGCTGAAATCAGAGGATAACAGAAAGAATGTCTATTTATGCTTTATTGACTATGCAAAGTCATTTGACTATGTGGATAATAACAAATCATAGTTAACAATGAGAAAAATGGGAATCCCAAAACACTTAATTATGCCCTTACAAAACCTGTACCTAACAAGAAACTGCTGTCTGAACAGAGCAAAGGAACATGCATGGTTTAAAATCAGAAAGAGTGTGTGTCAGAGTTGTATCCTTTCTCCATATTGATTCGTTCTGTATGCTGAGAAAAGTATTTGGGAAGCTGGATTCTGTGAAGAAGAGTGTAGCCTCAGATTCAGAGGAAGACTCATCAACGACCTTCATTGTGCAGATGACACACCTTGCTTTATGAAAATGAGAAAGACTAGAAACGCTACAGAAGATCAAAGAGTATAGGTGTGAATATTGATTACCTGTCAACATTAGGAAGACAAAATCCTCACCACTAGACGTATAAGTAACATCATGATGGATGAAGAAATGGTTGAAATTGTCAATGATTTCATCTTACTTGGATCTGCAATCACATGCTTGGTACCAGCAGTCAGGAAATCAGGAGGCAAATTGCATCAGGCAAGTCCACTGTCAGGGACCTCTCAAATTATTGAGGAAAAGGAAAAATAATGTCAGTTTGAAAACTAAAGTGCACCTGATTCAGGCCATGGTCTTTTCTGTCACTTGCCATGCGTCTGATAGCTGGACAATGAATAAAGATTATGTAAGAAGAAATGATGATTCTCAGTTATGATGTTGAAGAAGAAAGAGTACTGAGTATTTCATAGACTACCAAACGAACAAACAGAAATGTCTTAGAAAAGATACAGCCAGAGAGCTTCTTGGAGGTAAGGACAGCAAAGCTTCATCTCATGTACATTGGGGTGTTGCTAGGAAAAAAAAAAAAAACACCAAACATTTCTTGAAGAGGGACATCATGTTTGAAAAGTGAAAGATCAACAAAAGAGAGGATGACGGTCAAGGAGTTGGGTTGGCTCTGTGACTGCAGTAATGGGCTGAAGTGTGTCAGAGATGATGAGGATGGCACAGGATAGGACAGGACTTGGAACTGATGTTCATAGGGTCACAATAAGTCATAGTCTACTCGACTAACAGGAAGACACTGCAGTTAACAAACAATCTATTCTGCTGTCCTGAATTCTTATTAATTAGATCATCTAATACGTTAGGCAACTAAGTTTTCTTCCACATTATGCTCTGAATTAATAGGACATGGATAAGGGTCTCAAATGCTCTTACTGAGAATAAAGAACACATCTCCATAGCTTTTAAGTTCATTGCTAACAATGACCAGTTTTCATAGAACAAATTTGACACATAACCTTGTATGTGTCAGAATGGAAATGTGTTGCATAGGATTTTCTGTAGCTAATTTTTCAGAAATAAATTGCCAGGCCTTTCTGAATGGACTCAGACCTTTCATTCCCAGCTAAATCAATTAGCGATTTATACTACTCATGGAATGCAGTTTATTACTATATGACCTGTATGCATTAATTTATGCATCTTTCCTTTTTTATTTTGTCTCAATGATTGAAGCGTCTAGAAGTACAGAAATGCATAAATGCATTTTACCTAAAAGTAATCAAGCTGCATTTAACAAAAAGTCAAGCTTGTTTTACTTAAATGCACTGTCTTCTTAAAGATCCATGTGGATAAGCTCAGCATTAATGAAATGAGTAATAAACATTACATTACTATGATGGTTATTACTGAAATTTAATCATGTAAATGTCTCTCAATTCCCCATGGTAAAAGCCTAAGTACTATTTTCAATGTATGTTCTTCCTTTTCTCATAGACCTTACATATTTAAACAATTTAAACTAAACAATAACAAATGTTTTATATAATCACAAGAATTGAACTCAGCTTTTTCATTACAATAGCACCACATTATACCATAACAATCCTCACTTATTTCTTCTGAGTTGACTCACAATTTTACTAACAATTTTAGAGAGTATTATGATAGATTTTTTTATTACTGTTTGTGGAACTAAGCCCTATAATTAATTTATTGTATATGAAATGTTCATAAGCACCATTCAAATTTTTATTAAACATGTATTATGTACTATGCACATTTCTCAGGGAGCTCTGGTGCTCACCTGTGCTTAAATCCCAAAGGCATGAGGTTTGAATCCACCAGCTGCTCCGAGGAAGAAAGATGAAGAATTTCCTCCTGTGACATTTTAGTGCCTCAGAAACCCCCCTGAGGGTCAGCTGTGGGTCGTTTTTTTTTACTTAAAGGTACACAACAACAACCTGTACATTTCTCAGCTTTAGAAGACATCAGATCTTCTTTTTAAAACAATACAGTATGGAAAATTCTAGGATACCATGAGTTAAAATAAATACTAACGATTTTTTATATAAAATGATCCATCTGAAATGTTATTTTAAGTTAAGATGGGCCTATAATCTACGTTAGAATTTCACTAACGTTCTGATTTACGACCTCTCAAGAAGTATGCGGAGACGTAAAATGGTATTCTGTGTTGAATAAAAGTTGGTGTCAGTTTCTTCTGTCAAACCCCATCTAGGGGATCAACACACTTAAATTCTAAGGAAATCACAAAGTAGGCTGTCCTATATACCTCATGCGCAGAGTTTTGAGGATATTTTGAGTTATTTTAATAATCTTTCGTTCGCAGAAGCAAGGGGATGTACTATAAAGTTTTAAAGTTAGAGTCAGATGTTTTACATTGAAACAATTTGGGGATACATATCAAGGAACCAAATTATTCATTAGTGGTGGGAATGAGTGTGTTCGAGACTGCGAGGTTGGCACCGGATAGAACGGCGCTGAGGGCTCTTGTCCGTAGGGTCGCTGTGAGTCGCAAGCGACTCGATGGCACATAACACCAACAACAATGGTTTTTAAATGGTTGTCAAGTTAAAGATAACTTATACCTTCCCTAAGCACAACACATTTAGATATTGTCTGTACCATCCTCACAATCTCTGACACATTTAATCACAATACTGCAGTCACGGTGTCAATGCATCTTGTTGAGGGTCTTCCCTTTTTTCACTGACCCTCCACGTTTCCAAGCATAGGTCTTATACCAGTAACATCCTCCAAAAATTCCTTTATTATGACAGAATGGCATGCCATCAGAAAAATCACAAAGACAAAGAATTCTCAGTAACATGGGAAAACAATGAGGTAAAAAGATAAAAGATGAAAAATTTATGCAGAACACAAGCATAACTTCACTTAAATGTATTTATTAACTGGATGAATATTCATAGCAGTTTTCAGTATGGTGTTAGTTGTTAAGTGACATCACAGCATAATGAGCCTATGAATAATGAATCTGAACCTTGCCTTATCCTGTGCCGTCCTCATCATCTTCGACACACTCAAGCTTACTATTACAGTTACTGTGTCAATTCTTCTTTTTAAGGATCTTCTACTCCTATACAGGCTCTCACCTTTCCAAGTAGGATGTCCTTTTCCAAGGACTGGCCTCTCCCAACAAAATGCATAAAGTATGTGAGTCAAAGAAATTAAAATGGAGATATGAATGGAGATATGTACACCTGTGTTCATAGCATTTTTTTCATAATGGCAAGAAAATATAAAAAGTCCAAATTTCCATCAATGAATGGATTGAGAAATTGTGATACATTCACACAATGAAAAACAATGAAGCACTCAGAAACAATTCTTTCATAAAATACTATAAAACATGGAAGAGTCTAGAGAGCATTATGCTGAGGGAACTAACTCTGACTCATAAGGACAAATACTACACATCTGATCTATACCTATTTATCTATGGCCATTAATGTAGAAAAAGAAAGATTAATAGTAAAATGTGTATGAGGCTCCACAGGGGAGAGGATGGGAGCAGAGGAGTGAGAATGGACAAAGGGGAAATCATAGAGTCATACATTTTGGTGGGTGGGTGAGGGAGGGTTAAGGAAGCAGAAAAGATCCTACACGGATCTTGAGCAATAGGATAATGGTGGCCATAGTTCAATGATAATTAATTTTATAAAACATAAATTTGGGATATACTGGAGAGCATTATGCTGAGTGAACTAAATCAGTTCTTAAGGACAAATACTGCATAAGAACATTATTGTAAAAATAGAAGGATAATTAGTAAAATGTATATAGGAATCCAAGGGGAAAAGGATAGGGGTAAAAGGATGAGGATGAGTGGGGATGAAATCACAGGTTTGCACAATTTGCTGGGTGGAGGGAGAAGGAAAAGAAAATGGGAAAGATCCAACGGGAATGTGAAAAGACAGGGTAATGTTGGGCACAGTCCAATGGTGATTAATTTTGTAAAATATAATTACTAGGAATGATTGTATGAAACACAATGTGAAGGAAGGATAGTGTATCACAATGTATATGAACTTTGTATTTGAACCAATATAAAATATTTTTTTAAAATACTGCATAAAACTATTAGTGTAAAATTAGAAGGAAAACTAGTAAAATGTGTATAAATGTTCAAAAAGGAAAGAAAAAAAAGGGAAGGGGGTAGGAGAAGAGGAAGGGTGGGATGACTGGGATAGTAGAGTTTAGCGGGTAGATGGAGGACTTGAAGAGGCAGGATAATGATAACAAGTGGAGATTAATAATAATTAAATAAAACACAATGGATAGGAATGATTATATGAAACAATGTAAATGAAAGGTTGTATAAAACACAAAATATAACAATATGCAATGTATATAAATGGAACAGAATGTATTGAATTATTGTAAGCAAATAAATTTAAAAAAGAAAAAAAACCAACAGAAGATAATACCTGCTTGAAGATGTTTTGTTATATACCATCAATCAGAACTGACTCACAGCTGACCCTCTGGCAGATTTTCGGAGGCTTAAATAGCACAAGAGGAGATTGCACATCTTTCTTGAAAATCTAATTTGGTAATAGATACAAGATTAGTCTAAGGAAAAGATTAAAGCCCATGCAGTACTCTGAGGAGATTTGCATTTGAACGGATTTGTAAAGCCACGTTGGACTTTCAATTGAAGAGATTCACATTTGAGAGAAAGACAAGCAAAGAGAAGGAAATAAAAGAGCTTAAAGCTGTTTGGCTTCTAAGGCAGGGTAAAGTTGATGCCCATTAGTGTCCACTTCCAAAACTTGAAGCTAAACAGAGCTGGCACGTATACTTCCTCAGAGTGGTCACTTTAGCCCTTAAATGGTTATCATTTTTCTTCAGTAATTTGGAGGAGTCTTGACTGCAGATTTTCTAAGTGCAATACATCTCCTGATCTCCTGGCTGCTGATATCAAGTATATTGGTTGTACATCCAAGTAAGATGAAGTTGTTCTGCATCTATCATGATGTTGCCTGAATGATTAATAGAAACAAAAGAAAGCATTTTCTGCTGTACATCCACCATCTTCGTACAGGCACAAACCCTAATCCTTCAGCTTCTACCTGCCTTGTTCTAAGCTCCTGGGCTTAGAGCAATCAAGCAATGGCAATGGAAGAAAGTATTTCCCACCGTACCTCCAACATCTTCCTTCAGGTAGAACTATTGACCCTTTGGCTTCCACTATCTTAGCTCAAAACTCCTGGGCTGGCTCTAGTCATTGTTAGGTGTTATTAAGTAGAGTACAACTCATAGTGACTCTATGAACAGCCAACCTAAATTCTGTCCTATCCTGTGCCATCCTAACCATTTCAGACATACTAGAGACCATTACTGAAGTCACCTTGTCAAGCCATCTCATTAGATTCTTCCTCTCTTTCACTAACCCTCCCTCTTTTCAAGTATGATGTCTCTTTCCAAGTAATAGCCTCACCTCGCTACATGTCCAAAGTATGAAATTGGAAGCTTCGCCATTTTTGCCTCCAAGGAGCACTCTGGCTGCACTGTTGCCATGACTGATCTGTCTGTACTTTTAGTAATCCATTCAGTGCTCTTCTCTAACACCACAACTCAAAGGCATCAATTCTTCTTCTGTCATCTATACTCATTGTGCAACTCTATGATGTGTATGTAACAGGTGATTGAGACTATGGCTTGAATCAGGTGCATGTCAGTCTTCAAACTGATGTTATTGCTCCTCAGCATTTTTGAGAGGTTCCTGACAGCAGACTTGCCCATTATAATAGGTCTCTTGATTTTCCTGGCTACTGAAACCAAGGGTGTTGATCGTTGATCCAAGCAAGAGTTAAAAAAATTAATGGTTTCAATCCTTCCTCCATCTATCATAATGTTGCAAATCAAAACAGTAATGAACTATCATCTCACCCAATAACAACAGCAAAGTACAGAAGGTTAGAAAAAAAAATCATATGTAGGCCAAGATGTAGAGAGATTGGAAGTTACAAGCACTGCTGATATAAATGTAAAATTATTTCTGTGAAAGACAGCAAGTTGATACATCAAAAAGTTGAAAATAGAAATACCATTTGGTCCAGCTATCTCATAACTGGGAATATAACTTAATGTAATCAGAACTGAGACACAAATGATTGTTTATACAACCATGTTTATTGCAACATTTTTCACAATAGCAAAGAGATAGAAGCATCCCAAGTCCTCATCAGCAAATGAATAGATAAGAGAAATGGCCTTTCCCCCTCCCATATAATGGAGTATTACACAGCATTAAAAAACAATGAACTCATGAAATACTACATAACATGGGTGAATCTGGAGGACATTATGTTGAAGGAAATATCTCAGTCACGAAAGGACAAATGTTGTATAAAACCACTGTTATAAATATAGGATGGGGGGGGGTGACAGTGAAGAAAATAATGGACAGGTAATTTCTGTACTGGAATAAGTGAAGAGAAAACAAATCCAAAATGAATAGATGGTGACACATTACATGAATTGCAATTAACAATCTGGAACAGGTTATATTGTTATTGTGTGCCATTGAGTTGGGATTGACTAATAGTTGACCTTCTAATGGGTTTTCAGAGGCATTCTCAGCATAATATTATTTTCTATTGTCAAGCCCTTCCTGAAAACACACCCTCAGTATATGAGATGAAGTTTCACTATGCATGATTCTAAAGGAATATGTGGATTAAAGTTCCCCCAGGACAGATTTGTTTGTTCTTTTGGCAGGCCATGGGATATTCAATATTCTTTCTCACCTGCTAACTTAATGGTAAGGATTTGTGCTCCTAGTCCAAAGATGTGGTTCAAATCCACCAGATGCCTCATGGGAAAAAGATGAACAATCTTCTGTCTTACTATTTATTGCCTCAGAAAACCTTCTGAATGGTCTGACTGGATGGTGCATAACAATAACAGTAACAATATTTGTTAGTCCATAAGGTATTCAATACTCTTTGTAGACAGCACAATTCAAAGACATCAATTATCTTTTGTAATTCCTTATTCATTATCAAACTTTCAGATGCATTAAAAAGTAGAACATACTATGGTTTGGATTAGTTTACTAGTTTCAACTAACTCTTTAAATTTGTACATATTAAAATAAAGAAACTAAATTCTAGAGAAGAATCTCAATGGAATCATGCATAAAATTTGGATGATAATAACAAAAGCCTGAGTTTACACAAATGCCAAAGAATAACCCCAGTTCATGCTCCTTTGAAAATCCTGCGTTTTTCTCACACCTCTGCACTTCCAGTTGTCTTTGAGATTGAAAATGGAAATGTTTAAATACCAAAGACATGAGTCTTTTCATGTTATTTATGTAGTGACCAGGGCAGGAAGTATCACAAATCTCATGAGGATTCCCTTTCTTGTGTTATTCTCACTGCTCTCTCTCATATTTGCAGGGGTCTAGATAGTTCAGAGGGCTTTCTCAAAAGCAAATTGACCTGACTTTTTCTCAAAGGCAAATCCTAAGGGTCCTCAAACTTGTGTTTTCTAAACCATGTAAGAAGCTAAGATAACCACATCCTAGCAAACAAAGTAAGATTTCCTGATCTGAGAACTAGATTCATTAAAATGTTAGAGGATCCCACACATTTTAAAGATCTAATCTAAGCCTTACTCAAAACAATCTCACAACTCTCATCTGCAAGTAAGTCTAATGAACCAAGTTGGATCAAGAACACACAACCAAGTACACTTAACCTTATTCCTATCTAATTAATATGGGTTTCTCTAATTCTACTTTAAAAAGTCAAGTACTACAGTTTGCAGTAAAAGTAGGCTATATCAGAACCAAATACCAGTGTCAGGATTCAGGAATAGAAAATGAGATATAGTAGATGGCACTTAACAAGAACAATTTAAAAAAAAAAGGCTGCTGCTAATATAGATCTTCTGCTTTGGGAGGAGCAAATAGAAAAAAAAATACTTCCATCTGGGAAGATGCAAAGAAAAATTACATGTTTCTGCTAGATGAAGTGGTCACCTCCAGGAGACATTATATATAGGATGGGTACAGGCTGTAGAATTCTGCCCTCACTTGCCTCTCTATCTAGTCCATTAGGAGTTGGACTATCAACCCAAACTCTGCACCTTTCTGATGATTCAAATCCACTAGATGCTCTGTGGGAGAAAGATGGGCATTGTGATTTACAGCCTTAAAACCCACTAGAATGCTATGAATTGGTTCCAATTTTATTATAATGAGTAAGCAAGTTCTCCCCCATATGAGTGTCTGCTTTTTATTCTCTTCCCTGGCTGATTTTACCAGCAAGCACACCTAAAGTACAAAGTAAAGAATATACCACTTTCTTCCTCATATTGTCCAGCATCCTGAATGATCTGTCCCACATATAGATTGAAAAGGTATGGAGATAGGATGCATCTCTGCCACATTCCTTTTCTAATTTTAAATCATGCAGTGTTTTCCTTACTCTGTTCTGAGGATTGCTTCCTGGTCTGAGTAGAGGCCTTCATGACTACAATCAGTGTTCCAACATTATCATTCTCCTCAAGGTTAGCCACAATTTGCTATAGTCCAAAGTAAAAACGCTTTACATAGTCAATGAAACAGATAGGCATTCCTCTGGTACTCTTTGCTTTTGGCTAGAATACATTTGACCTTGGTGATAATTATTCAAGTGCCATGACCTCTTCTAAATTCAGCTTGTATTTCTGGTAGTTTTCTGCCAATGTACTATTCATGTCTTTTTTTTATAATCTTCAGCAAAATTCTGCTTACATTTGATAAACCAGATGACCTGGAGGGGGGGGTGAATATCAAGAATATCATTCATGAAGAATGTAAAAGTCCATTGCAAAGACAGAGAAGGAAGAAAAGACCAAGAGGGTTGTCAGAAGAAACTCTGAATATTGCACTAGCATGACAAGAAGCCAAAGCAAAGGGAAGAAAGCAAGATATTAAGGAGATGAACAGATAGTTAAGTGCAGGAAGACAAAGTATTAAAAAGAAATGTGCAAGGAACTAGATTCAGAAAATCAAAACAGCCAAACTTGCTGAGCATTTCTTAAGCTGAAGGAACTGAATAACCAATTCAAGCCTTGAGTTACTATATTCAAGGATGCTTTGGACAGAATATTAAATGATCCAGGAAACATTAAAAGAAGATGGGAAAAGTATACAGAGTCATTATACCAAAATGAATTGGCAGACACAGAAGAATTTCATGAAACAAGATATGAGCAAAAGCCTGTGATGATGAAGGAAGAAGTTCAAGCTGCTCTAAAAGAATTGGCAAAAATAAGGCCCCAGGAATTGATGGCATATCAATTGACATATTTCAACAAACAAACGTTACCCTAGATGTGCACCAAGTGTGCCAAGAAATCTGAAGAACAACAACCTGACCAATTGACTGAAAGAGATCTATATTTCTCCCCATTCCAAAAAAAGGTAATCCAACAGAGTGTGTAAATTATCAAATCGTATCAATGATATCACATGCAAGCAAGATTCTGCTGAAGATTACTCAAAAATGACTGGAAAAGCACATCAACAGAGAACTGCCTTAAGTGTAGGCTGGGTTTAGAAGAGGCCATGGTACTGGAAATATTATAGCTAATGTTAGATGGATCTTGGCTGGAAGCAGAGTACCAGTGGAATGTCTATCTGTGTTTCATTGACTATGCAAAGGAATTTGACTGTGTAGATCACAACAAACTGTGGCTGACTCTGAGAAGAATGGGAATCCCAGAACACTTGATCGTGCTTATGCAAAACCTATAGTTGGACTAGGAGGCAGTCATCAGAACAGAGCAAGAAAATACTGCATGGTTCAAAATTGGGAAGGGTGTGAACCAAGAATGTGTCCTATCTCTGTATCTTTTCAGTCTATTTGCAGAACAGATTATCCAGAAGGTTGGGCCCTATGAGGAGAAATGTGTCATTAGGATTGGAGTTAGACTCATTGACAATCTGCATTATGCAAATGACACAACCCTGCTTGCTAAAACTGAGGAGGACCTAAGTACTTGCTGCAGAGGGTCAAGGACTGAAGACATCAATATGGATTGAAGCTCAATATCAAGAAAACAAAGATTGTCACCACTGTCCCAATTGACAGCATCATGATAGATGATGAAGAGACTGAGATTATTAACAGCTTCAGTTTGCTTGGCTCTACAATCAACACTCGTGGTGCCAGCATCCAGGAAATTAAAAGAATAATTCCATTGGGAAAGTCTGCTGTCAGAAACCTCTCCAAAGGAGAAGAGCAACAATAATAGCCTGAAGACTAAGGTGCACCTGAAACAGGCCATGGTCTTTTCAATTACTTGCTATGCATCAAAAAGCTGGACAATGACAAGGGATGATGGAAGGAGAATTGACACCTTTGACCTGTGGTGCTGGAGAAGAGTATTGAATATCCCATAGATTGCTAGGAGGACAAACAAGTTCATCCTGGAGAGGGTGATGCCGGGCTGTTCCTTAGAGGCAAGAATTCTGAAACTTTGTCTGACATACTTTGGACATGTTGCAAGATGGGATCAGTCCTTGGAGAAGGACGTCATGCTTGGGAGCATGGAGGAACAGCACAGGAGAAGAAGACCCTCAATGAAATGCATTGATTCAGTGACTGGGAAAATGGGGGTAGATATATCAGAGACAATAAGACTGGCACAGAGTAGAGCAGGGTTTATGGATGTTGTACATAGGGTCGCTATGAATCACAGGTGACTAGAGGCTACATAATAACAACAAACAATAATGATGTTGTATTGTTTTTATGTGCTGTCAAGTAGCAACTCATAGCCACCTTATGTATGAAAACTCTGAAGCCTACCCTGTTGAGCTAGTTTCACTTACCCAACACCTACCCTCATTGTCCCTCCAGGCCATACACCCAAAGTATTTGAGACAGAGCTTCAAAATCCTAGTCTTCAAGGAGAAACTTGGTTTCACCCTCTACAAGGTAGATCTATTTGTTTTCTTGGTGGTTCATGCTATATTCAAGATTCTTCTCCAGCACCACAACTCAAAGGCATCAATTCTTCTCTTATCCTCAATCATTCACTACCCAGCTTTCTGATACATGGCAAGTAATTGCAAAGACCGTGGCTTGGAATAAGCACACTTTAGTCTCTAGACTGACACCACTGCTTCTTCGTACTCTGGACAGGTCCCTGACAGCAGAACCAGTGCAATTAATCTTTTAATTTTCTGACTGCTGGTGTTAAACGTTTTGACTGTGCAACTGAACGAGCTGTAACTCTTAACAACCTCAATCTCTTCTCCATCCATCATGGTGCTGCCAACTGGCACAGTGTTGAGAATCTTTGTCTTCTTGATGATGAGATTCAATCTATATTGAAGACTATAGTCCTTGACGTTCTGCAGCAAGTACTTCAGGTCCTCCTCAGTTTCAGAAAGCAAGGTTGTGTCATTTGTATAATGTAAGTTGTTGATGAATCTTTCTCCAATCTTGATGCCGCATTTCTCTTCATAAAGCCCAGGCTCCCAAATGATCTATTCTGCATATAGATTGAAAAGGTATAGAGACAGGATGCATCCCTAACACACTCTGTTCCTGATTTTGAACCACACAGTGTTTCCCTGTTTTGTTCTGAGGACTTCTTCCTGGTCCAAGTATAGATTTTGCATAAGCACAATCAAGTGTTCTGGGATTCCCACTCTCCTCAGTTTGTTGTGATCCACACAGTTTTAAGCCACTGGGAGGTAGTTGAAGATACGGGATTAGACGTCACAAAAGTTATTTCAAGTACAATAAAATAGTTCCATTGACTGTGAGAAGTATCAGCCTGTAAGAAACAAGAGGAGAACGAAATGTCTTTTAAAAGATGAATTAATGAGAAAAGAGGAAATATCAGAGGATTGTTATAGTATTGACCTTGAGTCTTCCAAGGATCATACTCCTTTCCAAAGAATAGCCCCTCCTAGCAATATGCCTGAAGTACATGAGGCAAAGTCTCATCGTTCCTGCCTCCAAAGAGCACTCTGGCTACACTCTCTTCAAGACATATTTGTTCTTTTAGCCATTCATGACATGTTCAGTTTTCTTCTCCAACACCACAACTCAAAGGTATCAATTCTTCTGTCACACTTAGTCATTATCCAGTTCTCAGATGCATAGCAAGTAATTGGAAAGACCTTGACTCAATCAGATGCACCTTAGTCCTCAAACTAAAATACATCATTACTCCTGAATAATTTTGAGAGATCCCTAACTACAGACTTTCCTAGTGGAATGTATCTCCTTATTTCCTAACTGCTAGTACCAAGGATGTTAATTGACAGTTTTAATCTTTCCTATATTTATCATGAAGTTACCTAGTCCAGTGGTAAGAATCTTTGTTTTCTTGACATTGAGATGCAATCTGTATTGAAGTCCATATTCTTTGATCTTCTGCAACAAGTGTTTCAAGTTCTCCTCACTTTCACCAAGCAAGGTTGTGTCATCTGCATAAGCAAGTCATTGATGAGTTTTCTTCCAATCCTGATGCCACATTCCTCTTCAAAAAGCCCATCTTCTCTAATAATTTGCTCAAAATACAGATTGAAATAGATATGGAGACATACAACCTGATACACTCTTTTCTATTTTTATTTTCTTGTAATCAAGTTTTTATTTCTATTTCAATCCAATGCCTGTTTTCCACAGAATTGTATTTGAAACTACCTCTATCTAGTTATACTTGGTTAACAGAATTTAGTACAATCTATTTAGAATACCCTATTCCATATGAGAGGAAACACAATACTCCCTCCCTTTTCCAAGTGGATAAGAATAGGAAACATTTTAAAGTGTAAATATTTCTTTTGGGGGGGTTAGATTTTGGGGTGTTTTGTTTGTTTGTTTGTTTTTGTTTTTTACATTTTTTCTTAATTTTAAACCATGTAGTGTTCCCTTGCTCTGTTCACACAACAGCCTCCTGATCTAGGTATAGCTTTGCATGTGCACAATTATGTGTTCTTGGATTCCTTATTGTCTCACTGTTAGCCAAAACTTATGATCTACATAGTCAAACACTTTTGCATAGTCAATAAAGCATAAATAGACCTCCTTATGGTAATCCTTACTTTCAGCTAGGATCCATCTGACATCAGCAATGATATCGCTGGTGTCATAGCCTCTTCTAAATCCTGCTTGAACATCTAGAAGTTCCTTATGTATGTGGTGTTCCAGTCAGTTTTGAATAATCTACAGCAGCATTCTGCTTGTTTCTGATATTATTATAATCCTTCATGAGGCTTGGGGACTGAAGTCTCTCTGTTGTTGTTGTTGTTGTTATTATGTGCCGTCGAGTTGTTTCCGACTCATAGCGACCCTATGCACAACAGCCCTAAACCCTGCTCTATCCTGCGCCAACCACACTGCCTCTGACACACCCATCCCGATTACC
>NW_006400062.1:2584214-2624523 GCF_000299155.1 Elephantulus edwardii
GTCACCCATTATTATCAATGCATCTTGATTGCATGTTCGATCTATCTCTGACTGTAAAAGTTGGTAGAAATCATCTATTTCTTCTTCTTTGGCTCTGGTTGTTGGTGCATATATCTGAATGATAAGAGGAGTCTCTCTACACTCTGAAATTCAGCCCGATAAGTGGATGAGATGGCTGGCGGCTCCATGGCGGCTCCTCTTGGTGGCACTTAGGCAAGGAAAGTTTCTGGGGGTCTTTCACGTTGTGTGTTACTGTCCTTTTTGCCCTTCAGAGGCTGATGGGCGGCCCTGACCCTTAGAGTAAAAGGTAAGTAAGGGTGGGGTCGAGCCTGTGGAGTCTGCTCCAGGCCCTAGTTAATATCCTTCACATGCCTTGGGGAGCGAGAAAGAGCAGTTGGCCTAATGGACAGAAAGCTATGCTACCAAGCCAATGGTGAGTGACTCTATTCCGCGGCCCTTGGGCCTGCCTTTAATTGTTTTTGGTGAAACATTCATTTAGGTCGTGTAACCCTGGTATGTCCACTTGCTGTACAGAGGTAACTCGTGGTTGCTGAGAAGCAGAGCACTGTGACACTGATGTCACATGGTGGACAGTGTTTGGTGGAGCTCCCTGCTTAAAACAAGCTTGGAAGCAGTAGTGGCTTCCACTTCCACAGTAGCTTGCGTCTGGAAACCCTATGAACCTGGAGAGCAGATGAAAGTTATACAGGAGGTGTCCAGGACTTTCGTTCATAGGGTCGCTATGAGTCACCTGTAACTCGACAGCACTTAACGACGAGGATGATATTAATATTATTTAACAGTCTCCATATTCTGTTGGATCACCTTTCTTGGGAATGGGAGCAAATATGGACCTCTTCCAATCCATTGGCCAAACAACTGTCCTCTAAATTTCCTGGCACAGACTAGTGAGCCCATTCAGGGTTGATCTTTTAATTGAAACAAGTCAACTGGTATCCTATCGATTTCTGGGGCCTTATATTTTGCCAATGCCTTCAATTCATTATTGTTGGTTCCTGTTCATATAGTACTTCCTGAAATTGTTCAGTATCATTCAGTTATTTTGGGTACAGTGATTCTGTCTATTCCCTCCATCTTCTTTTCATGCTTTCTGGATCATTCAATGTATTTCCCATAGCATATTTCAATATTTCAATTTGCGGCTTAAATTTATTTTTCAGTTCACTCAACTTTAGAAGTGCAGAGGAAATTCTCCTCTTTTTATTGTCCAACTCCAGCTCTCTGTACATTCCATTACAATACTTTGCTTTGTCCTCTCAAGATGTCCTTTGACATCTTCTTCTGTCCAGCGCTTTTACTTTGACAAGTTTTCCCTTTGTTTTGGCTTCTCACCACTCTAGTGCAATTTTCAGTCTCTTCTGATATCCATTTCATTTTTTTCCCTTTCTCCTTTGTCTTTGTAATGACCCTTTCCCTTCTTCGCGGATGATATCCTTGATATCATCCCACAACTCATCTGGTATTCTTGGATCATTAGTGTTCAATGTTTGCAACCTATTCTTAAGATGACATTGAAATTCAGATGCAAGAGATTCAAAGTCATGTTTTGGTTCTCATGGATTTATTTTCATTTTCTTCATGTGCTGGAAGCCTCTTGTTTAAACAAGTTAGGACCCAGTGAGTTGGCCTTTGTGATTAAAAGTTAGTTGGACTTTCAGACTTAATGGCCCTGGAGCCTGGTGTGAAGATTTATCTGCTGTTAAAGTTACAAGCTAAGTTGTCAGTTGATTGTGTTTGGGAAGAACATCCTTACAATTGGTACAGCACTTGTCTGTCATTTTGCTGTACTGAGATAATGTGTGGGTTGCTAGATACTAAAAGTATGCCACTGGGTCTTTCAAATGTGACAAGGGTAGACAGATTTTAGTAGGTTCCCAGATTAAGACAGACTAGGAAGCAGGATTGGCCATCCACTTTTTTCTGTCTTCTTTTTTTTTTTTTTAATTTTTATTTCTGTTCATTCATTGTTGCACTTTTCTCCCTGTCCAATCTACCCACGCCCAATTTGCTTTTCTTTTTGAAAAGTGAAAGAAAAAAATTCTTTCATTGTTATTCAATCCCTTCCCCCAAGTCCACTCCACTATGCATCCTCTGTTCTGGATTTCTGTTATAACAATAATACCTAATCATATATCCTTTTAAACAGTTCTCTCCCTCATCTGTTTCAATGCAGTATATATTATTTATCCCATCTTTCTCAATCTCCCCCTAACCCCTATGTCAGTCGTCTTTTATAACAGTGGCACTATGCAGTATTTGTCTTTTTGTGACTGAGATATTTCACTCAGCATAATGTCCTTCAGGATCATCCATTTTGTGTAATATTTCATTAGTTCCTTGTTTTTCAATGCAGCATAGTATTCCCTTGTGTGAATATACCAGAGATTTTCTATCAATTTGTTTGTTGGTGGCCACTTGGGTTGTTTCCAACTTCTTGCTAATGTGAATAAAGCCACAATAAACATGGGTGTGCATATATCTGTTTGGGTGGAAGCTATGATTTCTTTAGGGTATATTCCCAGTAGTGCAATTGCTGGGTCAAATGGTATATCTATTTGCAACTTTTTGAGAAAGCACCATAGAGCCTTCCGTAGTGGTTGCACCATTTTACACTCCCACCAAGAGTGAATAAGAGTTCCTATTTCTCCACAACCTTGCCAGCATTTGCTGTTTGCTCTTCTGTTAAATTTTGCTATTCTTACTGGGATGATATCTCATAGTTGTTTTTATTTGGACCATCCACTTCTTAAATAACTGGCATCTAAAAACCCTATAAGCAGTAAAATACAGATAGTCATAGTAGTAGTGTAAGAAAAATTAACTTATGGAAAATGAAATGGAATCCTTAAACATCAACATATTAGTCATGTAAGAAGAAGATGGATTACCTTTGGCCACCTGGAATCTGGTAATCACATGGTATACTATGCTTGGAATGAAAAGCATAAAAAGAATAGTGTTGCATTCATAGACAAAAAAAATCTATTTTTAGTTCTATCCTGAAGTACAGTTTTGTGAGTGATAGGATATTATCCATATGCATACAAAAAAGACCCATTAATACGACTCTTATTCAAATATATGCTCCTACATCTAAGGTCAAAGAGGAGGAAATTGAAAATTTTTACCGTATCTTGCAGTCCAAAATTAACTGAACATGCAATCAAGATGCATTCCTAATAATTAGTGACTGAAGGTAGAAGTTGAAAATAGTGAAGACAGAATGGACTTGATGATAGAAATGAAGCTGGAAATAGAATCAGATCAAATTTTGCATTTTCAATAATTTATTAATTGCAAATACCTTTTTAAAATAGGTAAAAACAAGAACTTTACATATGGATTTCTCCTGATGGATTGCATAGAAATCAGATTGACTACATCTACATCTGTGGAAGAAATCACTGGAGAAGCTCAATATCAATGATCGAAACTAGGCCAGGGATGGACTATGAGTCAGACCATCAATTACTCATGTGAAAGTTCAAATTGAGGCCAAAGAAAATGAAAATAAGTCTTTTTCTGGTATAGAATAATCACTCTTCATGAAATGGGGCAATGAGGTTTGGTTAGTCAGAATTAGTGAGACTAGCTCAGAACAAGGCAGGATTCAGAGCTACAGTAGTTATGGGTCTCAGGTGATTAGATGGCAAATAACAACATCCTTAAAGAAGCTATCATTTTGGGGGAAAAATTAAAAATCAGCAAAGAAAGAAATACTTCAAGGAAAGGAATTGATACAGTGACTAACATTGGCCTTGGCTGTGGCAGAGATTATGAAGATGGCACAAGATAAGGTTTTGTTCTATTGTTGTAGGACCACTATAAGTCTGAGTTAACAAAGATAAAAATATTAATTTATCTGAAACCTTAATTTAACTGAGTATTTTATATTTCATCTGACAAGCTTTCTTATAGATATATGTCCATTCCTTGGCTACTGCTATTAGATGCCATCGACTCAGCAACTTATGAACAACTGATCAAAACCGAACCTTATCCTGCACCAGTCATAATGTCCAACATGCTCAAGTACAGTGTTGTAATCATTGTGTCAATTCATCTAAATAAGGGTCTTCTTCTATTTAATTGACCCTCTGTTTTCTCCATAATGATGCCTTCTTCTAATGACTGAAAATTCCTGAAAACATGCCCAAAGTATGTGAAATGAGATCTTACTACCTTTGCTCCTAAGAAGAACCCCAGTTGCACTTCATTCAAAATAGATTTGTTTTCTAAAAGTCCATGGGGTACACCACAATTCAAAGGCATCAATTCTTCCTTGGTCTGTCTTATTCATTGTCCAACTTTCAGATGGATATGAAACAATTGAAAATTTCAGCTCTGGGGTCAGGCACATCTTGTTCTTTAAACTGATATCCTTGTTCTTTATTATTTTAAGGGAATCCTTGAAAGAAAATTTGTCCACTATAACATTTTCTTTCCTTTCTCAGCTGCTGCTAACATACATATCAGTTGTGAATCTAAGTAAAATGCATTATTGTTGTTAAGGGCCATCAAGATGACAATGATTCATGGCAACCCTATGAACAACAGATCTGCATGTTTCCCTATCCTGCACCATCCTCAAGGTCTCTGTCATACTCCATCCCACTGTGGTAGTCAATGTATTAGTCCTTCTTGTCAAGGGCTATACATCTTAGGAGGAGAAAGTCTCATCTTTCACCAGAAGAATGGATAATAGATTCAAATTGCCGACTTTGCCCTTTCAGCCCATCCGTTAACCTTCTCTTCCACCAGGGCTCTTAAACCAGACCCATTGCCCTGGAATGGATGGCAACCTTCCATTGGTTTTAGATGCTATAGATCTTAATCAGAGATGTCAATACCTCATCTTTCTCTCCAGGGAAAGGTAGCAGGTTCAAACTGTCAGCTTCACAATTAACAGCCTAGCTTGTAATACATTATACTACCACAATTCTTTATAAAGACTCTTTGCCTCTTCTTCTATTCATGCAAATCGACCTTGTTTGGAGACAGCTCTGACCATTGTCAGCCAATTTCCTCACTTTCAGTAAGCAGCAAACCTGAGTACTCTTTTGTTAGCCTGAAACTAGTATAAAAGCTACAGTCCTGGTAGGGAACTGAGATATGGAAGAAAAAGTAGCTAGGAGTCAAAACTGACTCAACAACATTGAATTCATTCCCAAATTGATTCATTCCTGCCTTGAGTTCCTTGACGCCTGAAATAAGGGAATGGTTTCTGTTTTCCTGACTGATTGATTTCTCATTTAACACAGTATGGCAGATAACACAAGAAGAAGTTAACAGGATGGACTTCCTTCCCTTGTTTGGAATTATGTTCTGTGGTGAATAAAACAAAAATATTTTTGTCTGCAGAATGAGGCTGACATCAGGGTGGGGGGGTAAGACTGAGGAAAACTGGATAAAATTATGTATACGTATACTGCATTGAAGCCGATGAGGGAGAGAACAGTTTAAAAGTAATATATTTTAGGGCATTATGATTATCATAAGAGTTCGGAATGAGGGTTGCAGCGTGGAGTATACTCGGGGGGTGCAGGGAGTTTTTCTTTTGCTTTTCAAGGAGAAGATCAAACGGTGTGAGGGTGGAGTAGGCGGGGAGAAAAATGCAGCAATGAATGAATGGAAATCCAAAATCTTTGTAAATGTTCATTGAAACTAATAAAAAAAATTGTCTACTATATTGCTGCCTTAATCTTAAAGTTTGAACTACATCATACATGGAAAAAAGCCATTAGGACAAATCCAGAGTAAATGAGACTGCCTATTTATATGAGGAAGGAAGAAAATACCACAGACTAATTTCATTAACTGTAATGCTAAAATATTCAACATTTCAAAAGCAAAGGGAAATATGACATTTTAAACAAGTCACTTTTTCCCCAAACATGGCCATCTTTGACGTAGATATAAGTTATTGCCAGGTTCTTTCTAAAATGTCAAATAGAGTCAAAGAGCTGTTGCCAAGGTACTTGTGTTACCTCTACGCAAGTAATGTTCCTCTCTAAAGTGTCATGTATAACTCTTAATTCAATGTTTGGAAAAATAAACTTACAGAAAGTTTCAGAAGTATTAAAGCAAGCAAAATAACTATCTGATACTTTTTAATTCTATTTTCCATTTTCGTATTCCTATTTTATAAAGCAAAATATGAGACGCTGCATGAGGTTATGCTTTTCAGTATGTATCAGGTTCTGCACATTAAGAAAAGAAAACCTGCAAAATATAGTTGCAAACAATTTACTGAAAGAGCTTATCAAAGCAAGTTGTTGTAAAAACCCATAGTATGTTTTGTGGTTTGGGTTTGCAGGTGTTCATAAGTTGTTAATTTGCCCACTATAGACCATTTTCTAGTAATTGTCTTGCTTATTCTGAAGAGAAAAAAAGTTTTTTCAGGAGTAATGCATAATCATAAAAACAGAGGGGAAGTTGATTTCTTGATACATTATTCTTTTTACTTTAATCTCAAACTGAATCTTAAGGTATAGCAGATTTCCTTTACTATTTTACAATAAAAGAACAAGCACATAAAGAAATGCTCAAAATCCCTAGCCCTAAGAGAGATGCAAATTAAAACAACTATGAGATATCATCTCACCCCAGTCAAAATAGCAAAATTTAACAGAACAGCAAGCAACAAATGCTGGCAAGGTTGTGGAGAAACTGGAACCCTGATTCACTGTTGGTGGGAGTGTAAAATGGTGCAACCCCTGTGGAAAGCAGTATGGCGCTTTCTCAAAAAGTTGCAAATAGAGATACCATTTGACCCAGCAATTCCACTACTGGGAATATACCCTGAAGAGACCATAGCTGACATCCAAGCAGATATATGCACACCCATGTTTAGTGCAGCTTTGTTCACAATAGCAAGGAGTTGGAAACAACCTAAGTGCCCATCAACAAACGAATGGCTAGAGAAGCTGTGGTACATTCGCACAATGGAATACAATGCTGCATTGAAAAACAAGGAACTCATGCAATATTATTCAAAATGGTTGACTCTGGAGAACATTATGCTAAGTGAAATATCCCAGTCACAAAAGGACAAATATTGCATGATGCCACTGTTGTAGAATGGGACTAACCTCAGGGTTGGGGAGAGACTGAGTAAGATAGGTTCAATAATGTATACTGCACTGAAACAGAGGAGGGAGAAAACTGTTTAAAAGAGATATATGACTAGGTATTTCTGTCATCACAGGAGTCTAGAGGGATGGGTACATGGTGGAGGGGACCTGGGGGAGGGTTTGTAAAACAATGAAAGAATCTTTTCTTTTACTTTTCCATAATTTTTGACTCATGTACTTAAAACTTGTTAGTTAAATTTGTGTCTTCTAGATTGCAACACCCCCATGATACATCTTCAAGGATATGAACATGTATGGCTAAGCACAATTAATAACAGTGCATCTAAATTCCAAAATCAATCTCCATAATAGTCTATGTGTTTCCTACTGCCAAAGGGGCCCTTTAGAGTAGTGAGAGAAGATCTTCACCCTGAAACCCACAGCGTCCCTTTTCAGCAGGAAGTAGCTAAGAGAATACACCATCCCCTTTTCCTTATGAATCAGGGTGAAGTCTCTCTCAGGGAGGAGTGATAGGGAATGGCAAAGGACACACTGACAAAGGAGATTAATCAGAACTGGTTTTGACAAGCACTGTGGCAATTGGAAAATTAAAACAGACATTCGGAGGGCGAGGGAAGAAAAAAACTGGGGAGGAGGGTAGAGAGAAAGGGAAACAATGAATGAATGGAAATCCAAAGTCTCTGTAAATGTTCATTAAAACTAAAAAAATTTAAAAAAGTTGTGATTATTTTATCTTCTACTTGCTTGGGCTAAAAGGCTTATTTTTAATTTGGCTAATTTTGGTTTTCTGTGTGCCCCCTCTCATGTTCTACAACAAGCAAGAAGAATAGTGTAATTTATCCAACTTGAAACTTGTACTTATTATAAGATGCAAATCTTAGGTGCTGGATTGGATATCATGGCAGAAATATAAAGAAACCACAGTTTCTGCCATTGAGGCGCTCAGAGTATAATAATCTAGTCAATAGGACTTATTGTTCAATGGTTCTTATGACTTTTTCACAAAAGCTAAAAAATTAAAATATGCTACTGGATCAGAAATGCATTTTCTACCCTAGAGTCACATACATGTAAAGAAAGAGGGAAAAAAAATGAATATAGGATTTCCCACTCTTTTACAAGTTTCCCACAAAACCCACTTTGCCTGACCCACCAGCAAAACAAATTACTAATGAGGGTAGCTAGCAAACCGTGAAACATCCTGTCACATCTTCCTTGTCAATAACTTCTCCAGGCCACATATTATTTACTTATTGGTTAACTTAACAACTGGTACTGCTCTTAAGGGTTTTTCAGATGTCTCATTCTTTTTCATAGAGATCTGGTTGAGAATTCCAAAGCATATCCTCTAAGGATGCTTCCCCTCAAATATTTTTGCAATAAGATTCTTCTGAGATCTCTTTTTAAGTTTTCTCCCCTCAAAATCTTTAGTCCCTTTCTCATATTATTTACTTAAGTGTACAATATTTTGCTTGGCTCTACAATTAACACTCTTAGTACCAGCAGCCAGGAAATAAAAAATGAATTGCACTGAGAAAGTCTACTGTCAGGGACCTCTCCAAAATACTGAAAAGCAACGATGTCAGTCTGGAGACTAAGGTGCACCTGATCCAGGTTGTTGTTGATTGCCTTCGAGTTGAGCACAACTCATAGGAACCCTATGGACAAAAGGCCTGAAGTCCCTCTACAAGCATCAACGTTTATCAAAGTTCATAGAGCCTCTGGAGGCAAGTTGTTTAGGAAGTGGATACCACTCTTTGGCAATTATTTGCCATGCATCATCAGAAAGCTGGACAGTGACTAGGGATGACAGAAGGCGAATGGATGACTTTGATCTGTGGTGCTGGAAAAGAGTACTGAATATATCATGGACTGCTAGGAAAACAAACAAATTCATCCCGAAGAGGGTGAAACCATGCTACTCCTTAGAAGCAAAGATTCTGAAGCATCGTCTGACATACCCTGGTCATGTTGCAAGAAGGGACCAGTCCGGTCCTTGGAGAGGAACATCATGCTTGGGAAGGTGGAGGGACAGTGCAAGGGAGGAAGATGCTCTATGAGATGAATGAACTCAATAACTGGGGTAATGGGGTAATAGGTCTGTCAGAGATGGTGAAGTTGGCTCAGGATAAAGCGGGGTTCAGAGCTATTTTACATAGGGTCAGCTTAAGTCACAAGTGACCCGATGGCACATAACAACAACAACATCATCATAATAGATATTGGTTTGAGACTTATTTTAAAATGTATTTTCTTTAGTAACTTTCTCCCCCCCCCCACTAGAATATGAGCACAATGTGGGCTTGGGAGTCTGTTTAGTTAGCTGTTATTTGCCCATCACTAGTGTCCACTTGACCAACCAACTGGAAGAGATCCATATTTATTCCTATTCCCAAGAAGGATAATCCAAAAGAATGTGGAAATTATCAATTTCATTAATATCACTTATGAACAAGGTATTGCTGAAAATTATCAAAAAACAACTAGAACAGTAAATTGACAGAGATCTACCAGAAGTTCAAGCTGAGTTTAGAAGAGGCTGTGACACCAGGAATGTCATTGCTGATGTAGGATCCTAACTGGTAGCAAAGAATACCAGAAGAATGTCTGTTTGTGTTTTATTGACTATGCAAAGGCATTTGACCATGTGGATCACAATAAACTATAGATAATATTGAGAAGAAAGAAAATCCCAGGGAGCTCAGTTATGCTCTATGCAAACTATGTGTAGATCAAGATTGGTGAACCTTGTAAATAATCTTACACTTAAAATAATTATGGTTGTATTCCACGTGATCCACAAATGTGAACAACAGTACGTAACTTTTTTCACCGCTTCCATGAGTGGATTTATTTGAGGCAATCTTACAGTATAATTGTTAATTATATAACCTGTGGACTCACCCTATCTAATTCAGGCTTCAACTCCACTACTTACTTACAAACTACTTTGAGCAAGCTGCTTAAATCTATCTATAATAGATCCATTCACTCTGTAGTAAGTGGCAGCCTCTTAATCTTTATCTTCCTCATTGTGGTCATACTAACACTTGAACTCTGACACTACTGACCAGGCAGGAGGCCTCTTCCCTGCTATTCTGGGTCTTGTAATACTCATCTTCCTTTACAGCTGCTGAAAAGATTATTCTTTCTCTAATAGCAATTACCTTCAACCTCTCAAAAAAAAAAATTCAAGTCCCTGGATAGTAAAAAGAGTTAACATCAATGCACTTGATTGATAACTAAATGGTCAATTACTCACCTCCACCTAAAGTCACCTCAGATAAAAGGTTTGGAGAAAGACTTCTGAAAAGTTAACTATTGAAAACCCTGGGAGAGGGGGTGCATACAGTTTTATTCTGACATACATGGGGTCTCCACAAATTAGAACTTATTGGTTGATCTGTTTAATACACTTTCAGGGACAAAAAAAAATCACTTTTATTTTATCTCGGCCCCTCTCACCAACCAGTACTGTGCTCACATTGACCCTCAAATCAGATCCTTTCTGCAGTCTCTGATAACTTGGTGTTACTGCCTTTACCTCAAGCTTTTGCAGTTGTTTCCCTGCTTTCTTTATCAAAGAGTCTAATGTATATCACACACTCATTGCAATTGAGTAAGAAATACTTGGATTTATGAAGCTGTAAATTACACAGGAGGAGATTGTTCATCTTTCTCCTACAGAGTCAGTGGTGAACTTGAACTGATAGAGGCTTTAAAGGGCCAGCTGCACAGATGCCTATTGAATATTCCATCTAACCTCAGATAGATGATAGATAGATAGATAGATAGATAGATAGATAGATAGATAGATAGATAGAAGTTGTGGTTGTGATTGTTGTTTTTGTGTACTATCAAGTTGGAATCGGCCCATAACTGACCCTCCAGCAGATCATCAGAGAGAATAAATCAGATGGGAGTCATCCTTCTCCCTTGGAGCAGCTGGTGGATTTGAACCACATATCTTTGGGTCTACAGTACAGCCTCTTACCACTAGGCCATGAGATACGTTATATACCATTACAAAGTTCTTTCAAACATTGGACTTACTCTACTAGGCTAAGTCACTGACTTAGTTCTGATCCGCATATTTTCCCAGTAATGTTGTCTCTACATTCTATGTCTTGCTCATAGAATATTGTTGTTGTTCATAGTGACCCTATGAATGAAAGGCCTGAGGACTATTCATAGAGTTTCCGAGGCAAGCCATTTCGGAAGTGGATGCCACTCCTCCTTCCAAGCTGGAATTAATCGGGAAGCTCCACCAAACACTGTCCACCATGGGTAACCATTAACACATTTGACACATCAGTGTCATAGTGTTTAACATCACAGCTGTGAGTTACCTCTATTACAAAACAGAATTAATCGTACTTCTCTTCTGATAAAACATGACTATTCCTTAGATGGCAAGGTTTCCACGTCCGTCTTCATCCTGCTCACCTACAGTACCCCATTTGACATTATGCTACCCAGGACGGGATCCATAACTATAAATTCATTATGACTCACGCACTGGAATTTGAGCAGCCAGTATTTGAAATATCTACTTCTTAAAGGCTTGTAAATTAGCACAGACACTTCTAACTACGTCAACATGTTGGCTTCCAGCAAACATGTCACCTAAAATTCCAAGTCTGTTTTATGTGAGCTGCAGTCCAGTCAAGTTTTCTGGCTTCTTCATAAACTTGAACCAGTGATGTTTCTCTTTAGATGATCCAGAGACGTAATGGAATTAGTTGCTTTGGGAAGGTCATGAGCTATGTTCCAGCCACAAGACTGCTATATAAGCTTGAAGAAAAGATTGGTAGGAGGAGGAGAAAAACCTGAGATATTTCTGAAAATGGTAAATGGGAAGGTCTGTATTAATACAAATAACTTGCTAGCAATTTTTCATGATTACAAATGAGATTGTGGAATCCCTCTATGTTGAAGTGTAAAATTCAAAGAAAGTTCTGTCTTGGGATACTTATCCTAGAATGAGAATATGTGCTTCATTAAATTAATGATCCTCTTAAAAGGCTTTCAGAATTTAGTATAAGTAATTATTAATTTTTCTCAGAAGAATATCTATAGAGGCCATTGGATTTATAATGGGGCATATGACTTTCAGAATCCTCATCAACTTCATTTTATACAGAAGTTATTTAGGTCTGAAGGTGTTAAAAATATCAATCAAGATCATGTTTATTTTATGTTTTATTGTGTACATCCAGTCAGAACAGACTGACCCTGGCAGGTTTTCAGAGTCAATTAATAGCATGAGAAGAGATTGCCATCCTTCTCCCATGGAGCCGCTGATGGGCTCAAACTGCATGTCCCTTAGGATTACAGCACAGCTTCTTGCCATGATACCACCAGAGCTCTTTAAAGATCTTTCACCATCACATGTTCTTGTTCTTATAATGTGTCGTCAAGGTGCCTGCAACTCATAGTGACCCTCTATTCTGTGCCAATCATATTGTCCATGACACAACTACCCCCATTACCCCAGTTACTGAATCAATCCATGTCATCTAGAATCTTCCTCTTCTGCACTGTTCCTCCACCCTACCAAACATGACATCCGTCTCCAAGAACTGGTTTCTCCTTGCAAAGTATGTCAGACATGAAGCGTTAGAATCCTTGCCTCCAAGGAGCAGCCTGGTTTCACCCTCTCCAGGACAAACATGTTTGTTTTCTTAGCAGTCCATGGTATATTCAATACTCTTCTCCACCACCAAAGCTCAAAGGCATCAATTCTACTTCTGTTATCCTTAATCATTGTCCAGCTGTATGCAAGTGATTGCAAAGACCATGGCCTGTATCAGGAGCATCTTAATCTTCAGACTGACATCGTTGCTCTACAGTACTTTGAAGAGGTTTCTGACAGCAGACTTTCCCAACTCAGTATGTTTTTTAATTTCCTGGCTGCTAGTGCCAAGAGTGTTGATTGTGGAGCCAAGCAAACTATAGCTGTTTATAATCTCAATCTCTTCACTATCCAACATGATACTACCAATCAGTCCAGTGGTGAGAATAGTTGTTTTCTTGATGTTGAACTTCAATCCATATTGAAGACTGCAGTAAGCAACCTTGACCTTCTGCAGCAAGTGCTTCAGGTCCTTCTCAGTTTCAGAAACCAAGGTTCTGTTATCTGCATAATGCAGTTTTTATGAGTCTTCCTCTAATCCTGATGCCACATATCTCCTCATAGAGCCCAGCCTCCCAGATAATCTGTTTTGCATATAGATTGAAAAGGCATGGAGATAGAGATCCCTGGTGGACACCCTTCCCAATTTTGAGCCATGTAGTGTTTCCTTGCTCTGTTCTGACGACTGCCTCGTGGTCCAAGCATAGGTTTCCATAAGCACAATCAAATGTTCTAGGATTCCCATTCTTCTAAGAGTCAGCCACAGTTTTTTGTGATCCACACAATCAAACACCTTTACATAATCAATGAAACACGGATAGACATTCCTCTGGTACTCCCAGCTTTCAGCCAAGATCCATCCAACATTAGCTATAATATCCCTAGTACCACGGCTTCTTCTAAACCTAGCCCGCAGCCTGAACTTCTGGCAGTTTTCTGTTGATGTGCTGTTTCAGTGGTTTTTTTAATAGTCTACCGCAGAATTTTGTTTGCATGTGATATTAATGATATTGTTTGATAATTTACACGCTTTGTCAGATAACTTTTCGTTGGAATTGGAACAAATATAGATCTCTTCCAGCCAGTTGTCCAGGTGGTTGTCCTCCAGATTTCTTGGAACAACTTGGTGAGCACATTTAGGGCAGCACCTGTTTGCTGAAATACAGCATATATCAAGTGGGAAATAGAAGATTTCTACAAACTTTTGCAGTCAGAGATTGATTGAACCTGCAGTCAAGATACATTAATAATAATGGATGACTGGAATGTAAAAATCTGGAACAGAAGTATCAGTAGTTGTAAAACATGGACTTGGTAGCAGAAATTAAGCTGTAGAAAGAATGATAGAATTCTTTCCATTAAATTATTTAATGATTGCAAATGCTTTTTATAAGAAACATAAATACAAGCTATACACATGTATTTCACCTGATTGTATGCATAGGAATCAGATCAATTACATCTATGGAAAGAACCAGTGGAGAATCTCAGTGCCAGCTGTGAAAACCAGGCTAGATGCTGATTGTAGAACAGATCACCAATTGCTTGTATGCAAGCTCAGCCGAAGTTAAGAAAAATTACATCAAATCCACAGGAAACAAAATAAGACCTTGAACCTATCCCATTTGAATTTCAAAACCATCTCAGGAACAGGTTTGAGGCCTTAAACACTAATGCACAAAGAAAGATGAGTTGTGGGGAGGATGTCAAGAATATCATACAAGAAGAATGTAAATGGTCATTACAAAGACAGAGGAAGAAAAAAAGACTAAAATGGATGTCAGAAGAGACTCTGAGTATTGCACTAGAGTGCTGAGAAACAAAGTAGAAGGAAGAAATCATGATATTAAGGAGCTGAACAGAAGATTTCAAAGGTCAGTGCAGGAATAAAAGTAAGTATTATAATGAAATGTTCAAAGAGCTGTAGTTAGAAAATCAAAATCAAAAGGGCCAAAATCACTCAGCGACTCTTGCACTGGAGGAACTGAAGAACAAATCCAAGCCTCAAGCTGCAATATTTAAGGATGCTTTGGACAGACTATTAAAGATTATTCAGAGTCACTGTACCAAAAATTTGGTGGACACAGAAGAATTTCATGAAACAACAAAAGAGCAAGAGACTGTGGTGGTAAAGGAAAAAAATTCAAGCTGCTCTGAAAGGATTGGCAAAAAACAAGGCAACAGGAATTGACAGTATACCAATTGATATATTTCAAAGTCACATAGCTCCTAGATAATATATTCCAAAAAAATAACTATTGTTATTATTTCTACTAGATGCTTTCAAATTGTGAGCCAAAAAGACACTATGAAAAGCAGATGTGTACCCTGCCTTGTAGTGTGCCATTTTCGTCATCTCTGACACACCTTAAATCTTTTTTATAGTCACCATGTCAATTCATTTCACTGAGGCTCTTTATCTCCTTTGCTGGCCATCCATCTTTCCAAGCATGATGTCTTTTTCTGAGGACTGGCCCCTTCTAAAAAGCATGTCCAAAATAGGCGAGATGAAGTTTCACCATCCTTCCCTCTAAGGAATACCCTGATTACACTTTCTCTAAGACATATTTTTTGTTCTTTTGACAATCCATGGAATTTTTATACTCTTCTACAACACCACAATTCAAAGGCATCAATTCTTTTTCTGCCATATTTATTCATTGCCAAACTTTGAGAAGCATAGCAAATAATTGAAAGACCATAAATTGGATCAGGACACCTTACTGATATTGTTGTTCTTTAGAACTTTGGAGAGGTCCAGGAAAGCAGATTTTCTTCTGTGATCTTTATTCTTGTCCAGCTCTTCGATGCACAGTAAATGATTAGGAAGACTGTGGCCTAAATCTGGTGCACCTTAGTTTTCAGAGTGACATCATGCTCCTTAGTAATTTGAAGAGATTCCTGACAGCAGATTTGCCCAATGCACGACATATCCTGATCTACCAACTGCTGATGTCAAGGGTGTTGATTGTGGATAAATGATTAAATCATTGACAATATACTCTCTTTTCAATCTATCATATGTTATCAATTTATAGAAGGCTATCATCTTTGATCTTCTGCAGAAAGTATTTACAATCTCCCATTTTCAAAGAGCAAGATTGTGTCTTTTGAATAACCCAGGTTGTTGATGAATCTTCCACAGATCCTGAAGCCTCCTTCTTGTCTAAAGCCCAACCACATGCCTTCAATTGCCACATGTAATTGAAGGAAAGTATTACAAAATGAGATCAATACCTATGTCATGTATGTTGTTTGTTGTTGTTGTTGTTTGATGCCGTGGAGTCATAGACAACTCATAGCGACCCTGTGAACAAACGGCCTGAGCACTGTTTGTACATAGAGTTTCCGGAGGCAAGCCATTTCGGAAGTGGAATGCGCTCCTGCTTCCAGGCTTGATTTAGTCGGGAAGCTCCAACCAACACTGTCCACCATGGGTACCCATTACCACAATTGGCACATCACTGTCACAGTCTTCAGCATCACAGCAACCATGAGTTACCTCTGTACAGCAATGCACAGACCAGTGCTATACCACCTAGAAGAATGTTTGACAGGAACACAATTTGAACCTGGCCGAGGGCTGCAGGCCTGAGGGCCCTTTGGGCTTAAGGCCACCTCCTGGTTCAAACCCTAGGCCCAGGCTGGCTAGCCTCACTCCTGGGACAGAGCAAACCTGCATGTCAAACACACTCCCAGAAAAGAAGTCATGTGTAAATTAACATGTATGCTTAATATATACACATATATTTATATCTATGTATTTAAGCATTTCTATCTTTAATATGTATGTGTATATATACATATATATGTCTATATATGTGTGTATATATATACATACAGACATATATATACACATACATATATATACATATATATATACACACACATATATATATTTGTTGTTATATGCTCTTGAGTCACTTGTGACTCATAGAGACCCTATGTACAACAGCCCTAAACTCTGTTCTGTACTGGGCCAATTGCACTGTCTCCAACACTCCCATCCCCATTGCCCCAGTCACTGAATCAATCCACCTCATAGAGGGCCTTCCCCTCCTGTGCTGTCCCTCCACCCTACAAAGCATGATGTCCCTCTCCAAGGACCGGTCTCTCCTTACAACATGTCCAAAATATGTTAGATGGAGCCTCAGAATCCTTGCCTCCAAGGAACTGCCTGGTTTAACCCTTTCCAGGATGAACCTGTTTGTTTTCCTAGTAGTCAATGGTACCCTCAATACTCTTCTCCAGCACCACAGCTCAAAGACATCAATTCACCTTCTATCCTCCTTAGTCACTGTCCAACTCTTTGATGAATAACAAGTGATTGCGAAGACCATGGCCTGTATCAGACGCACCTTAGTCTCCAGAGAGACACCATTGCTCTTAAGTACTTTGGAGAGGTCCCTAACAGCAGACTCTCCCATGGCAACACGCCTTTTAATTTCCTGGCTACTGGTGCCAAGAGTGTTGACTGTGGTGCCAAGCAAACTAAAGCTCTGAACAATCTCAATCCCTTCACCATCCATCCTGATGCTGCCAATTGGTCCAGTGGTGAGAATCTTTGTCTTCTTGACATTGAGCCTCAATTCATATTGGAGGCTGTAATCCTTGACCCTCTGCAGTATATAGACATTCATTTTATATCTTAAACAGTATATTAAAAAGTTAAAGTTTATAATTTTATTTAATACTATATTTCCATTTTTAATTTCATTATTTTATTCCCCATTTTTAAAAACATAGGCACTAAGGCAAGTATTTAATATCAATCTAAGGCATTTTATAGTCCAAATACTAAATTCATTGGAATATGCATTAAAAAAGTACTTCAGAAATTAATTGTAGAAACAAATAATCTTTGATTTGAAAGAATCTATTAGTTAATTGTGGTTTCTTGTCTCATAAATGAGGAAACTATTTTAAAAAATAAAAATAAATGAAGAAGCTGATACTGAAAGAAATTATATAGTCCAATTTACCAAGGTGACAGTAAAAGTTAACATTTTGAAAAATAGATAAACTACTTCAATACAGAGCTGTATAGGTTCTAAAAATGATAATATTAACTTAAGTTCATTGTAAAAGGGATAAAATTAACTAAGTCATTGACACCGATCTTCATCTTTTATGGTTGTAATTAGAGTGTAAAAGTATCCAGGCCTTCAAAATGAACTTCATTTTCAAAGGATTATGTATCATAAACAGTATTTTTTCTCAATTCCTCAATATTGATCTGCCCAAGAGTTCAAAGTTTCTGAAGCATATGTACTACTTGACTTAGTCCACTAGTTGTGTGTCGGTTTTTTGTGTCATGGTTTGTTGCATGTGTGTTGGTCTGTTGCATTTTGCTGTGAAGTTAAATGCTTTCCCATCTATATTTCAAATACCAATAGGATCACACATACTGTTCAGGAGGTTTTGCTTCCAGACTAAAATAGACCAGGAAGAAGACTTGGCTATCTGCTTCTGAAATAATGAGCCCTTGAAACTCCATGAGGTGCTGTCTAGCTGAGCACAACTCATAGTGAGTGATCTCATGACCAAAAGACCTGAACTCTGTTCTATCCTGCACTATCCTCAAACTTCCTGGCACACAGCAGCCCATTGCAGCAGTCACCATTATCAACCCACCTGGTTGAAGATCTTCATCTCCCTCGCCGACCCTCCATCTTTCCTGATATCATCTCCTTCTCCAAGGAATAGCACCTCCTAGCAGTATGTCCAAAGTATGTGAGGCAAAGCTTCATCATTCTTGCCTCCATAGAGCACTCTGGCTGCACCATCTTCAAGACATATTTGTTCATTCTCTTGGCCATCCTTGGGATATTGAGTACTGTTCTCCAACACCACAGCTCAAAGGCATCAATTATTTTTTCTGTCATCTTTATTCGTTGTCCAGGTCTCATATACATAGCTAGTAATCGGAAAGACTTTGGCCTGAATCAGACTCAACTTAGTCCTCAAACTGACATCACTACTTCTCGATAATTTGGAAAGTTCCCTAACTGCATATTTTTCCAGTGCAACATGTCTCCTTATTTCTGACTGCTTGTACCAAGTGCGTTAATTGTGGATCCAAGCAAGATGAAGCTATTGACAGTTTCTATCTCGATCCCATCCATCATGACACTGCTTATTGGCCTTATTATGATAGGAATGGCAAATAAAGAGAATGGCATCATACTCACCATTGGAAAGAACATTTCAGTGTCTTACCTGACTTACCCGACTAATATCCATATAAATACAATAAAGTCATGTTAAAAATATTATTAGTTCGATACATTCACCAACTGTTAAAGCTAAAGATTAAGAAATTGATAATTTCTACCAACTTCTGCAGAGCAGAAATTGACAAAGGCCTCTTCTTGTTGTTGTTGTTGTTATATACCATTGAGCTGCCCATGACTCATAAAAGTTGTAGAAAGGTTTCAGGCCTTTTGTTCATAGTGTCGCTATGAGTCGTGCTTGACTCCATGACAATTAACAACATTCCATCAATTCCTGGAACCTTGTTTTTTTCCAATTCCTTGAAAGGAGCTTGAATTTCCTCCTTAACCATCATTGTCTCTTGATCATTAGTAGTTTCATGAAATTATTCTGTTAGCTAATTCTTTTTTCCCCATTGTTAATATTTTTTACTTAATTAAAATATAAATTGTTTTTCATACCGGATCTTTCCCATTTCCTTTACCTGCTGCTCCCTCCACCCATCAAATTACGTGACCATATAATTAATCACTTCCACCTCCTAAGCGCATCCCTCTGATCCTCCCTCCACACTTGGATCCTCATACACATTCTACAACAATGGTCTTATACAGTATTTGTCCTTATGGAACTGAGTTAGCAGCCAATTCTTTTTGATATAGTGACTCTGTGCACTACTTCCATCTTCTTTTGATACTCCCTAAGTCATTCAACATTCTGCTCTCAGCATCCTTAAGTATCACAACTGGAGGCTTGAAAAGAACTTTGTCCTTCACTTCCTTCAGTTTAAGAAATGTTAAGTGAGTCTATCTCTTTTGAGTGTTGACTTCACCTCCTTGAAAGTTTCATTTTAATACTTTGTTTTATCTTCCCAAGTTACCCATTGAAATCTTTTGTTCAACTTTTTAACTTCTTTATTTCTTCCCTTTGCTTTGGTTTCTCAGCACTCTAGTTCAATATCCAGAGTCTCTTCTGACACATATCTTGGTTTTTTTCTTCCTCCTCTGTCTTTGTAATGATTTTTCACATTCTTCATAGATGATATTCCTGATACTGTCTCAGTAACAAGAAAACAAAGATTCTCACTTCTGGGTCAGTTGGCAGCTTCGTGGTAGATGGTGAAGAGATTGAGATTGTTAATAATTTCAGTTTGTTGGTTCCACAATCAACACTTTTGGCACCAACAGTCAAGAAATCAAAAGAATTGCATTAGGAAAGTCTGCTGTATGGGACCTCTCTAGAATACAGAAGAGCAACGGTATAATTTTTCAGACTAAGGTGCACCTGGCATAGGCCATGTACTTAACAATTACTTGCTATGCATCAGAGAACTGAACAATGACTAAGGATGCTAGAAGAAGAATGGATGCCTTTAAATTGTGGTACTGGAGAAAAGTGTTGAACATACTGTGTGTTGAACAAACAGGTGTGCCCTGGATAGAGTGTAACCAAGCTGCTCACTGGAGGCAAGGGTTTTGAAGCTCTACCTTGGGACATGGCCAGGAGAGACAACTCCTTGGTGAGGAGGGACAACTCCTTGGTGAAGGACATCATGTTTGGAAGGTTGGAAGGACAGCATAGGAGAGGAAGACCCATGATGAGATGGATTGATCCAGTGACTGGAAAAAAGATGGCTGTCAGAGATAATGAGATTAGCTCAGGATAGGGCAGGGTTCAGAGCTATGGCACATAGGATCGCTATGAGTCTCGGGCAACTAGAGAGCATAACAAAAACAATAGAATACACTTGGATTAGATTAGCAGATATCACACTGGAGGCTGAGGCTCGTTACTGGGAAACACAAGGAGGAAGGACAGTTGCAACCAGACTTTAGTAATTAGAATGTGGAATGTGAGAAATATAGATTATAGGAACATTGGGCATTATGAAGGAAGAAGTGGAATGCATAAATATAGATGTACTGGACATTGGTGAACTGGGACAATTTGAATCAGATAATCATATGATCTACTATGCCAGAAATGGAAATGAAAAGGTGAAAAAAAAATGGGATCACATTCATAGTAAAAATGACTATTTCTAGATCCATCCTAAAATATAATGTAATCAGTGACCGGATAATATCCATACTCACCACTAACATTCAAATATATGCACCAACAATCAGAGCCAAAGAAAAGGAAATGGAAACATTCCTACCAACTTTTACAGTCAGAAATCAATTGAACATACAACCAAGATGCATTAATAATAATGGGTGACTGGAATGGGTGAATGCAAAAGTTGGAAACTAGGAAGAAGGATCAGTAGTTGAAAAACATGGTGCTGGTAACAGAAATGAGGATGAAGATAGAATGAACGTTGAACTGTCAATGACTTAATCACTGAAAATACTTTTTAATAAAACTGAGACTTTACCTGATGTTTTACACAGGTATCAGATCTCTTACATCTGTGGAAAGGACTGCTGGAGAAGTTCAAGATCATCTGTGAAAACTAGGCCAGATGCTGACTGTGGAACAGACCACCGGTTACTCATATGCAGGTTCAAACTGGAGCTAAAGAAAATGAAATCAAATCCACAAGAACCAAACAAAATTTGACCTTGAGTCTATCTCACCTGAATTTAAAGACCATCTCAACTATAGGTTTGAGGCTTTGGACACTAATGAATGAAGAATAGACAAGCTAAAAAAATAAATAAAAATTTAAAATTTTTTTTAAAAAAAGAATAGACAAGCTGAGAGAAGATAGTAAGAATATCATCCATGATGAATTCAAAAGGTCATTACAAAGCAAAGACAGAGAAGGAAGGAAAAAACCAAGATGGATGTCAGAAGAGACTCTGAATATTGCACTAGAGCACTGAGAAGCCAAAGCAAAAGGAAGAAATCAAGAAGTTAAGGAGCTGGAAAGAAAATTTCAAAGGGCAGCTCAGGAAGACAATGAAAAGTATTATAATGAAATGTACAAAGATCTGGAGTCAGAGAATCAAAAGCGACAAACTTACTCGACAATTTCTTAAGCTGAAGGAACTTTAAGAGGAGGAACGTGGCATCAGAATTTGAGGAAGATTCAACAACAACTTGCATTATGCAGATGGCACAACCTTGTTTACTGAAACTGAGGAAGACCAGAAACATCTGCAACAGAAAGTGAAAGTCTTCAGTTTGGATCAAGAAATGACTCAACATCAAGGAAAAAAATAGATTCTCACATAAAACAAAGAAAACAAAGATTCTCTAGGCCACTGGCAGCATCATGATAGATGAAGAAGAGCTTGAGATTGTCAACAATTTCAGCTTTCTTGGGTCCACAATGAACACTCTTGGAACCTACAACCAGGAAATAAAACATGGATTGGATTAGAAAAATCGTCTGTAACGATCCTCTCCAGAGTACTGAAGTTCAGAGATGTCAATCTAGAGACTATGGTACACTTGATACAAGCCACTGTCTTCACAATTACTTGCTGTGCATCAGAGAGCTGGACAATGAATGAAGATGACAGAAGAATTGATGTCTTTGAATTATGATGCTGGAGAAAAATATTGAACATACCATAGACTGCCAAGAAAAGAAACAAATCTGTTCTGAAGAGGGTGAAATCAACTTTCTCACTCAAAGCAAGAATTTTGAAGCTGTCTCAGAAACTTTGGTCATGTTGCCAGGAGGGACCAGTCCTTGGAGAAGGAGGTCGTCTAAATACCTGAAAATGGCACAAAGGGGCACAGAGCCATAAACATTTCTCTGAAAGGGCCAGAGGAAGTAAGAATAGTATAGCCTTTCTCTGCCACAGAGTTGCTTGGGAGGGGGGGAGGGATGGTGCAAGAGGGGAAGACCCTCTATGAGGTGGATTGATTCAGTGACTGGGGTAATTGGGATGGGTGTGTCAGAGGCAGTGCAATTGGCACAGGATAGAGCAGGGTTTAGAGCTGTTGTAGATAGGGTCGCTATGAGTCGCAAGCGACTCAACGGCACATAACAACAACACCACCACCCATCAACAACTGATAATGTGGTGAGCAGGCCTCTGGAATGGTACTTGAAGTAGGGGCTCCCAAAAAGAGAATAAATCAGACAAGTAACAAAGGGAATTGGAAGAGGCTGCTCATAAGAAGGAGGTTCTGCATTGGCAAATGTACACAAAATCCATGCAATACAAATTATTTCTGTTAACATCTCACCATTGTAAGACCAACAAAATAGCCAAGTTCCTCAATGCATAGATATCTGAAGAAAGGTTTTATATTCAAAGCTTTCAAGAGTTCTTAATCTTGGCTTCAGGACCCCTAAACAAGCAAGAATACTTAGAGAATAAATACAACTCTCAAATTTTCAAAATTCCACATGTGTTTATTTGTTGTTGTTATTATAGGTGCTGTCGTGTCGTAGATGACTCATAGCGACCCTATGAATGAAAGGCCTGAGCACTGTTCATAACAGAGTTTCTAGAGGCAAACCATTTCAGAAGTAGATGCCACTCCTGCTTCCAGGCTTGTTTTAGTAGGGAAGCTCCAGCAAACACTGTTCACCATGGGTAACTATTACCACGTTTGGCACTCAGTGTCACAGTGTTCAATATCACAGCAACCACAAGTTACCTCTTTACAGCAATGCACAAACCACTGCTATACCACCTGGAAGAATGTTTGACAGGAAAACAATTTGAACCTGGCCTGAGGGCCACAGATTTTTTTTTATGCGTATATTTAGGCAGGAGTGAAATTGTCTGTAATTTTTATCAGAGTATACAAATTGTATGAGATCCATAAACCTCAGAATTTTGGAGTTTTCTGGTTGCATTTAAATATACACCCCATTCCCTGGAATTCAATGGAGATGGGAAAAGGCCCCTTTTTATTCATTCTGAGAATTCTAGGGTGAGCATTCAAAGATCTGTGATAAAGAACCCCTTTGAGCTTCAGAATCTTTGCCCCTGCAATATCAGAAACTTCCATCCAAGATGTCAGGAAAGGGCTTCTTTCTTTGATCTCCCCAGCTTACAGAAAATAGGACTATCTTCTGCCTGCACAAGACAATCATAAAGGATCCCAGAGACTGCCAGTGCAAGTTACAATAATATCACCCTTTTGCACAAAGTTTATGGGACTTCATAAGAACTTCCTCCACTGAATGTGGTAGAACCAACATCGAGGGAAGACTGTAAAGTCAGACTATTTTTTTATAGCAAGCACTATCTGGATAGAGAGATGAGAAACAGGACTTATTCTGGTGGTATTCTTTATTGACAAAGAGGCAAAATATGGTTTTTCCGTTTTATGATCACAGCAATTTCAACTGTTAGATAGGAAAGAAGCATCCCATTTTCTTGGTGAGAACTGTCGGTATTTGATATAGGTCTTGGAATACACACACACACACACACACACACACACACACACACACACACACACACTGGTGTTGTGGGTAACATATGAGTCACAATCCCTAGCTGATCCTCCAGCATGTTTTTAATAGATAAAGAGCTGAAAGTCCAGGCTCATGGTGCCTCTAGAGCCACACTAATAGTAAGATGTTCATTTATTTATTATTGACCCATAGACTCACAGTTGCGGTACTGAGAATGGAGTTTATTAGAGAATTAAATTGGAGAGTGGGGGAGGTGAAGGATATCATCCAATACAAGTCCAAGTATTATACCAAGTTCCAATTCTCAATCCCTCAATTAGTCCAGGCTCTGGTTTCAGTTTACTAGGCCAATCTAAATTATCCAGCAAGATTTGCTTCAGGTAATTATAAGTCAGTAAGAACTCAAATACCTTTATCTCATTATCTCAGGTCTCCTCTTCTTACATCTTGCCACAAGTTTTGCACACAATGTTGAAGCCTCTCCAGGGTCTCCCTCCAATATCCCTCAAGTCTTGTCACCGTAAGTCTTGCTCACCTCAAATCTTATTACCTCAGGCCTTGCTACTTGCAAGAAAGTTGATCCAGCATAATAGTCCAATATTCATATCATTTCATTAATATCAAATGCAAGTAGAATCTTGCAGAAGATTATTCCTAAAAGCTACTAAAAATATGTTAAAAGGGAACTGATTCAAGATGGATTCAGAAGAGGGTATTAAGCAAGTGGTGTCATTGCTGATGTGCAGTCAACTTTAGCTGAACAGAGAGGAAACCAGAAATATAAATTCTTATATTTTATTTGATATGCAAAGGCATTTGACTGTGTAGAGTACATAAGAGATAATAATAGGTTATTGATATAATTGAAAGAATGAGAATTCCAGAACTCTTATTTTTTTCCAGATACATTTTAGTCTTTATTTTTCTGTTTTTGTTTTCATTTTTATTCATTCATTATTGCATGTTTTCTTCCCTCTCCCTCGCCAACTTCTGTCACAGTCCACTTTACAATACATTTATGTTTTAGATTTTTGTCATATGTATAATATCTAATCATATATTCCTTTTAGACAGTTCTTCCCTTCATCTGTTCCAATATAAAGTTCATTATCTTTCTACTTTTTTCCTATTCTCTCTCCAACTTCCTATGTCAGTCCTATTTTATAATAGAGGTGTTATGCAGTATTTACCCTCTTATGTGACTGAGCTATTTCACTCAGCACAATGTCTTCCAGGATCACCCATCTTGTGCAATGTTTTACTAATTCATTTTTTTTCTCAATGCTTTGCAATATTCCATTGTGTGAATACACCACAGTTTTTTTACCCATTAGTTTGTTAGAGTGCACTTGGATTGATTGCATCCCTTTGCCATTATGATTAACACAGAAACAAACATAGATGTACATATATCTGTTTGAGTTACAGCTCTGGTTTCTTTATGGTATATTCCCAGTAGTGGAATAGCTGGATCAAATGTTATTTCTATTTCCAACTTTTTGAGCAAATTCAGACTACCTTCCATAGTGGTTCTACCAGGAATTCCAAAACTCTTAATTGTGCTCATGTAGAAATCTCTCAGAACCAAGAAGCAGCCATTTGGACATAACAAAGAGATACTTAAAATTAGGAAAGGTGTGTATCAGGATTACATCCTTTCACCACACCTACTCAATCCATATATTCAGAAATAATTCAAGAAGCTAGACAATATAATGAAGACTGTGAGAAGAACTACGCAATAATGGGCTCAAACACATCTATTATAATGAAAATGGCTTTGGTATTATTCTTGTTTTTCTTTGATGCAGTAAACAGATCTGAACCCTATCCTATTCTGTGCCATCCTCAGGACTTGGCAACTGTTTATACACAAAGTTGTTATAAGTCAGAGGCTACTTGGGAGTAACTAACCACCCCAGTAACAGAGTACTTCATGAGCCCCTCTTGGAAGAAAATATAGATGTATGCCTGGGCAGACTGTGCAAACTAATACACAATGTACAATATCTGAGAAGGAGAACTTTACAGAAAATAGAGCAAGAGAAAAGTCCCAACCCAGAGGCTTATCCTGAATAGGTACTTAGCCGGTTTTCACCCTGGAAACTACCACATTGAGAAGCAAGGGCTGAGCATGGTCAGAGCCTCATTTTGTAATGTTTCTAAACCAGTCACTGCTTGCTGTTTAACCTCAAATCAACAGTTTCCCGCAAAACTTCCTGTGTTTCACTTATCAGATGCAGCCTGAAAAGAGCAAGCTGGGGGAGTCACAGTGGGCCATGACGTGTTTCTCATCTTTAGTAATGGGGGTCCATCTTCCTACAGGATGCAGTGGTATGTGAAACAACTAACCAAGAAACTGTCACAGAGTTGCTTCAATCTTTTGACTCTGTAGTTTGCAACATTATCCTGTAATATTTAGGAGTCCAAATAAGAAATATTTCTCTGCCCTTCCTCTATTGCTATCAAATTACTGATCCTTAAGCCCTTTAGATGACATAAAACTGCATAAAGTGACACACCTGGGTTATTGATCATTGGGTTCAACAACATCAGTAATTATAGAAACATAACATTAAACAAAAGGAAAGGCTATAAACAATGGGATCCTGGAAGGTCGCCAATCCTCCAGCCTTCAATCAGTGCTTGCTGCTGCATAACTCTAAAGTGAACAGACATGGAAGCCAAAAGAGAGCTGACCAGCAGGGTTCCGAAACAGCTGCTATCCTGTAAGTTCAAGTAGGGCAATGTTTTCAGATGTCCCGGAAAGTTCCACTTTGGTGTGGAAAACACACATACACATATTTTATTCTCTTTGAAAAGAGGGACAGACTACAACTTAACAAATGAGTTCCAGCTGTTTAAAATTAGACTGCTGAAAGAAACTCCATATAAGAGTATTTCCTGGGGCTATGGCATTTTCATCCATTTAAGACTTGGATGAGTCATTTGCTTAAAGTGTTGCCTCTTCAAATTGAACCTTGTGGTGGTTAAATACTGTTGATATACTGTTGTTGATTGTAATAATTCTGTCTTCTTTACTTAAATTGGTAGCTTCACTTAGTTTGAAATTTTATTTTAAGAAAACAAAATGTTTTGCTCACCACCCAGCAGACACTATGCACAATACAACTATTTGAGTCATGCAAAGGCTACAGAGTGAAAGCTGGGGAAGACTGCATCAAGATATATTAATCAACATTAAGAATGTTGGTCTCTATCTTATCATTGGCACACAACGTAGAATTAAGCAACCACTTCTAAAGGTTGCCTATGTAGTACAACTAATCGATATGTGTAAATATCACACTCCATTGAAGTCTATTCCTACTTTCAAACTGGTAATCCCATGACTTTTTAGGTATGGATTGTATTGTTAGCATTGTTGGTGTTGTTATGTGCTGTCAAGTCACCTGCAACTCATAGTGTCCCTATGAACAATAGCTCTGAACCATGCCCTATCCTGAGCCAGTCTCACTGTCTCCAACACATCTAACCCCATTATCCCAGCCACTACACATATCAATCCATCTCATCCAGGGTCTCCCTCTCCTCAGCTGTCCCTCCATCCTTCCAACAATGATGTCCTTCTCCAAGGAGTGATCCCTCCTGGCAATATGCCTGAAGTATGTGAGGTAGAGCTTCAAAGTCCTTGCCCTAAAGAGCAACTTGGTTTCACCCTCTCCAGGAGAACTCTATTTGTTCTCTCGGCAGTCCATGAAATGTTCAACACTCTTCTCCAGCACTACAGTTCAAAGGCATTGATACTTATTCTGTCATTCTTAATCATTATCCAGCTCTCTGATGCATGACAAGTAATTGCAAAGACCATGGCCTGGACCAGGTGCACCTTAGTCTCCAGACTGACATCATTGTTCTTCTTTAGCACTCTGTAAAGGTCTCAGACAGCAGATTTTCCTCATGCATTTGTTTTGGTTTTTTGTTTTTGTTTTTCTTTTTGTTTTTGTTTTATTTCCTGACTACTACATATTTTCAATTCCAAATAGTCACATAAGCTTGGTCCTTTAAGTTAGTGTGGTCTTATACCTTTGCTCAAACTCTCTTCATCCCACTACAATGTAATAGGGATGAGATTTTTCTGGTTACTCTTTAAAGGTATTAGAAGTTGAACTTAGGGTGGCAATGTTTTATTTAATATTAAAACTCATCACTCTTCAACAATTTCCTTTTAATTTATTTCAACTCATGGCAACTTCTTACATATCGGAGTAGGACTGTGCTCTGGAGGGTTCTCAGCAGCTGACTTTTCAGATCAACTTCTGTATTCCAAGGCACCTTTACATAGACATAAGTCCCCAAACACTTGGTCAGTAATTGTGTGTTAATAGTTTGTTTCACCTAAGGACTCCTTATCACTCATTTTTTTGACATATCAATGCAAGTTATTATGATAATACAAGTTATTTCACAGGATAGTTCTAGTGTATAATTGTTTTTTGGTAATTTTTAAAGTTTGTTAGGCATCAAATAAAATAATTCAAATACTGTATGCTAAATACTATTTAATTAAATATTCAGTACATAAAAATTCCATAAAATGCCTGCAATCCACACAATTCATCTGAGTATGACCAGAAGAGATTCCTTCTTTAAAATATATTTGGAGATCCAAGATGGTGGCAGAGGCACAGACAGCGTGGTGAGCTGCGGGAGCAGCGAACCACTTAAAGCAGGGCCATTATGGCCTTCCACAGACTTCAGCTTGTTGATAATTGAACACTTAAACAGTTGATGACTGGGCCTCAGTGAAGATCGAGGCTCAACAACAGGAATTCAAGGATTCCCAAGGAGAAATGGGTGAGTCTCGTGGCTCCCACCACCCCCCACCCCCGCAGAGCCCTCGCTGCACTGTATAGCCACTGCAGCTCCATGAGGCTTCCACAGCCAGAACGAATGGATTCCCTCACCCAGGATGGATGCTGGGCACCGGCCCTCCCCAAGACTGGTACAGTGAAGCCACCACACTGCCGCAAAGTGGATTTGGTCTGGAGAGAAATCTTGGAGGCAGGATGTCGGCTGTGAGGGAAGCAGGCGCCCTCCGGCCACCCGCAAAAGAGGGGCCGCACACCAGCCGAGTGCCCGTGCGGTGGGGTGGGGGGGCGCGCCCCCAACGGCCGCCTGTGCTGGGGAGGCCATGTGCCTCCCACAGGCCTCCTGCATTGGGGGGGTGCACGCCCCACTGGCCACCTGTGTAGGAGGTGGTAGATGGGGTGCATGACTGCCATCTGCAGGTTTGGGTCTCCTTGGACAGGCCAAAGAAGACAATTACCTATGCATTGGACAGGCCAAAGAAGATTACCTATGCATTGGACAGGCCAAAGAACAAGATTACCTATGCATTGGCCAGGCCAAAGAAGATGATTACCTATGCAATGGATTGCTGAAAGTCTGATGACCTTAACAGTGGCAGCAAGCACAAGAGGACCGACATCCTAAATGCACCACATATTTTGTTCTGTTGAATGCTTCTGCCAAAATATGGTTAGACCTGGGGGGGGGAGTCTGTTCACAATTTTCAGGTTCCCTTTATCATATATAAAGGGGGAGGGCAGTGACACCTACTTCAAAATATAGTATGACCACTTATGGGGGTGGGGCAGTAAAAGTGGCAGTGCTGGAATTGGAAACACTATCCCTGACCACAGAGTCCTCAGTCAGGTGAGGGGACCAGACTGGGGTAGGGGCAATTGGAAGTGGAGTATACTAGCCAGCTCCTGGGGGGGTGTTGCCCTGCTCGGGATGGGCTGCCTTCAGCCTCCGGCTTGGAGCTGCCCTCGGCCCCCGGCTCGGGGCGAGCCATCACGGCCCTCTGCCCAGAGCGGGCTGCCCTCGGTCCCCGGCTTGGGCCGAGCCTTCACGGCCCTCTGCCCGGGGCGAGCCATCGTGGCCCCCTGCCGGGGGCGGGCTTCCCTCAGACCTCTGCATGGGGCGGGCTTCCCTCAGCCCTCTGCCAGGGGCAGGCTGCCCTCAGCCCCCAGCTCGGGGTGAGCCGTCATGGCCCTCTGCCCTGGGTGGGCTGCCCTCAGCGCAGGGTGAGCTGTCGTAACCCTCAGGGTGGGCCTTTCAGTCCCCAGTTTGTTCCATTGTCCCCAGATTAACTCCTGCGTGGTGAAGGAGGGGGAAAAAAAGAATGCCTAGGGTATCCAATGTTAGTTACCTCGGCCACCTTCACCTTCTGCCACCCTCCCCCCCAGTAAACCTGAAAGCAACACCCTCAAAGCCCTTCTATTTGTAACTCACAAGTTTGTTCTCTCTAGGTTTGCTCCCTTTCCTATAGGTAACCTTAACTCTGAGTTTTACTCCAGAATTGACCCTGAACCCAGTGCCAGTGACAAAAAGGAAATACAACTGACAGCTAAGGAAGCAAAGGAGGATGGAACCTCTGGGTTCAACCAGCCATCCCCACTGGACCCACCTGGGAAAACACTTTGCAGTCCAGAGGGGAGCAAATGACAGGAAAATATCTTCTAACAGAGCAAGAAGGCAAGCAGCTTTAACCCAAGACCACCAGTAAGGTGATAGAGCGTCCTCCCTTCCTCCCTTTACATCTACGCCCCTGTTCAGCATGAAGAAGCCAGAGAGTCGGCAACCAATTCCCAAATCAATAAGACAGTTGGCTTAATTACCATTGGAAAATGCTTGTCATTCCTCTGTAGGATCTGGTCCCCTCTGGACCCTCATTATTTCCTTCACCTGCTCCCCCCACCAGCCAAACTTTGCAGCTCTGCAACTGCATCCTTGCCCATCCTCACCCTTCTGCCCCCAACTCTCACCCCCTTGTACCCCCAATACGTTTTTCCGAATAAAAAAAAATATTTGGTGATATGTCTGACATGTCTGATAAAGGACATATATCTAAAATTTATAGACCACTGGAGCACCACAACAAGATAAAGGTAAACAACCCAAATGAAAAATGAGCACAAGATATAAACAGACATTTCACCAAAGAAGATATTCAGTGTCACTGTCCATTCGCCAGCAACAAACAGCGACGTCCTGATGGGAGTAAGCATGACAGAGACACACCACTCCGGGAGATGACCAGGAGGATCAGAGAGTTAATCCAGCTCAATTTTATTGGGGACTGCAGTGCACTTATATACGAACAAGTAAACAGGAAGACAGGATATGGTGGGTTTGCAGACATGGGACATGCAGATTGGATAGGAGAATCTCAGCCTTGTGTGGGCCACTCCCAGCTCAATAGATGTGGCAACCATCTTCCCACGTGGTGAGCTTTCTCAAGCTGGTACAGCCAAACACAGGGGAATTTTCTCTAACCCATATTAAAGGACATTGGGAGGCTTGAACATATCCAGAGTTTAGGTGATATGTCCTGGCCAGAGGCCTTCACTTCCTCCCCAACATTCCACAATTCAGATGGCAAACAAACACATGAAGAAGTGTTCAAAATCCCTAGCTCTGAGAGAGATGCAAATCAAAAGAACTATAAGATATCATCTCAACCCAGTAACAACAGCAAAATTCAACAGAGCAGCAAAGAACAAATGCTGGCAAGGTTGTGGAGAAACTGGAACTTATTCACTGTTGGTGGGAGTGCAAAATGGTGAAACCACTATGGAAAGCAGTATGGTGCTTTCTCAAAAAGTTGGAAATAGAACTATAATTTGACTCCACAGTTCAACTACTGGGAATATATCCTAAAGAAAACAGAACTGCCACCAATCAAATATATGCATATCCATGTTTATTACTGTGTTGTTTACAATAGCAAAGAAATGGATAGAGAAGCTGTGGTACATTAACACAATGGAATATGCAGCACTGACAAACAAGAAACTCATGAATTATTCTACAAAGTGTGTGACCCCTGCAGGATATTATGCTAAGTGAAATATCTTAGTCACTAAAGGACAAAAATTGCATAATGCCACTGTGGTAAAACAGGGTGATATCAGGGTTTGGGAAAATGAAAAAGAAAAAAAAGAATAGATAAATAATGTATACTTCATTGAAACAATGAGGGAAAGAACTGCTTAAAAGGAAAATATGATTAGGTATTATTTGTATGACAGTAGGCCAGAATAATAGCTGCATAGTAAAGTGGACTGGTGTGGGAGTAGGGAATTGTACAATAATGAAAGATTTTGTTTTCCAAAAACAATAGCAAACTAGGGGGCAGGGCAGGAAGGAAAATGTGCAATAATAAATGAATAGAAATCCAAGTTGTCTAAAAACTTTCATTAAAATCTCAATTAAAAAAATATATTGGGAAAAAAATGTCTTCACCTCAGAACATGGAACTTTACAATCTGAAGACCCAAATGACTCTAGAATCCACAAAAAAAAACCAAAAAAAAACCCAAAACAAAAACCCTCTGTGACTAATTTTGTACCACGAATCCTTAAAAATCATCCTTAATATCATCTAATATTATGTTTCTGAAACTGAGAAAGCATATTGGTATTTTACAGCAAAAAAATTAATTTACTCCAACAATATAATTCTAGTGTATCTCCCTGGGAAATAATTTTTGCCTGCTGATACATAATATAAAGATTAAAAATAAAAGTGTGCACACTTTTCCAATATAACAAAAAATGCTAATGCCAAAATATTTGCAAATAGGAGAATATTCTTAGTCCCATCCCATTAGAGTCTTTAGTGGGAAAGATGATGGGAATCTGAAAGTATCTCTTCTTTGAAATGTGAAAGGATGTAAATAACAGAAAATATGCCTATTCATTTTATTCAGCAATGTAAATAACTTCTATCATTTGTCTGTCAGTTTGTTCTACCACAGTAGCTTGCAGGTTACTTTGGTACTAAAAGTTATGCCACGAATATTTGAAAAACCAGTAGACTTACCTAAAGTGGAAAAGTCTCAGACTAAGACAAACTAGCAAGAGCAGGCTAACTCTAAAAACAGCCAATGAAAAGTTTATGGATCACAACAGAATATTGTCCATTTTGCAATTTATAACCTCAGAAAACCCACTTTTCGGGGCGGTCAGTTATGAGTTAGTTCCAACTTAACAGTAACAAGAAAAAGATGACTTACTTGAGAGAATTTGTGATCCTGAAAGAGCCAAGAATTTTAAAACTTTCTCTAGTTCTAACAAAAAGAAATCAGAAAATTCTTGCTGTCAAACACATTAAATACAAAAAAAGTTTTCTTAAAACAAAACAAAAAAGATGATCTTGAAGCCAAGAAATCATTTCTAAAGGAAGCAGAAAAGAAAAAAACATTGCTAGAAATTTGTCTGTTTTATTACCCTCCTTTTAACATAGAAATAATTTTTTTTCAGTCTTAACATGTATTTATTTCTCTTTTTTATTGTTTTTTGCAACTATAAATTATAATCACTAGTACACTTGTAATTCTTCTTATAGTGTGTTCAACTACAGAATAAGCAAACAGCATGGGTCAGCTTATAACAAATCACAGTACTTTTTGTGTAATTATCAAGAGTGAAAAAGTCTTGGGTCCACAGAAATATTTTTTAAAAAAATAAAAGGGGAGGGGGGAAAACCCCAAACAACAAAAAACAATACACAGAACACCAAAGAAGTCCTGGTTTCCCTTTCACTTATTTCTCATCCACATCAGTAAAGCTTGGGTCACATATCTCATGTGTCTTATTTCTTTGTTTTAAAAACTCTGGCACTCTAGGTGTGGAGACAACAGAGGAGCTCAGATAAGATATGCAGCATCTCTGAATCAGACACTCAAGAAGACTCTGTGGGAAAGAGAGCTGGATTTTCCAATCTGGCCACTGTTCCAAGCCATTCCTTGCATCCCCCAGGAAAGAGGGGGTGGAGGAAGTCCTGTCACCCCCAGAGAAGATCAATCAAGATCCCTTTGGGCAGAGCCAGCCACATACTCTGGCCTTCCAAAGACAAGGGATGGATTTCAAAGGCACAGATATGGCAAGTCACCAGCAAATCAGTCCACATGTTATATCCTTTATATTTAAAATGGTGTCATTGTTTGTTGAAAAGTTTTTGGTTCACTTTCTTACTTGTCTTTTTATAATTATTGCATGTTTATCACATAAAAAATCCTGAAAATATATTAAAAACACAGGAAGAAAATATGGGGGAAAAAACTCTGAAATGAGTATACGATTTTTTGAGAACCTTTTATGTGTGCAACATAGGATAAGTCTGGAAGGAGTAACAAGAATCAAAAAAATGACTACTCAAAGTTTATAATCCCCATAGACTCCTGACCTATAAAGGATTCCCTGAGTCAAGGTAGGATAGATCAATAAACTTGAATATTTGAACCCTCAGGGTCTCCAAAGGAATGAAGAAGAACCTGAATGAAAGTAGCTTCCTCACTCCTCTGAAGAAAAATGCTGACAAAGAGCATATTGATGAGAGAGGCCACCCCAGTCTAACTCTATCTTTCTCTCTATTTATCTTTTGTAACATTGTGGAAACATTGACAAGCTTTAGACTCTGAGTCCAAAATCTGACTCTGCCATTAGTGGTTATGTGATTTTACATAGACATCTTAATCCTCTTATTCAGATTATTTGAAACCTATAGAATTATGACCTCTGGTCAAGGACTGAAGCCTTCAGTATGGACTGAGGCTCAATGTTAAGAAGACAAAGATTCTCACCACTGGACCAATTGGTAGCATCTGGATGGATGGCGAAGAGATTGAGATTGTTCACAGCTTCAGTTTGCTCGGCTCCACGATCAACACTCTTGGCACCAGCAGTCAGGAAATAAAAATACGTATTGCAATGGGAAAGTCTGCTGTTAGGGAACTCTTTAAAGTACTCAAGAGCAACAGTGTCTCTCTGAAGACTAAGGTGCACCTGATACAGGCCATGGTCTTTGCAATCACTTGTTATGCATCAGAGAGTTCGACAATGACTAGGGAGGATAGAAGAAGAATTGACGCCTTTGAGCTGTGGTGCTGGAGAAGAGTATTGAATGTACCATGGACTGCCAAGAAAACAAACAGATTCATTCTGAAGTGGATTAAACCAAGCAACTCCTTGGAGGCAAGGATTCTGGGGCTTCGTCTGACATTGGACATGTTGTAAGGAGGGACAGGTCCTTAGAGAAGGACATCATGCTTGGGAGGGTGGAGGGACAGCACAAGAGGGGAAGACCCTCTATGAGATGGATTGATTCAGTGACTGGGGTAATCGGGATGGGTGTGTCAGAGGCAGTGTGATTGGCACATAATAGAGCAGGGTTTAGGACTGTTGTACACATGGTCGCTATGAGTCGCAAACGACTCGACGGCACATAACAATAACATATAGCATATCATGATCTGATTGAAAATGGCCAAAGCTAGTCCATTTCATCTTACTAATATTTACTGTGTCAATATTAATGCATTCCATTTCATTTTTTACTATTTCCAATTTCCCAACACTCAAACTACGTACATTCACATTCCAATTATTAAATTGTATTTATTACTGTTTTTCCTCATTTCCATTTCCAATCTGGACTCTACCACTACACTACAATCTGTGTTCTGCTAGTTTTCATCTGCTTTTCAAAAGCTTGTTATTTAAGAAGTAGGTGACCAATCCTGCTTCCTAGTCTATCTTAATCTGGTGGCCTAGTGACAAGAAACTATGCTGCAATCCCGAAGACACACAGTTTGATGCCACCAGCTGCTCCGTGGGAGAAGGATGGACAATCTGCTCCCATGTAATTAAGTGCCTCTGAAAACCCACTGGAACATCAGCTGTGGATGAGTTCCAAAGCTATGGTACACAACAACAGTTCTTAAAATCTGTCTACCGTGGTAATCCTGTGTTATGCAGATGACACAATCTCACTTGCTGAAAGTGAGGAGGACTTGAAGTACCTATCGCAGAAGATGAAAGAATGCAGCCTTCAGTATGGAGTGCATCTCAATATAAAGAAAACAATGATTCTTACCATTGGACTGATAGGCAACATCATGATGGATAGAAAGGAGATTGAAACTGTCAACAGCTTCATCTTCCTTGGATCCACAATTAACACCTCTGTTACCAGCAGCCAGAAAATAAGAAGACGCATTGCACTGGGAAAAGCTGCAGTTAGGAAACTTTCCAAATTATTGAGGGGTAGTGATGTCAGTTTGAGGACTAAGGTGTGTCTGATTCAGGCCATAGTCTTTCTGATTACTAGCTATGCATCTGATATTTGTACAATGAATAAGGATGACAGAAAAAGAATTTCTGCTTTTGAGTTGTGATGTTGGAGAAAAGCACTGAATATCCCATGGGCAGCCAAGAGAACTAACAGATGTGCCTTGGAGATGATACAGCCAGAGTGCTCTTTGGCGGCAAGAATGATGAGGCTCTGCCTCACATACTTTGGACATGTTGCTAGGAGTTGTTATTCCTAGCAAAGGAATATCTTTGATATTAGCTAGGGTAGAGAGGAAGACCTTCAACCAAATGAATTGACATGATGAATACTGCAATCGACTCTTGTGTGTCAGTCAGGAAGTGTGAGGATGACACAGAACAGAACAGGGTTCAGATCTTTTGTTCATAGGGTTGCCATGAGTCGTACTAGACTGAATGGCACTTAACAACAACAACAATGGGTAAGTCTATGATATTTGGCACACCAGTAGCATATATTTCAGTATCAAAGTAACCTATAAGTTATCTCAGTACAACAAACTGACAGACCGATGTTGTACCAGTTAAAACAAAGTTCTCCTCAAACATAACAAATTGCCAATTTAGTTTGTAACTTTAAAAGCAAGTCGGTCTTCACATAAAGTGCTTTTAATCACAAAGGCCCATCCACCAGATCCTGATTGGTTTAAAAAAGATACTTCCAGCTCACAACTGGTTGTTAATCAAATCAAAATGACCAATCAGCTCGCACCTTGCTGCTAATTCAATCAAAATTACCAATCAACTTAATTAAATTAAAGACTTACTATTTGCTTACTATTACTAATTAAATTTATTAATATTACTTCTTGCTGTTGTTAAGCGCCATTGAGTCATAGGTGACTCGTAGCCACCCTATGAATGAAAGAACTGGACGCGTGTGTAAATTTCATCCTTCCTCCAGGTTCATAGGGTTTACAGAGACAAGCTATTATGGAAGTGAATGCCACTCCTGCTTCTAAGCTTGTTTTAATCGGGGAGCTCCACCAAGCACTGTCCACCATGGCTAACCATTATCTCATTTGACTCATCAATGTTAGAGTGTCCGGCTTCACAGCAAACACGAGTTACGTCTGTTCAGCAAGTGGACATACCAGGGTTATACGACCTAGAAGAATGTTTCACCAAGAACAATTAAAGGCAGGCCTGAGGGCTGTGGAGTAGAGTCATCCACGTTGGCTTGGCAGCATGACTTTCTGTCCACTAGGTCAGCTGATCTCTCTCTATGCTGTTGTTGTTGTTGTTAAGTGCCATCAAATTGTAGGCAACTCACAGAGACCCTAGGAATGAAAGACCTGGACACCTGTAAAACTTTAAAGCTTTCTCCTAATTACCAATTAATCACTAATAAAATCAGCTTACACCTGATGGTTAATTAAATCAATACTTTGAATCAGATAATCATATGGAATACTAAGCTGGGAATAGAAAAACAGCTGAATTCATAGTCAAAAAGTAAATTTCAAGTTCTATCCTGAAATACAATGTTGTGAGGGGTAGGATAATACCCATCCACATACAAGGAAAACCCATTAACATAACTATTTTTCAAATGTATGATCCTACATCTAGAACCAAATAAGAAGAAATTGAGAATTTTTTCCAAATCTTGCAGTCTGAAATTGACTGAACATGCAATCAAGATGCATTAATGATAATTGGTGACTGGAATGCAAAAGATGGAAACAGTGAAGTAGGAATGTTGTTGTTGTTGTTATGTGCCATCGAGTCACTTGTGAATCACTTGAATCTATTCTATCTTAATTTGAACACCATCTTAGCAATAGTTTTGAGGCATTGAACACCAATGATAGAAGACTTGATGAGTTGTGAGATAATATCTAAGATGTAACTCATGAGAAGAGCAAAAGAACATTACGAAGACAGAGGAGAAAGAAAAAACTGAAGTGGATGTCAGAAGACACCGAAAACCCTATGTACAACAGCCGAAAACCCTGCTCTATCTCTTGCCAACCTTACTGTCTCTGATATACTTTTCCCCATTATTCCAGTCACTGAATCAATCCATTTCATCGAGGGTCTTCCTTTCCTGCCCTATCCCTCCACCCTCCCAAGCATGACGTCCCTCTTCAAGGACTGATCGTACCTTGCAACATGTCCAAAGTATGTTAAATGGAACTTTAGAATCCTTACCCCCAAGGAGAAGCTTGGCTTCACCCTGTCCAGGACGAACTTGTTTGTTTTCCTAGCAGTCCATGGTATATTCAATACTCCAGCACTAAAGCTCAAAGGCATCAGTTCTCCTTCTATCATCCCTAGTCATTGTCCAACTCTTTGATGCATAGCAAGTAATGGCAAAGACCATGGCCTGATCAGGCGCAACTTGGTCTCCAGATTGACATCATTGCTCCTCAGTGTCTTGGAAAGGTCCCTGACAGCAGACTTTCTCAGTGCAATTCTTCTTTTAATTTCCTGGCTATGGTTGGAAAATGTGGCCTTAATTATAGAAATAATGCTAGCATTAGAATGATCAGATTTTACATTTACAATGATTTATTCTTTCCAAACAACTTTTTTAAAGGTACATACTAGCATTGTGTGTACCTTCCCCCCCCCCTTGTTGTGTTGGGTCAGATCTGATCGGCACAGGAGGAGATTGACTCTCCTCCAGTAAGCACCTGGTGGATTTGAATCACGTGTCTTCAGGACTGCAGTGCAAATTCTTGCCACTAGACGACCAGAGTTCCCTCCAAATAATGTTTTTTAAAAAGCACAAATGAAAACTTTACACATGGATCTCATCTGATGGACTGTATAGGAATCAGACTGGCTGCATATGTGGAAGAAATCATTGGAGAAGCTCAATATCAGCAGTCAATATTAGACTAGGGGCAGACTTTGGTTCTGACGATCAATTACTCATATTTAAGTTCAAATTGAGGCCAAAGAAAATGAAACTAAGTCCACAAGCACCAAGATATGTTCTTGAATCTATTCTATCTTAATTTGAACACCATCTTAGCAATAGGTATGAGGTATTGAACACCAATGATAGAAGACTTGATGAGTTGTGAGATAATATCTAAGATGTAACTCATGAGAAGAGCAAAAGAACATTACAAAGACAGAGTAGAAAGAAAAAAACTGATGCGAATGTGAGAAGATACTGAAAATTGCACTCGAGCATCAAGAAGTGAAAACAAAGGGAAAATATGCCAAAGCAAAAGAGATGAACAAAAGATTTCAAAGGGCAACTTGAAGGGACAAAATAAAGTATTATAATGCAATATGCAGAGAACTGAAATTGAAAAATAAAAAGGGAACAACTGGCTTTACAGTCCTCAAAATTGGAGAGACTGCAAAACAAAAGTAAACCTTGAGTTGAGATATTGAAAGATGTTATTATTTAATGACCCAGAAAACGTCAAAAGAGGGTGGAGGGAATATACAGTCACTGTACCAAAAAGAAATAAATGACACTGAAGAATGTTAGGAATTACCATATAAGGAGGTTGTTGTTGTTGTTGTTATGTGCCATCGAGTCGTTTGCGACTCATAGCGACCCTATGTACAACAGCCCTAAACCCTGCTCTATCCTGCAGCAACCGCACCGCCTCTGACACACCCATCCCAATTACCCCAGTCACCGAATCAATCCATCTCATAGAGGGTCTTCCCCTCCTGTGCCGTCCCTCAACCCTCCCAAGCATGATGTCCCTCTCCAAGGACCGGTCCCTCCTGGCAACACGTCCAAAGTATGTCAGATGAAGCCCCAGAATCCTTGCCTCCAAGGAGTTGTTTGGTTTAATCCTCTCCAGGATGAATCTGTTCGTTTTCTTGGCAGTCCATGGTACATTCAATACTCTTCTCCAGCACCACAGCTCAAAGGCATCAATTCTCCTTCTG
>NW_006400062.1:2625938-2649308 GCF_000299155.1 Elephantulus edwardii
TTTTGGAATCTTCTGTTCAGCTCTTTAGTATCTTGAATTCTTCCTTGTGCTTTGGCTTCTCTACGCTCCAGTGCAATCTTCAGAGTCTCTTCTGACATGCTCTTTTCATCTCTATTCTTGTATCCAAACTATATATTAGAAAACTAAGTAGCAGAGAATCTGGATAACTCACCCAAGTTACATAGAGTAAGTGGTGGAGCCAGAGTTTGAACTGAAGTACCAATTTCCAGATGAAACGCTATATAATCATTACTGCCTTTTATGTCTTTCATAAAGTATTAATAACCCAAGATCTGCTATTTTAATCAGAATCTTGACAAAAACAGAAAAAAGGGTTTTTAAGAGTAGGCAGACATGACATCACAAATGACACTTTTAAGTGAGTCTCAAAATGGAGTATATACTAGCTGACCTTGCTTGCTGAAACTGAGGAGGACCTGAAGCACTTGCAGCAGAAGGTCGAGGACTGTAGTCTTCAATATGAATTGAAGCTCAACATGAAGAAGACAAAGATTCTCACTACTAAGCCAATTGTCAACACTATAATAGATGGAGAAGAGATTGAGGTTATTAATAATTACAGCTTGCTCAGCTCCATAATCAACACTGTTGGGACCAACAGTCAGAAAATCAAAAGACAAATTGCCCTGGAAACATCTGCTGTCAGGGACCTCTCCAGAGTACTGAAAAGCAACAGTGTCCATCTAGAGACTAATCCAGGCCATGGTCTTCCCAATTACTTTCATCTATGCATCAGAGAACTGGACAATGACTAATGATGACAGAGGAAGAAACAATGCCTTTGAATTGTGTTGCTGGAGAAGAGCCCTGAACATACCAAGAATCACCAAGAAAACAAATAGTTCTGTCTTGGAGAGGGTAAAACCAGGTCTCTCCTTGGAGGCTAGGATTTTGAGGCTCCACCTCACTTTGAGTACACGGCCAGGAGAGAACTGTCCTTGGAGAAGGACATCATGCTCAAAAGGGTGGGTGGACAGCACAGGAAAGGGAGGCTCCGGATGAGATGGACTGGTACAGTAACTGGGACTATGGGGGTTGGTGTGTCAGAATTAGTGAGAGACTGACTCAGAACAGGGAAAGGTTCAGAGCTGCTGTACATAGGGCTGCTATTCATTGCTACATTGCAGACGACTCAACCAGTAACATTCTATGGCAGGTTTGGAAGCAGGAGTGGCATCCACTTTCTAAACAACATGCCTCTGGAAACTATAAACTTTGATAAATGTCGATAGTTGTAGATCTAGGGACTTCAGGTCTTGTTCATAGGGTTGCTATGAGTCGTGCTCGACTTGAAGGCAATCAACAACAACACATCAATCATCTATAGATGTGGCCACAAGGGCTGAAAAAGTCTAAGCCATTTTCAAAAGTCTCAAAAAATTTAAAAAAAAGTCTCAAAACAAATATATTGTCATGTTGAAATTAGCACTGGGGTTAATCAGACCAGATTTTCAACTCTGGGAATAAATGTGTTCAGTCTCAGTGATATCAAAATGGTCTGGAAGATCATGTCCCACACAGTATACAACAGTGCCTGAGCACTAAGACATAGGGGTGTTGACACTAAGTCACTAATGAGCTACCTGTCTGGTGGGGAGCAGATCATTCTATATCTGTGCTTTGCTTTTAAATCACTTTAAAAATTCAGTGAACTTGCCCTCCAGAAAAGTACACATATACAGTAAGACACGAACTTCTGTATGCAACTCAGTTCTACCCGTAGAACTTAGAGTTTTCTCCATAAAGTTTACATTATTGTGATATTTCAAAAGCAAGTCCTTTCTTCCAAGGCATTTCTAGGTAGGTTTGTACTATTAGGTTTTGGTTAGTACACACATAAACAGTAAGAAAGAACCCCGATATCACGTTATATAATTATTGTCAGACTTTACACTGAAATGGAATATTGGTAAAAACAAGAATCTTTACTTATTTCACATTTTTATACCCAGTTTCTAAACAAGCACTTGGCATATCATAGATTTTAAAATAACCGCCAACTGAACTAATAAATGATCATTCTGGGTCTCTTTAAAGCCAATTCATGTTAACCTCTAGTTACAAATTCTTTGGAGTTAGTCTTTTCCAAGATCCTGTTGGTTCTGAAAATGTAAGATTGAACAAAAAGAAATCACCAATGCTCTAGGGTTCTTGACCAATAAAACGAGAAATTTCATGTGCTTTAAACTAATTTGCTCGTTTCCAACTTTACCAGCTTCTGCCATGGTGAGTGTGGACACATGCCCTTCCATGATGTTAATCTTTCGGTATTAATCTTGCTTATCAGTGGACATTGTTACTTACCTAGCAGCTACCACATGATGAAAACCAGACAAATGGAAAATGTGCAGTAGCTTCTGCTTCTTATAAACTACCAGGGACTACAAAGTCCACTTCTTTTTAAGGTACAATGGAGCTACAGTTTCTTCTTAAGTGACAGGACTTGAAATTAAATAGGATTTATATAATTCCAAATGTTTTTTTAATGAGGTAACAACTAAACAGATTAAGACTGCATTTAATTCTTATAAGTCAGATTTCTGAAACAATTGTTAAGAAAAGCATATCCAAACAAAAGCAGCACTTTTAAAAGAGCATGACTAATATAAACATTGGGTTGATTAAAATCTAGAAGAGTTTTTATACTTTATGATTTCTTTATTTGATCAAAAAACACATTCCAGGTATCCTCTGACATCAGATGTCTACTGTTTGAGCCAAAATTTTTAAACTGCTAGAAAAAATAACTGTGGAAGATTTCTACTTCTGAAAGCAAAATCTTAATAAATGCTGAAAGAAATACAGCACACTTGGAAAGACTGCAGCTGACATGAAGGCAACTGGGGTCTGAGCTCTACCAAGTCCACAAAGTCAGGCTACAGTCTTCATCGATAACATCCACAGCACAAAACTGATTCTCATGACTTTGTACATGCCCCCAGAGTCCCCACACCTATTTCTATCAATTCTAACACCAAACTCAGAGGACTCTTACTGCTCTACTCCTGGATTTGCTAATCTGTTTCAATGGCACGTAAAACTCACAGAACCATACTTATGATCCTTGGAGTTACTAGGGAAGGTAGAAGATTACAATTCTGGTTGGAAACAGGATACAAGTTTTCAATCAAGATAGCATCTAATATGTGCTCACAGACCTTTTGATATTTAGCCTTGAGACTTTAGGTCAGTGTTACTAAACTCTCCTATTTCTGACAATAATGGCATCTCTGCTCTCAACCTCACCCAGTCGTCTAGCAAGCTTAGATGAAGGCCTCCGGCTCTGATTTCATGGGATGACAGTGCTGGTCAGCTCTATTCCACATCAGTCTCTATCCCCTGCTGTTGCTGCTGTCATCTCTCAATTTTGGTCTATCTTTGCCTTAATAAACCCCATAACTGTGACTAAATTCAAGTCTATGCATCAATTTGCAATAAACACTGGACCCAGTAATTAGAAAAAGTAGGTGCAGCAGAATAGGAGATTATATTTTATCAAGGAATTGATTTCATAATATTTGTTCCTATTGTTGCTACGTGCCTTAAGTCAACTATGATTCATAGTGACCCTATGAACAATGACTCTGAACCTTGCCCTATTCTGGGTCAACCTCACTATCTCAGACACATCTGACCAGGTCAGTCCATCTCATCTAGGATCTTGCTTTTCTATACTGACCCTCTACCCTTCCAAACATAATGTCATTCTCCAAAGACTGGTCCCTCCTGGAAACATGTGAGAAAGAGCTTCAAAATCCTTGCCTGCATGGAGGAAACAGGTTTCACCCTCTCCAGAACAGATCCATTTGTTCTCTTGGCAGTTCATGAGCAGTACTGTTCTCCAGCACAACTCAAAGGCATTGATTCTTCTTCTGTCATTCATATTCATAGTTCAGCTCTCAGATTCATAGCAAGCAATTGAGAAGATTATGACCTGGACATGAATGTCTTAGTCTCTAGACTAAGTCTCTAGATTGTTATTTCTTTAGCACTCTGAAGAGATCCTTGACAGCAGATTTCACCAGTGCAGCTCATCTTTTGATTCCCTAACTGCTGGTAACAATAATAATGATTGTCAAAGCAGGATGGAATTGATAGCAGCCTCCATCCTTTCTTCATTTATCATTGTACGGCTTATTTTCCCAGCGGTGAGGGTTTTTGTTTCCTTGATGTTGAGATACAATCCATATTGAAGGCTGCAATCTTTGACTTTCTATAGCAAACACTTCAAGTCTTCAGTTTCAGTGAGAAAAATTGTTATCTGCATAATGCAAATTGTTGATGAGTCTTCCTCCAATCTTGATGCCACATTCTTCTTCATAAAGTCCAGACTCATGAATGTTCTAGATATAAATTGAAAAGGTGTGGAGAAAGGGAACAACCCTGACACACTTCTTTCTTGATTTTGAACCATGCCCGATTCAGACAACAGCTTCCTGGTCTAGATATAGGTTTCACATGAGCAAAATCAAGTCTTTTGGAATTCCTGTTTTTCTCAACGTTAGCCACAACTTGTTGGGATCCACACAAAGTCAAATGCCTTTGAATAGTTGATAAAGCAGCAATAGACATCATTCTGGAACTCTCTACTCTCAATCATGATCAGCAATAATATCCCCAGTGTCATTACATCTTCTAAATTCAGCTGGTATTTCTGGCAGTTCTCAATCAGTGTATTCTTCTAGTCACATTTAAATAATCTTCAGTGAAATTTTGATTGTATGTAATATTAGTTGTATTGTTCAATAATTTCCACAATCTATAGGATCACCATTTTGGGGAAATGGGAATAAATCTGGAGTTGTCCTCCAGATTTCTTGGCACAACCTGGTGAGGACATCCAGGACTGCATCTGTTTGTTGAAATATATCAGTCGGTATTCCATCAATTCCTAGGGGCTTATTTTTTGCCAATTCTTTCAAAGCAGCTTGAACTTCCTCCTTCATCACCATTGGTTCTTGTTTATATGCTACTTCCTGAAAAGTTCCATATCAGCCAATTAATAGCTTTTTAGTTACTCTGCGTACTCCCTTCACTTTATTTTGATGTTTTCTGGCTCGTAGCATCCTTAAGTATTGCAATTCCTGGCTTGAACTTGTTGTTTATTTCTTTCAGCTTGAGAAATGCCAAGTGAGTTCTTTCCCTTTTTTATTTTAATAATAGTTTGTTTTGTCTTTGTGAGCTACCCTTTGAAATCTTCTGTTCAACTCTTTAACCTCCTCAGTCCCTGCCTTTATTTTGGCTTCCTAGCATTCTTGTGCAATATTCAGAGTTGCCTCTGATATCCATTTTGACCATTTCTTCCTCCTCTATCTCTGTAATGACCTTTGCTTTCTCCATGGACGATATTCATGTTAATATCCTGTAACTATACTAGATGTTATTGATGGTGACAGTTCTCCTTTGCAGAGCTGGTAGAAGTCAGACTTGGCCACCCCTACATTGTCACTGCTCCTTTTACAATATCCTCTGCTTTTCCAAGCAAAATCCATCCTCCCCCAAAAGAACTTGCCTCACCTAGTAAGGTAGTCAAAATATGAGAGAGAATGTTTTTCTCTAATCCAGTCCTACCAAAGCCCAAGCCAAACTCGAGCCTTCAAATTAAGTGTGACTCAGAGTAACCCTCCATTGACTTTCTGAAGTTGTAACTTTTTACTGGTCATTTTTATCTGAGAAGCAGCTGATGGATTCTAATCACTGACTTTTCAATTATTAGTCTGTCAGTTTACACTTCTGCCACTAGGACTCAACCCCTCCTTACTGTCTTTTCTACTCCTTGTGAGGTCCAGAGTAAAGAAAACAGAAGTAAAAGGTTTGTTTGGGGCTTGGGGTTTTTTTTCCCCATTTTGCATTATTAGTTGCATTTTTCAAATATTTGGCTTGCTCACTGCCATTTGGACATGTTGCAAGGTGGAACCAATCCTTGGAGAGTGATGTCATGCTTGGGAGGGTAGAAGGACAGCGCAAGAGAGGAAGACCCTAGATGAGAAGGATTGATTCAGTGACCGGGGTAATGGGAGTAGGTGTCAGAGACAATAAGATTGGCACAGCATAGAGCAGGGATTGGGCCTGTTGTACATAGGGTCACTATACATAACAACAACAGCACTGCTAATTGGAGGTATCAAGAATTGGTAGAATAATACAAAAGAAACATCTGAATCCTCAAGTAATCTAAATCCACTTTACTGACTGAAATGTGAATATGGAAAGCTGAAGGTACTAAAATTAAAAAAAAATAAACATTTTAGACAAAAAGTTAAAAATTAAGTTAGTTCTTTTTAATTGATTATCTAAATAATAAAGTGTAAAAGGGTGCAGAAACAAAAAATAAGAGGAAAAACAAAGAGTATGGATTATCTAAACCAGCAATATCAACCTTGGCAGTTTTAGGTTGGTTGTTGTTGGTTGTTTGTTTTTAATTATAAATACTCCACTATCTCTTAGCCCTGAGAAAGTAAGCTTGAATCTATTTTCTAGAAAATGGATTCTATTGGCATACCACATCACTCTTCAAGGTAAATATTTCCAGAAGTAATATTATTATCATCATGAGATTTAAGGACTCATATTTTTAGAACCAAGAGAAACTAAATGAAAATTGAATATAAGTTATTCATATGGGATAGGGTTTTCAACTTCTCCAAAGTACTGAAGAGCAAAGAGGTCTCTCTGGAGACTAAAGTGCCCTTGATATAGGCTATGGTCTTTGCAATTACTTGTTATGCATCAGAAAGCTGGACAATGTCTAGGGATGATAGAAGAATTGATGCCTTTGAGCTGTGGTGTTGGAGAAGAACATTGAATATACCAAGGACTGCTAAGAGAACAAGTGTGTCCTGGAGAGCATAAAGCTAGGCTGCTCCTTGGGGACAAAGATTCCGAAGCTTTGTCTGCCATATTTTGGACATGTTGTAAAGTAGGATCAGTCATTGGAGAGGGACGTCATTCTTGGGAGGTAGGAGGGACAGAGCAGGAGAGGAAGACACTTAATGAAATGCATTGATTCAGTGACTGGGGTAATGAGTAAGTGTATTATACAGTAAGATTGGCACAGAATAGAGCAGGGTTTAGGGGTGTTGTCACAGATGACTTAATGGCACATAAAAACTACATTCATATAGGAAAAAACAGTAGAGAGAAATTTGAGACTACTAGATATAATGAATGTAAACTGTTAGTTTTTATTATTTGTTCAGCATTTATCCCTCTTGTCATTGAGAAGGTAGCTATTTACAATCACTGACAGTAAATGTATTATGTACATGATTTAATTATATATTTCCCCAAGGAAATAACTTTCATAGCTGATGATAGAGTTTAGACTGTAAAATTATTCACTACATTCATGGGTATGTGCTACCAAGCATTTGGAAAAACTAATGATCTTGAACTCCTTTCTCACCTTTACTCCAACTTCTCTCTGATCTACTGAAACCACTCAAAATGTAGAACAAATATAATAAATGTTATCATCTTTTTTCAACAATTCAACATCAAAATTCAAGGAAGAATAAAGGGGAAAAAGAAAAGGGAGGAAAACCCTTCAGAAATGGAACATATGTTTTCTCCTCTTTAGAGAAAATATCTCAGTTCTTCATTCATCAGTTCATCATATGAGAAAGGAGAGGAAGTGTACACAATGCAATAGCCAGAGCCCAGCCATGCCAGTGATGTCCCTCTTCATTATCTTATCTCCCAATATGAACGGAAGCAGAAACAAAGACCAGAGCCTCCTAATCAGCAGCCAGAAACCCATCTGTAAAGGAGAAAAGATACAACTACCCCGGAGGAAGTGAAAGGAAAGAAAGAAATAGAGATATCACACTGAGATAGAAAGGTTACTGATCGGAGGCACCTCCTCAGAGTTGACATTAAAAAATAATAATGATCCAAAAGTACAAAATTGAGTAAACAGGAAGCAAAAGAAAATAATTTATCACTCCTGAGTTATTCTGACCTGATAGGACCAAATAGAACTACCACATAGGGTCTCCAAAGCATTTGATCTTTATGGGAGCTAGTGACAAGATCTGTCACCCAAGTAGCAGCTAGTGAGTTCAAACCTCTGACCTTTGGGTTAGCAGATGAATGTGTAGCCTTTGCATCACCAGATCTCCTTGAGAATGAGACTTAGGACTCTCTAAGTATTTTTGGGTGATTCCAGAAACATTGGTGGTGCAGTGGTAGAATTGTTGCCTTTATGCAGAACTGGGATCAATTCCTATACCCTATACTTCACACACAAGCACCACATGGTATCTGTAAATAGTCAGTGGAGACTTGCAAGTTACTATGGTGCTGAACAGGTTTCAGTAGAACTTCTAGACCAACATTGACTAGGACAAAATGCTTGGCATTCTATTTATGAAAAGCAGCCTGTACAAAACCTTATGGGTCATTTGTGGGCTATTCTATAACTAATCACAAAGATGGCACAGCTTTCCATTCTATTGTGTGCAAGACTTCCCTGACAAAGGATAACTTCATGACAGCTAAAAGCAAGGTGATTCAGGCCAGGTGGTACTTTAATTCAACCTTGGGAAATACCTCATTAGAAGTTGTTATAAACATCTTTCTGCTTATATGCTTTCCTGTATGAAGTCTTTAGGTGAACAGGAGCTGTTTTGGTCTACCCCCTCAAGAAAAGGGGAGCATGAATCTTTGTTTTTGTGGTTAGGTACCGTGTGGTTAGCCAGTTCAGTTCATCATGTGCATGACTAGTAAAGAATATTTAGAGTGAAAAATTAAAGGTGATTTCCAGCAACATGTGCAACCACTAACTTTATCCTGAATAAACCCTAGCATTTTAGCAAGTCCACAAAATGCCTGCCTTCCTACCTCCAAAGGAATATTGTGCTTTTTTATAAGTCCATTTCAGATTCTTTTTCTCTAGTATTCTAGGAAAGCTGCCTACCTAAGTACCTAGTTAAGCGCATATTGTATATGTCAGAGAGGGGTGTATATAATATTTGTCTAAGCTACTACTAAAAAGACTTCTCATTGCCATTGGCATGGACTCATAGCTGACCCTTCCCTAGGTTTGTGAGGTTATGTATCATATTAAAGGAGATTATTCTTTTGCCCCTGGGAAGTCACAAGTGGATTCAAATGTCCAGGGAGGCACAACCTTGAGTCAGTAGCAGAGCTCCCTGCAGACTATGCCACCAGAGTACTGGAAATATAGTAATGATTGTGATTAGGTTAGAACACTTGTTTTTTTAAAAAAATAGGATTTTAAAAAGTTATCACACAATAAAGAAGGTAAAGAAAAAAATTTAATTGAACCATGTTCTACCTGCTTCCAAGGGTCTGAGTGATATAAAGAGTTAAGTGCTTAACCAGAAGACTGGCTGGACATTAGCACCCACACAGAAACCCAGCGATCTGCATCTAAAAGGTCACAAGCATGACAACCCTACAGAGCAGAGTTTCACTTTACAACATATGGGATTTACATCACTCAGAATCCATTATTTTTATACTTGTTTCAATTTTATTTATATTTTAATAACATTCATCATTTAAACATTCTTACTGTTCTGGTAGGGTCATGATGGGTGGAGAGGAGACTGAACTGTCAACAGCTTCATGTTGCTTAGATCCACAATTAACAGCCTTGGTACCAGCAGTCAATAAGTAAGCAGATACATTGCACTCATCTGCAGTTAGGGAGGGACCTTTTCAAATTAGTGAGGAGTAATTATGTCAGTTTGAGGGAGATGCATCTGATTCAGGCCATATAGTCTTTCCGATTACTTGCTATACCTCTGAGAGCTGGGCAATGAATAAAGATGACAGAAAAAGAATTGACACCTTTGAGCAATGGTCTTAGAGAACAGCACTGAATGGCCTATGGACGGCCAAGAGAACAAAGAGATATGTCTTGAAGAGGGTGCAGCTGGAGTGCTCTTCAGACGCAAGAATGAGAAATCTTCACCTCACATACTTTGGGCTTGTTGCTAGGAAGGGGTATTCCTCAGAGAAGGACATGAGGCTGGAAAGGGCGGAGAGTTGGCAAAGGAGAAGAAGACCCTCAACCAGGTGGATTGACACAGTGACTGCTGCAATGGGCTCTTGGGTGTCAGGAAGTATGAGAATGCCATAGGATAGAAAAGTGTTCAGATATTTTGTTCATAGGATCAACTATGAGTTGTACTCGACTCGATGACACTTAACAATAACAACTGTTCTGGTGGTCTAGCAGTGGGAAGAAGCACTGCCAACCCAAAAATAAGCAGTTCAAGCCCACCAACTGCTTTGCAGAAGAAAGACGAGCAATCTCCTCCTGTGCAAATTACAGCCTCTGAAAACCCATTGGAGGGTGTGCTATGAATCAGTTCTGACTTGACGGCACATAATAGCAACACTATACTATTCCCTTAAACTTGTCTAGTGAAATCTCTTTGATGCACAACAGACTATTTACATGCATTTGTAAAAATCTCAGTACCTTAATGACTGCAACTCAAACCAATCCCCTTTACTGATATAAAAACTTATAATAGAAAGTCTCTTTCCATTAATTTTATTAATTTGAGCTTTTTTTTGGTGAGAAAAATTTATATTTAGAATTAGCCTACTAGACTCAGTTTAGATGATCCCAATTTTGTTGGCAACATTCAAAACATCATAGTTAGGAGCAACTCGAACATAGGCCTTCTTCTCTCCATCAGGCCTAATCAAAGTGTTGACCTTAGCCACATCAATGTCATAGAGCTTCTTTACAGCTTGTTTAATTTGGTGCTTGTTGGCCTTGACATGCACAATGAACACAAGTGTGTTGTTATCTTCTATCTTCTTCACGGCTGACTCAGTGGTCATGGGAAATTTGATGATGGCATAGTGGTCAAGCTCGTGTCTGCAGGGGGCACTCTTCCAGAGGTATTTGGGCTGTCTTCGGAGTCTCAGCATCTTAGGACGCCAGAAGGTGGGTGACGTGACATGAGGATCTTCTTTTTTTTTTTTTTTTGGCTGTGGATGCCCTTCAGGACTGACTGCCTTCTTATTATTATTCAATAAAGTATTGAATACACTATGGACGACCAAAAATACAGACATATCTGTCTTGCAGGAAGTGCAACCCAAGTGTTCCTTAGAGGTAAGGATGGTGAAATTTCATTTCCCTTACTCTGGACATATTTTCAGGAATAACTAGTCCTTGGAAAGAAGACTGAGTCATGGTGGAAAATACAGAGAGTCGGCAAAAGAAAGGAAGACCCTGTCAAAATGGATTTACACAGTGACTATCAAAATGGTCCAGAGAATGACAGAGATCATGAGAGTGGTGCAGGATATGGCTATGAGTTCCAATCATAGTTCTAATCAACTAATTTAATCAAAGCCTTTGCTTTGGCTTCAGTTTTGGGAGGGGGAGGGGCTTCCTTCTTCACTTTCTGCGCCGTCTTTGTAGAAAGACCCATTTGAGCATTACTTTTAACTTTATTTTCTTTTTTATTTCTTCAGTTTGGAATCCTACAATTTTAACTTTAGCAATCTATTTTCCACGGATCACTCACTGATAGATATTTCTCTAAAATAAAATATAACAAGTATTTCTGGACAAATAAATTCAGTTTTTAATGGTCATGATGATTTATTCAAGTATTTAAATCTTGGCTTAATATAATATGTATTTCACTGCATCAAAAATAAGTCACCTTGATTAAACCATGATTCTTAGTATTATGCAATTCATCTCCATTTTATAATCTAGTGTAATTATTTTATGTGTAGTAGATTCTAATCCCTATGACATTAATGAAGAAGGATACAGTCTACAGGTTTAGGCTATAACTTTAATTATTTTAGCTACAAAAGAGATTACCAGTGGTCAAGGATTTAAAGGACCACAGAACTGTAAAGAAAAACGAGCTGAGAGTAGAGTATAGCCTTCGGACCCAGGCTTCTGTGCTCAGAACATCCTCAACACAGGAAAGGATAATAAACGTGCAGACTTTCAAAGAGTGGTCAGACATATAGATGCTAAAAAGAGAAAAGAACTTCCCTCCAGAGTCTTTTCTCCAGAGACAGAAAGCCTTCCTCTAGGGCTGATTCCTTAAATGTGGACTTCCAGTCTCTTAAACTCTGAGGGAAAGAGTATTTTTTTAGACCTATCTGTTTTATTTCTGCTACAGCAGCACTAGATGACAAAGACGGTTTGTTAACACAGTTTTTAATGTTGTCAGAACCATAAAACACACTAATTACTTCGAAGGGAGTCTGAACTTTTTATTGATATAATTCTTTATACAAACTAAAATTACTTATTTTTCATTTTTATTTCTAAGCCACAGTAATTCAGTAAATGTTTGATTTGGATTTTGTGTGTAGTCTAAATGTGAAATGGTTTCTCCATATTCTATAACATGATATGGTTGGAAAAGAATATTAAATATACCATGGACTGACAAAAGAATGAACAATTCTGTCTTGGAAGCATATACCTGCAAAATATTCCTTAGAGGGGAAAATAGAAAGATTTAGCAGATGTTGGACAGCAAATAAGGAAAACTGGAGAAGAATCAATGCCTCTGAATTGTGGAGTCAGTGAAGAGAATTGAATATATACACTATGGAGTACCAAATGTACAAATATATCTATCTTGTAGGAAGTGCAACCCGAGTGTTCCTTAGAGGTAAGGGTGGCGAAATTTCATTTCTCTTACTCTGGACATATTTTCAGGAATAACTAGTCTTTGGAAAGAGGACTGAGTCATTCTGGGAAATGTAGAGAGTCAGCAAAAGAAAGGGAAGACCCTATCAAGATGGATTTACACAGAGACTATCAAAATGGTCTAGAGCATGACAGAGATCATGAGAGTGGTGTGGGATAAGGCACGATTCAGATCTGTCATCCATAGGATTGCTATGAGTTCTAATCAATTCAACAGCACCTAATAATCACATGTGATTTGAACATGGTATCAGGAGAGACAAGTCCCTGGAAAGGGGCTCATGCTTAGTAAAGCAGAGGATCCGCAAGAAATAGGAAGACCCACAGTAAGATGGATTGCCACTTTTGCCGCAGCAATGAGTTTGAATATAGTAACTATTGTGAAGAAGGGATGTGAGTGGCCGTGTTTGGTTCTATTGTGCATAAGGTTATTAGGAGCCTAAACTAACTAGACAGCCCCTAACAGCAACAACGTTTCATGATGTCACTCCACATGACAAAAATTTTCTTTGGAAAATACAGTTACAAATTCAAGACATTCCTAACAATGACTGACTTAACTTGAACATCTGGTAGAGAGTTCTTTGTCCCATGTATTTCCTCTCTTAGGATATGTCAAGATAGTGGCTCCAAGAAAATGGCATTGATCTTAACCCTCAAGACCTTGAAACACTCTTTTTCTGTAAATTTCATCATCTGTTTCCTGCACGAAAGAGATTTCCTGCTGTGCTTTAGTTCCAAACTTCCCTTATCTCTGGAGCATCTGTCCGCTGCTACTTTCTTGGTAATTATAGCTGTGATTTGGCCTTGGCCTCTAGATTTCACCTATTCTCTGGTTTCTCTTACTCAAATGGAGTCATCAGTTTCTATACTGATAAGGAGATATCCTACCTCGTTGGTGAATATTTTATTCATCGCCATTACCTTGATTCTGTTACATGTTGCTTTCAGTTTTAAAAACTCCCTTGTCTCTTTGCCTGCAACTTATGTATACTTGACCACTTATTTTTAAATTCTCCATCATACCATTCATAGATTTTCTTCTTCACTTTTTTATGTCAGTTTTCTTCTTCATAGTTTCCATAATAAACTTTGGTTATCTTATATCTGTTATTTTCCCAATATTTCCCTGCTGAGTTTCTGACCATTTAAGCTACTAATGACAAGACCAGAATGCCATTAAGAAAGGAATGTTCCAGACATATAAGCAAACTTGGAAACGTGTTGATATTGAACTTTAAGAGAAACTAGCTGCCGTATCTTGAAGATGTCCTATATGGCAGATTCCATGTGGCACTCTGCATCATGGAGTATAGCAGTGGGAGCAGTGCTGAATCAAGAACTGCCTGCCTGCCAGTGTGGGGTCCAGGGGCCTCCGGAAGAACATACAGATGTTACCACTTCTGGTCACCTGATGGTGCTTCTGGGGTTTGGACCCCTGGTCCAGAAAATAGATTCCTAATGGATATCTTGGGGTGAAGGGGGCAGAAATTGGAGTTATAAGTAAACAAAAATATTGTTTTATTTGTATAAAATCTAGATTCTATTCATACTCAATCTATTTTAATGATTTTTAATTAGTTCTTTAGTAAAAAATAAATATCAAATTATTAAGAAGAAAGTAAAGTATGTTATGTAACTGGTTCTTACTTTTAAAACTAATTTCATGAAAGTAATTTTATCAGAAGAGTCAGCCCAATTTGATCACATGACTCAGACTTAAAAAAAATAACAAGATTGAAAGTTAAATATAAATTTTTTTAACTATTAAAGGTGACCCAAAATTCTTAGCCCTCAGTAACAATCCAATATCTTCCCAACTTTTCTAATTTTAAATACATTTAATACATTTCTATGTGCACATACTATTTGTTTCATTACCTCTTCACTCCCTAGCAATATCTTACCTTCCCTGCTGTGCATACCAATAGCATTAAGACCCACTTTTATTATTTCACATACCAGCATCGTTTTCCATTAGCTGTCTGCCAAAACATAAACTAATGTCAAAATGATGATGCCATTTCCAATGAGATAAACCACATACAGTAATGAGGTTCCAAAATGTACTCGGAACAAACAAGGAAAATCTATCACCTTCCTTAACTAAAAGTCTGTTGGATATAGTAGTTGATTTGAAATATATGTTTTTTAATTAGAGCTTTCTTTTGAGGACTATAAATAAAATTTAAAAGGAAGGCCACCAGATCTCCTAATACCCAGGTGGTAACTGAAGTCAAAGGAGCCCTTGGGGTGCAATAGACAGGTTCTTAACTGTTAACCATTTATAATCTCACTAGCCACTCCATGGGAAAAAAGATATGGAAATCAGGTTCCATAAAGATTTACTCCCTTAGAAACCCTTTGGGTCATTTCTTTGTCCTATAGAGTCCTTATGAATCAACTCAAAGACAGCACAGTTTTTGGTTGTGTTTTGAAATTGAAATCATGAGGTTGGCATTTCTAGGAGATACAGACCATATATCATGAAAAGAAAAGGATGTTAGGATTATAGAAAGTAAATTCAAATGAGGCAGGATATATGGTCGCCTACGTAAAATTACATGACTTTTTCTGCATGTTATCTTCTAATCAGAGTGGTCTCAAACATCTACACACATACATGCACAGCTGAATTGCACTAACCAGGTGAAATTGTTACATACATTATATAGACATGTGTGTGTACACATACACATATACACATTAAAGGGAGCTCTGGTGGTTGTAAGTAAGGAGTTGTGCAGCCAATCATAAAGTGGGGGCTCAAATTCACCTGCTGCATCACGGAAGAAAGACAGGCAATCTCCTCCCATATGATTTATCACCTTGGAAAAACTCACTGGAAAGTCAGCTATGAGTCAATTCTGACTCCATTATATTCAACAATGAAGATGATGTAGACATAGGTGATATATTATTGTTGTTGACTGCCTTCAAGTTAAGCACGACTCATAGTGACCCTATGAACAAAAGGCCTGAAGCCACTCTATAACTATGGTCATTTATCAAAGTTCATAGAGTTTCCAGAGGCATGTTGTTTAGGAAGTGAATGCCACTTCTGCTTCCAAACCTGTCATAGAATGTTATTGGTTGAGTCGCCTGCGATGAATAATGATCCTATGTACAGCAGCTCTGAACTCTTCCCTGTCCTGAGCCAGATTCACTAATTCTGACACACCAACCTCCATCGCCCCAGTTACTGTATCAATCCATCTCATCCAAGGTTTCCCTCTCCTGCGCTGCTAGTCCACCCATCTGAGCATGCTGTCCTTCTCCGAGGACCGTTCTCTGCTAGTCACGTGCCCAAAATAAGTGAAGCGGAGTTTCAAATTCCTAGCCTCCAAGGAAAGATTTGGTTTCACCCTCGCTAGCAGACTTACTTTTTTTCTTGAAAGTCCATGGTACGTTCAAGACTCTTCTCTAGCACCACAACTCAAAGGCATCTATTCTTCTGTCTTCTTTAGTCATTGTCTAACTCTCTGAAGCATAGCAAGTAATTGAAAAGACCATGGCCTGGATTAAGGGCACCTTTGTATCTAGACTGATATCATTACTCTTCTGCACTCTGGAGAGGTCCGTGACAGCAGATTTTCCCAAAGTAATTTGTCTTTTGATTTCCCAACTGTCTGCTAGTATTAAGATTGTTGGCTATGGATCTGAGCAAGCTGTAATTGTTAACAGCCTCAATCTCTTCTCCATCTAAATATGGTGCTGTCAATTGGCCCAGTGGTGAGAATCCTTGTCTTCTTGATGTTGAGCTTCAATCCATATCGAAGACTACAATACTTGACCTTTTGCAGCAAGTGCTTCAGGTCATCTTCTGTTTCAGCAACAGATATTATATTGCTATGCATTGCTATCAAGTAAAAATTGACTCATAGTTGAGAGATTTCAAAAGCTGTGTATCACACAGGAAGAGATTTCCCAAATTTCTCCCCCTTCTCCATAGAGCACCTGGTTATTTTAATCCACCTACTATTGGTTTGGAAGAGCAACTTCTAACCTAATATGCCACTAACGTGTGTGTGTGTGTGTGTGTGTATTAGACAGTTAAGCGAATAAACAAAACCCACAGCTTTTGAGGTAGAGCCAGTACAAAGCTGGGCCTTCAATGGTTTCTGAATCTCAATCACATGGAGGGAATTCCCTACTTTTCACCTGTGGAGTCCTGGATGATTTGATTTAATGAAACAACTCCCTACAGATAACACTACAAATAAATCCCTGGAAGAGGAAAAGGCAAAGCAAAACCCAAAGATATTTCCATGGATTGAAGTGAGACTCAGCAAGGCTACAGCACATAGCAGGCCTACAAAAGCAATAGCTCCTTATGGATTAAAAGGAATTCTTTTTTTCTCCTGGGGAGCCACTTGTAGGTTCAAACCAGCAAACTTTGGGTTAACAGCCTAATTCTTTAACCTCTGCATCAGCAGGGTTACTCACCAACTTAAGGCTGGGAAAAGTAAAATGTAAATATCATGTGATGATAATTATGACTGAAATTTTTTAATTGCACAAGAAAAAAATATAATATCTTTAAATTTATGAGTCTTTTAATATATTCTGTGAATACCAAACACACAGAAACATACATATACACACACAGACACACAACTGCAATAGTAACTGCATCTAGATATTTAATGTCCTTACTCTTCCTCTACCCTCCAATCCAAAAGACAAATGAATTGGGTTACCTTTAAGTTGATTCTCAGTATTTAGTAAAATTGTAACATGGCTAAAATGCATCTTGGAACTTGAGAAATATGGAGCTGAAAAAAATAAATATGAAGCTGAACACATATTGTCAATGACTTGGAGTTTACTCGAAAACATTAATTATAGAGATGAAGAAACTAAGAAACAGAAGAGGAAGCAATATTTCAAATCTCGTATGAACAATTATTTCCTGAGTCCTTGTGATATTTTCTTTTCATTGTCAGGAAAGCAGCTGCCACTTGAGATTTCCCTGACTGAAGACCGCATCTGAATGTGATTTGCATGTATTTTCCCAGTCAGGAATGTTGGGTGATTTCAAAGTCCAGCTTTGTTTTCATAAAGGCAAAAAGTCAAATATTTTTACATTTTCCATACCAATTAATCAGATTGCACCATTTATTGAGCATTGACTGTATCAGACTTTGTAGTTGGTACTTGATTATTGCCATGTAATTTCATCCCTACAGTAGTCTTCCATTAAGAATGAAATCAAAGGCCAGTAAGGCTGAGAAAATAGAAAGAAAACCTAACAGAATATCATTAGAAAGCCACAGAATGAAAATGTATCGTCTTTTCTATGCTGCGTCTGTCACTGGATTTTATTTCTAAACATAATAGGGCAGAGGAAAAGGCCAAAGATGAGTCAAAATATCATCTACACGTGGTGCTGGGAGGGAGGAAATATTCTATGAGCCAACCTGGCATCACTGCATTCTCCCTAATATGAAAAGCAACAATAATCCCAAGGCAGTACTAACTAAGATTCCCTTGATTCAATTGGTAAGTTCAGTTTTACTAAACTAGACTTCAGTGACTTCTTTCATCAAATTGATGGGAGGAGCAAATGCCTCAAATTCAGAGGCCATCAATCAGAGGGTAGCAAATTGCCCATCCTTCTCCAGCAGGGGAGCTGGTTGATTTGAAGGATTTGCCTGCAGAATTGCAGCTCATCTTCCCACCACTAGGCCAGAGGAGAGCTCTTAATTTGTGTATATATATTGTTTGTTGTTATTGCTGCTGTTGTTGTTGTATACCGTCAAGTTAACTGTGATCCATAGCCACCATCTGCACAATAACCTCAGCCAATCTCACTGTCTCAGACACACCTACCCCAATTACCCATCACTGAGTCAATCCATCTCATCAGGGTCTTCCTCTCTAGTGCTGTCCTTCCACCCTTCCAAGTATGATGTCCTTCTCCAGGGTCTGATCCCTCGTGGTCACATGCCCAAAGTATGTGAGATGGAACTTCAAAATCCTTGCCTCCAAGAAGCAGGCCGGTTTCATCCTCTCCTGAAAAATCTGTTTGTTCTCTTGACAGTCCATAGGGTGTTCAATACTCTTTTCTAGCACCACAACTCAAAGCCATTGATTCTTCTTCTGTCACCTTTGATCATTGTATACCATATAATTTGGATATATACCCAGGAGTTCTGATAGCCTAGCACTGACAGACCAAAGGTAGGTAGTTCAAATCCACCCGCTGTTCCTCAAGGGGAAAAGGTAGGCAACCTCCTCCTATGGGGTCAACTGTGTCTGAAAATGCACTAGAGGGTCCTCTTGGGTTGGTTCTGACTGATGGTGCACAATGTGGATATTAATTCTGGCCTAAAATGGCTATTTGTAAAACATTGATGTATCGCAAAGATTAAAGAAAGTTTTCAGTAAGTCACTGAAAACAACTGTGGGAGGTTGGGGGTGGGGAGTGGGGATGAGGTTGGGGGATGAGGTGGAGATGGAGGTAGAGGAGATGGGGGAAGGGGTGTGAGGTGGGGGTGGGGAAGTGGGGGTGGGAGAGTGGAGGGTAGGATGGGGAGAAAGCAACAAAGGTCATATTGAGCATGTACTACTTTAGTGATAAACCCTGACTTCCAGGAATATTAAGAAGTGAACCCCATTAATAAGTACCAGGTGTGAACTTTATAAGAAATCTGGAAAATAATGAAAAATGGATGGAATCAGATCCAGAGAGCTATTTTGGGTTTGGTAGGATTTATGGATTTAAGTCTGCCAATATTCAAAATACCCTCTGGGATGTAGCCAAGAAAGAAGGATAATCTTTTCCTCTCAGCCTTTTCACCGAAGTCAAGAACTCAAATCACTGTGAGAACATCCTATCAGCTGACTTGATAGATTATATCATTCTCTGACTTAAAATATTCACATAGTTATGCATGCCTCTCAGAATAAAATCTAGTCTCTTAAATTTTATATTTATGGCTCACCCTTACTGTTTCCTCTGCTTTATTTTTAGGAACTCCAATCATTCTATTCCATAATCAATTTCTTTTCTTTCCAAGCCACTTCTTTTCCAACTCTTGGCGCATGTTGTTTTGTCTTCCTGTAACATTTCCTGCTACATTATTCTCCTTCTCACAGATGCATTATTATCCACACAGCCACCTCAGGATAGCTAACTGGTAGTATTCTTCAATCAAGTCAGAACCAATTTGTAAATGATCCTCCACTGTGTTTCTGAGGCTGTAAATTGCATACTCTTTTTTCCTTAGGAGCCACAGATGGATTCAAGCAGCTGTAGAGTTCTGGCCTTTGAGTGAGCAGTGTAACGACCTAAGGACTTCGCCTCCAGACCTCCTTATCACGTCCTCCAGAAGGTGCTTCCTAACTTCTCAGGTGCTTCCTCAGAAAACTCACTTTCCTCAGTTCATCACAAGTGCTTGTTGTAGGGTGTCTTTTGCCTTCTAGATTGTGATTTCTATGACAAAAAGAAAAACGAAAGCATGATGCCAATTAGCAAATATTGGTGTATCACTAAAAAGAACATAACACAGAAATTCAGGCCAGTAAAAGCTATGCTTTTGACTTTTTTTGGTACCTTGCCACAATGTTGGTGCTTATTACTAGGATTGTTTCTATCCCACTCTATCCTACTCTGCAGTTGTCAAAAATACTTTCTAAATGTGAAGAAAATACCAAGGGGGAAAAAATCACACCTCTAAAAGATAAAACTAAATTATTAGTGCCTAGCACATTACTTAGTTAAAGTGGATATCTCAGAAGTATTTGTTGAAAATGTTCAGAAAATAGATAAAGGTTTCTTAAGAAACTATTAAAGGAGCTCGCATGGCAAAGCTCTGGTGCTGAGTAGTGCTGCTAGCTCAAAAGTCACAGCACTTTGGTAGTTCAAATTCATGGGCTGCTCTAGGAGAGATGAGCAGTTCCTCTTGTTTGACTTACATTTTTGGAAACCCACTGGATGGTCACTGTGAGCCATTACATAAACAGAGAGAGGCAAGAGCAACTGTGAGAGAGAATGTGTGTTAGTGAGTTATAGCTGAATTGATTTGTAGGAATCAGTAGGAAGGAAGAAAGGAAATTCTATGACAGAAGATAAAATGAAACTGGGAGTCATGCCAAAATGTCTCCATTTTAGGGCATTAAAACCAAGGTGAAATCAGTGTCAAACCACCACTAAAGGGACGTGAGAATAAAATAGGTATAAGACAGTGTGTCTGTGAATTTAACTTGTTCATTCAGCACTTTATGTATGTACAAGCTTGTTTGTGACTAGAGATAGTAATTCTGTAGCCTATGAATGTTTTTCTGGTTGCCATTTTGTTGTTGTTGTTGTTATGTGTCGTCGAGTCGTTTCCGACTCATAGCGACCCTATGCACAACAGCCCTAAACCTGCTCTATCCTGCGCCAACCGCACCGCCTCTGACACACCCATCCCGATTACCCCAGTCACCGAATCAATCCATCTCATAGAGGGTCTTCCCCTCCTGCGCTGTCCCTCCACCCTCCCAAGCATGATGTCCCTCTCCAAGGACCCGTCCCTCCTGGCAACATGTCCAAAGTATGTCAGACGAAGCCCCAGAATCCTTGCCTCCAAGGAGTAGCTTGGTTTAATCCTCTCCAAGATGAATCTGTTTGTTTTCCTGGCAGTCCAGGGTACATTCAGTACCCTTCTCCAGCACCACAGCTCAAAAGCATCCACTCTCCTTCTGTCCTCCCTAGTCATTGCCCAACTCTCTGATGCATAACAAGCGATTACAAATACCATGGCCTATATCAGGTGCACCTTAGTCTCCAGAGAGACACTGTTGCTCCTGAGTACCTTAGAGAGGTCCCTAACAGCAGACTTTCCCATCGCGATACGCTTTTTGATTTCCTGACTGCTGGTGCCAAGAGTGTTGACTGTGGAGCCGAGCAAACTGAAGCTGTGAACACTCTCAATCTCTTCGTCATCCATCCTGATGCTGCCAATTGGTCCAGTGGGTTGCCATTTTAGATTCTCAAAAACCAGTATGGTTTCATCATTCAATATATATCTCAATAGATAAGAAACTGAGTAAAAAACAGTATCATATATTATAAACCAATAAATTTCCAAATACAATTACTTGCATCTAAAGAATAAAAAGAAAAAAATAAGAGCAAGAATGTCTTCTAGCCTAGGTTTTCTAGAATAAAAAGCCTCCCTCTTAGTCACTAGTACTTCAGTTTTGTACTTTAGGCATTTCATTAGAATCTACCCTAAATGTACTTCAAAAATAGGCTGATTAGCAAGTTGAGATAATATGGGCACCCTACAAAAAGGATTTGTAAAGAACTAAGAAAGTGCAGAGGAAGATGGACTTTCTCAGGAAGCACTTGACTTAGGGAAACCTTCAGGAGGACATGATGAGGAGGAGTTGTGAGCTCTGGTAGCCTAGTAGTAAGAAGCTATGCTGTGCTATGATTCCAAAGGCGTGTGGTTTGAATTCACCAGATGCTACATGGGAAAAAGATGGACAATCACCTCCTGTTTTATTTACTGCCTCTGAAAACTCACTGGCAGGTCAGGTGTAATTCAAAAGTATATAAGCAATATAAGCAAAAATATAAAAGCAATAAGAACAATCTAGGAAGTAAAATAGTGGCATAAATTAATACTGCAGCCTGGTAAGAGAACTAAATTCCTGGGAACCAAAGTGTCTCTTCTCTGAGTGCACTAAAATCTAGGAATATGTGGCACTTGGAATAAAGTTAAATAGGAAAAGGAATAAGCCCAACAACAAATAAAAAAAAATAGGATTCAATTATTGATCCAAATAAAATGGGTGGGCCTAAAAATGATATATGGGGTATAATTTAAAAATTTAAGACCTGAGAGGAGACACAGGTACAAGAGAGGAGACACAGATGCATAGCTCAGACACTGTCAATTACTCAGAATTAGAAACTTCATTTTTGGAAATTAATTGTTTGCCTGTGCTTTCGTTTGGTCAGGCAGGCATAGCTCCACTCCCAACCCGCTTTTTCTGAAGAAGAGATACAGCCTACTCAGAGGTTATAAAACAAGATGTTTCACACGTATCAGGAGGAACTTTACATAGTATCAAGAAAATGGAAGGCAGCTTCAAACATTAAGAAAAAACAAATCAGGCCTTTTCCTTAAAAAGTATACCAGAATATTTCAGAGGCAGGCAACAGAAGAAATACATCAACATAGAGTTACATGAACTGGGGCTGAAAAAGTTAGAAATTATGGAAGAAAGAATTGAAACCAGAGGTGTTGTTTTTGTTGTTGTTGTTATATGCCATTAAATCACTTGCAACTTTTACGACCCTATGTACAATAGCCCTAAACTCTACTCTACCTATCCTGTGCCAAACTTATTGTCTCTGACACACCTATTCCCACCACCTCGGTGACTGAATCAATCCATCTCATCGAGGTCATCCTCTTTTGTGCTACCCCTCCATCCTCCCAAGCATGATGCCGTTCTCCGAATACTAGTCCCTTCTTGCAACATGCCCAAAGTATATCAGACAAAGCTTCAGAATCCTTGCCTCCAAGGAGCATCCTGATTTCACCCTCTCTAGAACAAACCAAGTATTCTGTGTGATATCCAATACTCTTCTCCAGCACTGCAGCTCAAAGACACAAATTCTCCTTCTATCATCCCTAGTCCTTGTCCAGCTTTCTGATGCCTAGGAAGTAATT
>NW_006400062.1:2649585-2652321 GCF_000299155.1 Elephantulus edwardii
GGTTGTGTCATCTGCATAACATGGATTGTTAATGAGTCTTCCTCCAATCCTGATGACACATTTCTCCTCATAGAGCCTAGTGTCCCGGATAAACTGTTCTGCTTATTGATTGAAAAGGTATGGAAAAAGGATACATCCCTGGCGTACATCCTTCCCAATTTTGAACCATTCATTGTTTCCTTACTCTGTTCTGATGACTGCATCCTGAAAAAAAGAAGAACAAAAATTTAAATTCTTTAAAAAAAAACACATTATAAACACAGAATTCTCCAACATACTGGGGGAGTAGAAAAGAAGAGATAGAACAGAGAGTCAGTGGGCTAGAAGACAAGAACCTCAAACTGGAACTTACTAGAAGAGGAAATAGAAGACGAAAGGAAAATTGAAAAAAAACAATAGAATTATGTGGGATAAGAAAATTTCCCAGGTATCATGAAAAATGAGGAAGCGTACATTTATGAAGCTCAGTGAACCCCAAACAGACTAGATCCTAAATGAAAACATCAACACGCCATATTCAAGTTCTCCAAAATCAAAGATAAGGATAGAATATGGAAAGCAGTGCAAGAAAAACAAAGAATAATCTACAAAAGATAATTAATTAGATTAAGTGCTGATTTCACAGTAGAAACCATGAAAGCAAAAAGACAATGAAATGGTATATACATAAGGCTGAAAGAAAGTAATCGCCACCCAAGGATCCTATATCCAGCTGTCCATTAAATATGAAGAAAAACTTAGGTCATTTGTAGAAAAGCAGAAAGTTAAAACATTTGTAAATACAAGACCAATTCTACACAAAATACTCAGAGAAGTCCTTTACACAGAAACAGCACAACAAACACGGATGCTCAAAAATAACTAGCAACAGCAGAAAAAGAATCACAGCTAAATGGCAATGAGAAAACCTGCTTGTCAATAAATATGCTTAAGATGAATGGCTTAACGTGGTGTTAAGAGTTTATTGTTCAAAATGATGTTCCTAACCATTGAATTTAACTTTGCCACTTAGATGTTCAGAATATATGAATTAGATGTGTTACTCTAACCATAAGGAGATTGGCTAGTCTCATCATAAAATAGAGAAGACTCAATGGCAGATTTAAAAAATCTCACCATCAGTAAAGGAGCAGAAAGAAAGTGCAACACACTCTTTAGGGAAAGAGATCCTTATTCTAGCTAAACCTTACAGAAGCAGCATTTGTGGCCATATAATTCTGTGAAATATGACAACAGTTTTTTTACCCACTTGAGCAATAAGCCACAGTTTATTATGGCTTAAATGCAGCATCAAGAATGAAGGGAGATTCATCAATATCCTGCATTATGCAGATGATACAACCTTACTTGCTAAACGTGAGGAGAACTTAAAGCGCTTGTTGCAGAAAATTAAGGAATTCAGGATTCAATATGAATTGCCTCTCAATGTCAAGAAAACAAAAATTCTTAGCACGAGACCAACAGGCAACATCATGATGAATAGAGAAGACATTGAAACTGTCAACAATTTCATCTTGCTTAGATCCACAATTAACACTGTTGGTACTGGCAGTCAGGAGATAAGGAGATGCATTGCACTAAGAAGTCTGAAGTTAGGGACTTATCCAAATTATTGAGAAGTGATGATGTCAGTTTAAGGATGAAAGTGCATCTGATTCAGGCCATGGTCTTTTTGATTACTTGCTATGTATCTGAGAGTGGGACAATGAATAAGAATGACAGAAGAATTGATGCCTTTGAGCTATGATGTTGGAGAAAAGCACTGAACATCCCATGGATAGCCAAAAGAACAAACAAATATGTCTTGGAGAGGAAACAGCCAGAGAGCTCTTTGGAGGCAAAAATGATGAGGCATCACCTGATATACTTCAGGCACATGGCTAGGAGGGGCTATTCCTTGGAGAGGGACATGAGTCTTGGAAGGGTGGAGGATTGGCAAAAGAGAGTTGGCAAAAGACCCTCAATTAAGTGGATTGACATGGTGACTCCCACAATGGGCTCTAGTGTTCCAGGAAATGTGAGTATGGCACAGGATAGGTTCGGGTTCATAAGGTTTCTATGGGTTTCACTCAACTTGACAGCACCTGATAACAACAACAGAATAGTAAGATTAAAGTTGAAACAAGTAGAAAGATGTACAGGAAAATGGGGAGACATATCTGACCTCATGGGAGTTGGCTTTGTGTTACTTATATTGTTAATGGGGACAGTTCCCTTTGTAGAATTGATAGAGGTCAGACATGGCCGTTTTCTCATAACCCTTGCTCTTTTTCACACTTGAGTATACCAATTAAGAGAAAATGAGTAGTTGAATGGATAAAAAACCAAAAACCATCAACAGGCTGTCTACAAAAGACACATCTAAGAAAATGAAAAATTAAAGGATGGAAAAATTATATCAAACAAATAGCATCCTCAAAAAAACTCCAGGAAGTGGCAACACTAATCTCTGATAAGATAGACTTCACGATGAAAACCATAATAAGGAAGGGCATTATATAATGATTAAGCACACAGCACATCAAGAAAAAAATCACAAGGTCTCACAATGTGATGAGTGGAGGGAGGGTGTAAAGAAAATGCGAAATATATGACAAGAGACCTGAAAAGGAGGGGTAACAGTGAGAATAATTCTATGGGGATCAATTTTATAAAGCACAATGTATAAATTATTGTATGAAACACAATGTGAATGAAGGAAAGTGTGAAGCATAATGTATATGAATTTTGTTGTTG
>NW_006400062.1:2653236-2655739 GCF_000299155.1 Elephantulus edwardii
GTGGTGCTCAAGTATTTTATAAATTCTGGATGTAAGTCCCTTAACTGATATGTCAGTACCAAATACTTTTTTGTAGTCTGTGGCTTCCCTTTTTACCCTGTTGGAGAAGTTTTTGGATAAAGCATAATGTATATGAATTTTGTATGCAAACCAAACTAAAAGAATTTTTTTGAAAAAGAATATTATTACCTGGATCAACATCTATACACCAAATGATGGGCCTGCAAAATATATAATACAATGGTTAATAGAGTCTGAAGAAAGAAATAGACAGCATCACATAGTAATGAAAGAATTGGTTGGCAATAAACCATGTCAGGAAAAAAGGACATGAACAAGAACCAACAGTAATTAAGTAAATCCATGAATGATTTCTCCTAAGAATATGCCCAAAGTATGTGAAATGACATTTGTCCATTCTTGTTTCTAAGGAAGTCCTAGGTTGCAATTTTTTGAAGACATACTTGTTTGTTACTTGGACAGTCATAGGTTTTATACTCTTCTCCATCATTACAACTCAAAAGGGTACAATTCTTCCCCTGTCATCCTTATTCATTGTCCAACTCTTAGATGCATTTGAAATCATTTAAAGTATGTTTTGGTCAGGGACACCTTGGTCTTCAAACTGACATCATTGTTTGGCCTAGAAGGTTGCAATACTATACTTAGCTTTTTTCTCAAAGACCATCAAATATGCTGCATGACAGAACTAATTCCTAAAAAAAAATGGAGATCAAACCATGTGAAAAACAGTAGTCAGACTAATTTCAAGTTAAGGTTTAAAAAACAGTAACACACAACTTGTGTCATATTGTATAATATTAATTACAAAATATTTATTAATATAGCAGAATTTTAAGGGGAAATGGAGAGAGATTGGCATGTTATAGAGGGAGTTTCGCAGCTAACCCAAAAGCCAAGTCTTTCTGGAGGTTCATTTTAAATTTTTGTTCAGTCATTGTTGCATATTAGACTAATTTTAAAAGAAAATTATTTGACAATAATCCACAAAACTCCTAATTTTCACTACAGGGTTCTCAAACACCTCAAAATGCTGATCTGTTCCTACCTTGCTGCTTTTGTTGCCTGGCAATGGGATCTGAAATCCTCTGGGATTTTTACATTATTTAAAATAAAGACAAACTCCAAGTTTTTTAACAGGAATTCACAAAAAAATAACAATAGTCAAATTTTAGTGAATACTTACCTGTGAAAGTAATCATTGATAAAGAAAAAACATATCCAGCCTTTTACATGTACATAACTTGATCTGAAACTAACTCTGGTTGTACAACGCAGTTTAAAAATCCAGCTGTTAGCCTAATGGTTGGTGGTTTAAATCCAACAGCTGTTTTGTGTGGAAAAGAGGAGGTAGTAAAATTCTATAAAGATTTACAATCTAAAACTCTATGGGTAATTCTATTCCATCCTACAGAGTCACTATCAGTGAGAATTACAGTAAGTTTGTTTTGGGGGTGTATTTTTTTAATTGTTTATGCCTCTTTGACTGATTAGCATCTCTCTAATTTTTTTCATTACATTTTTCAGTGGACAGGATAAATTTTTGAACATGGTTTTTTATATCAGTTTGCATATAATAATTTGTATATATTGTATTTCATACAACCTTTCATTTACATTGTCTTTCATACAATGCTTTATTTATACTCTTTCATACAATTATTCAAATATTTGTATTTTATATCATTGTTGTTGTTATGTGCCACGAATCGCCTGTGACCCACAGCAACCCTATGTACAGCAACTCTGAAACCTGCCTTGTCCTAAGCCAGTCTCACTAATTCTGACACACAAACCGCCATTGCCCCAGTCACTGTATCAATCTATCTCATCTGGGATCTTCCTCTTCTGCTCTGTACCTCCACCCTTCCAAGCATTATGTCCTTCTCAGGGACCCATCTCTCCTGGCCACGTGCCTAAAGTATGTGAAGCGGAGCATCAACACCCTAGCCTCTAAGGAGAGGCTTAGTGTCACCCTCTCCAAAACAGACTTACTTGCTTTCTTGGCAGTCCATGGTATGTTCAAAACTCTTCTCCAGAACCACAAGTCAAAGGCATTGATTCTTCTTCTTTCATCCTTAGTCATTGCTCAGCTCTCTGATGCATTAACAAGTAATTGCAAAGACCATCTTCTGGATTAAGTTCACCTTAGTCTCGAGACTGACATCGTTGCTTCTCAGTGCTCTGGAGAGGTTGCAACAGCAGATTTCCTCAATGCAACTCATCTTTTGATTTCTTGACTGCTGGTGTTAAGAGCGTTGATTGTGTTTCGGGCTCCCGCCCGGGAGTCACACGGGCTGGGAACCAATGGCCGAAGCTCTATGTCGGGCTTTAGACGGATGGCCGACGCTTGCCCACCCTGTGTATACAGATGCCCACTATTCTGAGCAATTCATTGTCAAGGATGGAGGTCCATTCTGACCCTTGACATCCACAGTTGTGGGATTTCCTGGGGTCTTCATAGTCTGAGGAATTCCTTGAC
>NW_006400062.1:2656474-2662720 GCF_000299155.1 Elephantulus edwardii
GACCCTCATCATTCCTTCACCTTCTCCCCCCACGGACCAAACTGTGCAGCTCTTCAACTGCATCCTGGCCCATCCTCACCCTTCTGCCCCCAACTCTCACCTCCTTGTACCTCCAATATGTTTTTCCCAATAAAAGAAAAAAAAGAGTGTTGATTGTGGATCTGAGCAAGCTATAACTGTTAACAACCTCAATTCAATCTCTTCTCCATTTATCATGATGCTGGCAATTGGCCCAGTGGTGAGAATCTTTTGTCTTCTTGATGCTGAGCTTCAATCCATATTGAAGACTTCAGTCCTTAACCTGCAACAAGCACTTCAGGTCTTCTTCAGTTTCAGCAAGCAAGGTTATGTCATCTGCATAACAGAGGTAGTTGGTGAGTCTTCCTCCAATCCTGATGCCACATTTCTTCTCATAAAGCACTGCTTCCTGAATGATCTGTTCTGCATATAGATTGAAAAGGTATGGAGATAGGACAAATCCCTGATGCCCTCCTTTACTGATTTTGAACCGTGCAGTGTTTCTTTGCTCTATTCTGGGGACTGCTTTCTGGTCCAAGTATAGGTTTCCCATAAGCACAATCAAGTGTTCTAGGATTCCCATTTTCCTCAAGGTTAGCCACAATTTGTTGTGATCCACACAGTCAAATGCCTTTACATAGTCAATGAAATACAGATAGACATTCTTCTGGTACTCTGCTTTCTGCCAAGATCCGTCTGACATTGGCAATACTGTCCCTAGGGTCACGATGTCTTCTAAAAGCAGATTGTATTTCTTGTAGTCTCTGTTAATGTACTGTTCAAGTCTTTTATGGATGATCTTCAGCAAAATTTTGCTAGTGTGTAATATTAGTGATATTGTTTGATAATTTCCACAGTCTGTCGGGTCACCATTTTTTGGAATGAGAATAAATATGAGTCTCTTCCAGTCAGTTGGATAAGTAGTGCTCCTCCAAATTTCTTGGCACAACTTGGTGAGTATATCAAGGGCAGCATCCTTTTGTTGAAATAAGTCAATTGGTATTTCATAAATTGACTTTATTTTTCTTGTCAAGTCATTTAGAGCAGCCTGCACTTCCTCCTTCATCACTATTGCCTCTTGACCATATGTTGTTTCTTGAAATTCTTCTGTGTCAGCCAATTCTTTTTGGTACAGTGACTCTGTATATGCCTTCCACTTATTTATTTTTAAATTTTTGTTCTATTACTCTGATTTATTTACAAAGTTTGAATATATTGTTTTTCACAAAAGATCTTTCCTATTTCCTTCACCCCACCCACCCATAGAATTCTGCAACCCTATGATTAACACCCTATGCCCCCTGATTTGCACCCCTTTATTTCCACCCTCCCTACCTTCCCACTCCTGCCTTGAATTCTCATACTCAGTTTACAATAACAGATTTATATAGTATTTGTTCTTGTGGAACTGAGTTAGTTCACTCAGTATAATGCTCTCCAGTCCCTCCCAAATTAGGTAATAATTTACAAAATGATTGCTCCTGCGTGCTGCATACTATTCTATTGTATAAATGCACCACAACTTCTCAATGCATTCATTTGTGGTTGGATATCTGGGCTGTTTCCATGTTCTTGTGATGGTGAATAATGCTGCTTTGAACATTGTTATACAATTGTCAGATTTATTTGGAGAGATAAGAGACTCCAAATAAGCAAAACATTTCTGAGAAACAAAAATGAACTGGGAGCTATAGCACTCCCTGACCTCAAAATCTACTACACAGTGGTAGTAACCAAAAGAGCATGGTACTGTTACAATGACAGACACATAAATCAGCGGAAGAGAATTGAGAACCCAGATATGGGCCCAGCTATCTGTGGTCAACTTATATTCAACAATGAAATAAAACCAATCAAATGGTGAAATGACAACCTCTTCAACAAATGGTGTTGGTAAAACATAACTGTTACCTGCAGAAACTGAAACAAGATCCACATTTTATGCCATGCACAAAAATCACCTCAAGGTAGGTAATAGACTTGGGAGAAAAGCTAAAAACCATAAAGTTCTTAAGAGAAAAACTGGAATCAAGGTTAGAAACTCTAGTCTACAGTATAAAAGACTGCCAAATGCAGCCAGAAATGTACAATCTGAAAAGGATAAATTTGATGAAGGGAGCCCTCTTAAAATTAAATCCATGTGTACGTCAAAGACATTTCCAACAGGGTGAAAAGAAAACCTACTGACTGGGAACAAACATTTGGTAATACCACCTCAGACAAGAGTCTCATAATGAAAGTTTATAGAATACTCCTGGGCCTCAGCAAGAAAAAATCTGATAACCCAATTACAAAGTGGGCAAAAAGCATGGGAAGAATTTTCAAAGAGGAAGATATTCAAATGGCCAACAGACAGATAAAGAAATGGTCCAAATCACTGGCAATAAGGAAGATGCAAATCAAAACCACAATGAGTTGCCATCTCACTCCAGTAGCAGTGGCAAACAGAACAGAAAGTAATAAATGTTTGAGAAGATGTGGTGAGATAGGAACTCTTTTACATTGTTGGTGGGATTGTACAATGATACAGCCTTTCTGGAAGGCATTTTGGTTTTTCCTTAAAAAGCTGAACATAGAAATTCCATGTGATCCAGCTATTCCATTGCTTGGAATATTCCATCTTCCTCTAATGCTTCCTGAATCATTTAATAATCTGCCCATAGCATCCTTAAGCATCAATACTCATGGCTTGAATTTATTCTTCAGTTCCTTCAGCTTAAGAAATACTAAACAAGTTCTGAATTTTAGATTTTCTGACCCCAGCTCCTTGCACATGTCATTATAATACTTTGCCTTATCATCCTGAGCTGCCCTTTGACATTTTCTATGCAGCTCCCTAACTTCTTGATCATTAATTACTATTGCTTTAAGTCTGTTATTACCTCGGCTTTTCAAGTCCCATTTGAATCTTCCTTATTTCTTCACTGTCCCACATCCACCCACTAAACTCTGCTATCTTAGTAATTTCCACTTACCCCCTTTTTATGCCCTTTTTAATCACTCCACTTCCCCTATTGGACATTTATACACACCTTACTCAATTACTCTTCTGTTTTTTTTTAAAAAAATTGTTTTATTCAGTATTTGTCACTTTGAAACTGAGACATTTATCTCACCATAATGCTCTCTGGACTCCCCTATGTTATGTAATATTTTCTTGAATGGTGCTGTATAGTATTCCATTGTTGTATCTTAGTCAATTAAATAGACCGTGCTAGTATTCCATTGGGTGAAAATATAATTTCACAATCCATTCATTTGTTGATGGGTATGTGGGCTATTTCTGTTTTACTGGTATTGTGAATAATGCTGCTATGAACATAAGTGTACATATCTCAGTTTATGTCTTACTTCTAATTACCTTGGGATATATTCCTAAGTAGTAGAATACTGAGTCAGATTTCTAAGTTCAGCTTTCTAGGAAATATCACATTGTCTTCCAGAGTAGTTGTACCATTTTACAATCCCACCAGCAGTGAATGAGAGTGCCAATACCTCTACATCCTTTCCAACATTTACTGCTTGCTCTCCTATTAAAATTTTCATTACATTTTTTATCTTCATAAGTTCCTGTTGTGTAAATAAATTAAAAGGGTAAGAAACTTGCCCTATGTCAAAATTATTACTTTCAGTCAGAGATGTGATTCAAACCAAGTATACCTAAATATAAAATATAAAAAATAAATATTAATATAAATAAAAATAAATATACAAGTCTTTGAACTAAGGTATTCTAAGATACCTCTCTGGAACTTTATTCTGACAATACTCTGCCCCAAAAAAAAAAATATACAGAAGGATTATAATAGTCAGGAAATCTCTGGGTCATCTCTAGTACCCTCAAGGTACTCTGGGACCAGAACATCTATGCCAGGATACATAAAGCCTGCCTGCCTGTGCCTTAAAGAGGTCCAGCTCTGGATGGTTCAGTTAGCAAAGGGACTGTCTACAAAGGCATTCAAGAAACAATCACTAAAAAGAAATCATGACTCTTGTAAATCTGAGGTCTATTTTCTATTTTTACGTAATTAAGTAGAAAAGGAAACGAAAGGAAGTGGGACTGTATGAAAATAATGTGTGCTAACACAAAGCCGCATGGTTTTAATTCAAGAGCTGTTTAATAGAAAAAGAATGGTGATATATTCCTGTGTGATTCACTGCTTTCTAAAAACCTGCTGGAGGGTCAGCTACGAGTCGGTTCTGACTCAATGGTACCAAACAACATGTTTTAATATAAAGAGCTCTGATGTGTAACTGTATAATGTATCACATCACAACTTGGAATGTTAGCTGTTAGAATCCACCATCAACCCTCTGGTCTACAAAAAAAAAAGTCTCTTCCTTTAAAGATTTACAATCTTGGAAACTCAGTGGAGGCTCATATTGAGTTGTGACCAGTTCAATAACAGTGGGTTTTGTTTCTGACTTGATGTTTAATACACCGAATTTTGTAAAATGAAATAAACTACTTAGAGTGCATCCTTTGATTGTTTTTATGTGTCATAGCATCTCAAAATATATAAAATCAAAATTATTTAAAAACCCTTATTTAGCATTCCTATATCATTCTCTTATTTATTCCTGATGTGTTTTGTGTGGTTATTTGGCTGGTTTTGCTCTCCTTTTCAAAATCGTTATTTCATCCCTTTCCATTTCCTGAAAGGCACTAGTGTAATCTGGTCTCTGACCTTTCAAGTAATTAAACCAGTTAATGCTGTTTCCTCATTTTCCAACCTCAAAGCTTGTAAGTAACTGCCAGAATATTCTGTATCCCATGAAAAAAAAAAAGTTCTTGAAAGCTTATTAGAGTACTGTTTTCTGCAGAGCAATTAGACACAGAACTTCTTGTTTCAGAGAAAGTAGTAGGCATTTAAAAAAAAATTATTCCTCTATAAATATCTCTGTAAACCATGTCTAAGTTACACTTTGATTCAATCAGAAAATAGGAAATGATTTGTGATATTTAATAAATGTCATGCTCTGGTAACAGTGATAAAGTATTGTGCTGCCACTAAGATGTGGTTGCCGCCACACTCCTCTGGAGACAGTCACTTTCCTCCTGTGTGCTTCACACCCTCCAAAAACCAGCTGGAGGGTGAGCTGAGTTGTTTCTGACCCTGCAATAACAGTAAGTATGCCCCATACTGTGCTAATGGCATTCAGAAACTAAAAAGGACCCCAAAGAGTTGTAGTTGAGAGACACATAAATGAAGAAAAAATAAATGAAAATTCATTGTGATCATTTTAACAATAGATCTGTACCCACAGTATTTAGCACAGAGATGGGAATATTGCATTCCAGGAGATGTCTGGTGAGCCCTCTGTGGGGGGTGGGGGGTGGGGAGGGTGTAGCCTTGGTTTAGCTGCTAACCCAAGATAGCACCTTTCTGGAGGTTCAAATCCACCAATGTCTCTGCAGAAGAAAGAGGAGCAATCTCCGCCCGTACTGTTTATACTGCCTCCTGAAATCCCTCTCAAGGGACAGTTATGAGTCAGTTCTGACTTGATGGCAATGAGGTCTAGTTTTTTGAGGGGATAGGTCAATAAGATCTCCTCTACACGATCAAATTCCTTCATAATAGACATTCATAGCACTGGGGCCCTTTCTTTGAAAGCAGCTATTTCAAATTTCCATTTTCCCAGCAGTCATTAGATGCATGCTTTTCTCTCCAGTTAACAAGTAAGCCGCATTTGTGAAGAAGAAAAAAAAATTCTTCCTCACTAACAAGTTCTCAACACAAGGTAAAATATGTACAAAAATCTCTCCCACTCTATCAGTCAAAAAGGATTCAGAGTTGAATACGCGTTAGAAAAGTATTCCTGAAGGAAGACATTAATATAACTGACTTTGATTTTGGAAGAATGGGAGTTTTTCCGTTTAATAAGGCAAAAGGAAGATGATACTTCAAGTGAGAAACATGACTAGACTTTTCTTTACAATTTAAAGCAAACACTTTTTTAGATTGGTCTAGTGGCAAGAAGCTACACTGCAATCCCAAAAGCCACCAGCTGCTCCGTGGGAGAAGGATGAGCAGTCTCTTCCCATGCGATTAACTGCCTCTAAAAACTGACCAGAGGGTCAACTACGGGTTGATTCCAACTCGAGGGTATTCAACAAACAACAACACGTCCTTTAAAGGCAACCATAGTAGCGTTGACCATAGGCAGTTGCATTGTTAAACTAAAGGGGGAAAACCCACCAGTGGTTCTAGAAGAGCAAGATGAGTT
>NW_006400062.1:2664105-2671508 GCF_000299155.1 Elephantulus edwardii
AGGGATTTGAGTCTTAGAAGGTCCCATTCATCTATGTTATCTTCTCCTGGTTGTAGCTTTTCCAGGATACTGGGAAGACTGTTTATGTTGTGGATTATCTCTGAAAATCTGCTGGCGGGGAAGCTATGAGACAGCTCTGAATCATGGCAAGGAGAAAAAAACATTAAAGTTTTCAGCCACACAAAATCAGAAAGTCTCTAAAATTACACAAGTAAGTGAGATATACAAGATTAAGCATTTAGAGAAAAGGTAGTACTAGCAACAATCAAATAATTGTCTCCAATATCTTCAATAAAGTCAGCAAAACCACTGTCATTTGGTGTGACGGAAGCACGCACCAGATTATAGTTAATAAGAGAAGAAGAAATGTAGGCATTAAATAGGTACTATTATTTCAAGAAGGTTGAAAATAATAGTGGGTTTCCAGAATAACATGATATTTAGATTTAAACTTTTAAAAGACCAATATATTCCTAAGGCACACCCATGCTTATCAGCACCATTCACAAATAGCAAAGAGGTGAAAATAGCCTGCGTGCCCATTAACAGCTGAATGGATAGACAAACTATGATACATTTACATAATGGAATGCTATGTAGCTCTAAAAATAATGAACTTATAAAACACTACACAATGTGGATGAGTCTGGAGGATGTTATGCTGAGTGAAATATCTCAGTTAAAAAGAGTAAAATACTGTGTAGGCGGGGAGCTCTGGTGGCCTAGTGGTAAGGAGCTGCAACTACAATCCCAGAGCCGCATGGTTTGAATCCACCAGATGCTCTGCGGGGGAAGGAGGGACAATCTCCTCCTGTACCAGTCAGATCCGATTTGACGGTACACTCACACAAAAATAATAAAATTTTGAAAGGTAATAAAAAAATACTGTGTAGGCCCTTTATTGTAATAATAAGATAGAGATGGGGGGAATGGATAGATAATGAATACTGCACTTGAATGAGTGAAATATAGGACATTCTGAAAGGACTGGATATGTGTAAAACAATTAATAATCTCACAAGGGGAATTTGGGGAGAGAAGAGGAAGGAGAATGTGCATGAATCTGTGAATAATAATAATAACAACAATAATTTTTTTAAAGACTAAATTTTAAAAGTGGCCTAGTAACAAGAAACTGTGCTGAAATCCCACAGTTTGAGGCCACCAGCTGCTCCTTGGGAGAAGGATGGGTAATCTCCTTCCAAGCAATTAACTGCCTCTGAAAATCCACAAGAGTGTCAACTATAGGTCATTCCTGACTTTACGGTACACAGCAACAACAAATAAAACCAAAACAAAAATTCTTTTATTGACTGGTAAATATCTATCTAAATAAATGAAACTGGAAATTTCTGGACAATAAAAGAAATTCTGAGCACTAACTTCCCTTTTCCATTGTTCTTTTTCATTTCTTTTTTGAAGCTCAATTTTCCAGTTTTAATACAAAGGGCTTTCAAGGTGAAATTCACCATTTTTTCTTTAATAGCATTGTTCTTTTTTTTAAATGCCTGCTTTCTTGTTGCTTTGTTTTCTTTTTTTTTCTGTTTTGGTTTTTTTTTTAATTTAGGTTGTTTATTTTTCATTTCAATGAACATCTACAGAGATTTTGGGATTCCATTCATTCATTGTTGCACCCTTCTTCCTGCACAAACCCCTCCCCCCCTCCCCCCCATTTGCTCCTCTCCTTGAAAAGCAAAAGAAAAACTCCCTCATTGGTTGCTTTGTTTTCTTATTTATCTCTGAGATTGTAAACAAAAGAGACTTTGGTCTTTTAGAAACTTAAAAGTATTCTATTCTAGCCTCAAGTGTTAGAATTCTTCACTTGCAGATGGGAGAAGAAAAAAGACGGAAAAGAAAACCAGAATATTCCATAGAGAACTGTGCTGTTAACCCAAAGACAGCACTTCTCTCACAACATGAATCCACCTGCAACTTCTAGGCAGAAAAATGGGCAGTCTCCTCTGATGCAAGTAAGAGCCTCAGAAAATCAGTGGAAACTCAGTTGTGAGTCTATTCCAACTGGATGACAATAATTTTGGGTTTGAGTTTCAGCTTGAACAAATGACAATTAAAGTTAAAATTTTAATCTACTAGATGAGCTAATGTCTAAACAGATCAAAGCCCAATAATTAGTTGTTGATCTGAAGCATATAACCATCTATCAGGAAGCAAAGATAAACATGAAGATGTAGCTAAGAGGCTAGGAAAAGAGGCCCTAGCACTTAAAAAACATGAGATGGTGTAAAATAAAATAGTAGCATACGGTTTGTGCTTCTCAGATTAACTGAAGACAAAATAATGAAATTTGCCCCAAAATATAATTAAGAAACCAGAAAAGGGCAGGAAACAAGGAACTTAGGACGGCATAGGAAGGGAGTTATTATACTGAAAGAACTGCACCTAATATCGCAAAACAAAAAGTGCATATAAAAAACAGAGAATGGCAACAATGTACTATTTGAAGAATTACTCATTTACAAGTTACAGAATTATAAATATGACTATATATGTATGATAGAAAATATATAAACTTCTAAAGTGAGTGGTCACATATTCCCCCCCAAAAAATAGTGTCCTATCCAGAAAGGACAATAATTGTTTCATCAGAAGACATCGACTTCAAGGTAATGAATTTTTGTCTGCACCAGAGACATTAAATTCTTTATGAGGTGCTGAAATGGAAGCTTTCTAAGTTTCTTCAGAAAAAAAAAAAAGTGGGGGGATTCCTATTTCAGAAAGAAAGGTCCTGAGGAGTTTATCTACAGCTAACTCCTTGATAACACAATTTTGTGTTCTTATCCAAAATGACTAGTGAAACACAGCTCAGTTCATGGAACACTGAGCCAGGACTGGAATAGTATTTGTCACCTCTCTGAGACAGAGCTATTATTCTCCTGGAAATGCATTTTCTCAGTAGTGAAAATGAAGCCAAAACAGGCCTTTTTAAAGCACGCTTCGTTCTCTGAAAATCTGCTGTGGGGTCAGCTATGTGTTGGATCTGATTTAACAGTGCATATAGTATCAGCAACATTGCCCGGAGTCTCACATAAACATACCCTCAGTTGAACCTTACTCTCAGTGGTTCTAAAGCAACAATTTGTCTCTGCCTCTGCTGTGGTAGAGGGTCATACGAAATTCTACCTAGGAGAAAAAGCCTAAGCAGGCTTCAGTGAGGGGCTCAGGGAACCTCACCCTGATAGCACTGCTAGTCTCAGCGGGTCCCAAGCACAAAAAAAAAAACTTAGGACAACTGAAGGAAAGTACTGTAATTCATGAGGTTAGCTACAGGACAGACTTCCAATTGCCTGGTTCCAATGGCAGTCCTATGCAATGAGTACTATAGCAGCACAGCACTTCAAGAATAATATTTAAAAATTAATCTGTTCTTCATTCTGTTTAGTTGACTGCTTCCAAACTCAGAGCCCAGATTGGCAAGAGCTATAGTAGACCTTTCATTGTTTGAGTACCAGCCAATATGGGACAATACTCAAAGTTGAGAGTTACAAAGAAAGAAAAGAGAATAAAAGACAAGAGGACAGTTCTGTACCAAACTCATTGTTCTTACTTTGCATAAACCCAGGATGTTGATTATTTCACTATTCATGTCCAAGACTCTCCTGGATCGAAAATAATTATTTCAACATCAATAGCTGCTGCTTAGTTATTTCGTCTCTCAAAATATTTACGGGAAGATTTAATTAAATAAAAAGGTTTGACAAGGAGATATATTTTTGAGAAGCTGTAGCATGCTACAAATGGTGACGTAAGGTCAAATGTCAATGGTGTTATCCTCAAATGAACTGTAACAACTTCCTTAAAATGCACACTCTGGAATTTGCAATTATGATGAAATGGAATTTATAATTAATGGAAGAAATGAAAACAATGTTCTGGACTTGAGCTGAAATCTCAAACCACCATTTATTATTTTTAAGTAATAATAAATATAGAAAACCAAACATTCATTGAAAGCTTACAGTAGGTAGATCAAATAGCACATTAGAAACCTTTTCCCCCCACCATGTAAGTTAGAGTTCATGATTAATCAATGAAGAATGTTCAATAAAAATGGTTTGGAGACACAACAGTAATGCTTCTCAGTGAAAACATTTATCAAGTGTGTAAGGATTTAAAGCAGTAAATTCAACTTGATGATCGCAGTTTTGGGAAAATAAAACATTATTTGATATACAGCTACAGTGCAGAATGACAACTTGCAGATGCTAAAAACTCCTCAAGCTAGTCTGCAACCTTGTCTACTTTTGCAGCCAATACCAGTTTCTCCTTATTAGGGTGACTCAAATACAATCACTGTTTCTACATCTCCTTTTTGGTAACATTTTCTGTAGGCCTTAAAATCAAATTTCTAGGGGAAAATGGAAGTAGTGTCTAAAACAGGAAGGAATATTGCAATGAGAACTGGCCTTGGAATCATAAAGTTCTGTGTTCTGCTCCTACTTCTAGTCACTATTCCCCATTAACAAAGCTTCAATTTAATCAACTATAAACATTATGTTGTTGTTATGTACTGTCAAGTTGACTATGACTCATAGGGACCCTACGAACAGTAATTCTTAACCCTGCCCTATCCTGAGCCAACCTCACAATCTCTTACGCACCAATCCCAATTACCACAGTACTGTGTCAATCCATCTTATCCAGGGCCTTCCTCTCTTGCATGACATCTTTCTCCAAGGACTGATCCCTTCTGGCAACATGCCCAAAGTATGTGAAACAGTGCTTCTGAATTCTTGCCTCCAAGAAGCCTCCTGGTTTCACCTTCTCCGGGAAAGCTTGTTTGTTCTTTTGACACTTAGAGTCCTTGGTATGTTCAAGTCTCTCCTCCAGCACCACAACTCAAAGGCATGAATTTCTCTTCTGTTATCCTTCGTCTTTGTCAACCTCCCAGATGGACAGCAAGCAATTAAGAAGATCATGGCCTGGGTTGGATTTTGGTTCTTGTTGATTTAATTTTATTTAGCTTCTGTTTGACTTTGCACATGCTTCATTGATGGCCTGTTCCACAATCAGCATCCGGTCTAGTTTTCACAGCTGATATTGAGCTTCTCCAGTAATTCTTTCCACAGATGTAAACAATCTGATTAGTGTATAGTTCATCAATCGAGGTCCATGTGTATAGTCACCATTTAGTAATGCATTCCATATGAAGTAGAACTCTTTTCGTGGTTGACTATTGCTGATTCAATTATGACTTATAGAGAGTTTATTCACAAATAGATCAAAGCACTGCCTTATCCTTCACTGTCCTCATCCTCTACACTATATGCAATCCCATTGGTGCAGTCATTGTGTCACTCCATCTTGCTAAGAGTTTTCCTCTTCTTTGCTTTCCCTTTCTTTTTTCCAGCATGAGGTCCTTTTCCAAGGGCTCATGCCTCTCGAAAACATGCCCAAAGTTTGAGAGACAATGTTTCATCATCTTTGCTTATTAGGAACATCCTGGTTACGCTTCCTCTAACACACTTAATTTTTGGCTGTTCATGGCTTTTTCAATGCTCTTTAACAACACCACCAATTCAAAGACATCAATTTCTCCAGAGTCTTTCTTATTCTTTGTCCAAATTTTGCATTCATGCAAATAGAAAATACTCTGACTTGGATTGAAGGTGGTGGTGGTGGTGGTTGTTATGTGATGTTGAATCCCTTGTGTCTCATAGTGACCCTGTGTACGATAGCTCTATACCCTGCTCTATGTTGTGCCAATCTTATTGTCTCTGACACACCTACCTCCATTACCCCAGTCACTGAATCAATCTATCTCATTGAGGATCTTCCTTTTTTGAGCTGCTCCACCGCACTCCCAAGCATGACGTCCCTCTCCAAGGACTGGTCCCTCCTTGCAACATGTCCAAAGTATATCAGACAAAGCTTCAGAATCCTTGTCTCCAAGAAGCAGCCTGATCTCACCCAATCTAGGACAAACCTGTTTGTTCTCCTAACAGTCATGGTTTATTCAATACTCTTCTCCAGCACCACAGCTCAAAGGCATCAACACTCCTTCTATCATCCCTCATCATTTTCCAGCTTTCTGACACATAGCAAGTAATTGCAGAGACTGTGGCCTGAATCAGGCACACCTTAATCTCAAGACTGACATTGTTGCTCTTCAGTACTTTGGAGAGGTCTCTGACAGCAGACTTTCCCAATGTAATTAGTATTTTAATTTCCCAGCTGCTGGTACAAAGAATGTTGATTGTGGAGCCAAGAAAACTAAAGCTGTTAAAAATCTCAATCTCTTCATTGTCTATCATAATGTTTCCAATCAGCCTAGTGATGAGAATCTTTGTTTTCTTGATGTTGAGCTTCAATCCATATTTAAGGCTATACTTTTTGACCTTCTGCAGCAAGCACTTCAGGCTCTTCTCTGTTCCAGCAAGCAGGGCTGTGTCATCTACATACTGCAGATTGTTGACGAGTGTTCCTCCAATCTTGTGTTAGGGGTATCTTAATTTTCAAACTGCCATCCTTGCTCTTTATCTCTGTAAAGAGGACTATAACAGGAGATTTGCTGTCTTACTGAATTTTACTCCTGTTGTTGAGGTGTTTTGATCATTGGTGTTTTGATTTGCATCTCTCTGGTAAATGATGTCATACATTTCTTCATGTGTTGTTACCCCATTTGAATGGCTTCCTTGATGAAGTGCCTTTTCATGTCCTCTATACACTTCTAATTTGGAAGTTTGTCTTCTCCGTGTTGAGGTGTAGAGATTTCCCATCCGTTTTAGAAATTAGTACCATGTCAGATATGTTACTGCCAAATATTTTCCAAGACCGGAGGTTCCCTTTTTACTCTTTTTTTAAGCTTTTTTGTTGTTGGCAGGTGGTATGCTGTCAAGTATGACTCATAGCGAACCTATGAACAACAGAACTGGACCCTGTCCAATCCTGTGCCATCCTGTGAATGTCAACACACTTGAACCCATTGCTAGTTACTGTGTGTCAATAAAACTGGTTAAGGGTCTTCCTTTTTTTTGTTATCTCTCCACCTTTCCAAGAATGATGTCCCTCTCTAAAGAATAGCCTCTCCTTAGCAACATGCCCAAAGTATGTGAGCCAATTTAAGTATGTGATATGATGCAAGCATTAGTAGGCCCCAATTGCCTAGTTTATCCTTTATTAGTTGTATAATTCCAGTTATATTTGATAATTCTTTTTCTGTTTTATTTTGTTCAAACTTTTAAATTTTTTATTGAAATGTTGATGAAAGTTTATAGAGACTTTGGATTTTCATTCATTTATTGTTGCACCTTTTCCTTCCTGCCCATCCCTTCCCCCCAAGTTGATTTTTCTCTTTGAAAAGTAAATAAAATAAAAAAACAAACTCTCATTATTATACAATTTCTTCCCCCCTCAACCCCCAGTCCACTCCACCATGCAGCTCT
>NW_006400062.1:2675161-2685574 GCF_000299155.1 Elephantulus edwardii
ATCTGAGACATTGGACTTCATATTTTGGATCATGGTTTCTCATTTTTCCAGAGCTTCTAATGCCTCATTTGTTTTATCTGCATTGTTTTGGATTTTTTTTTAAGATCCCCCTGATTTTTGCTTGCAGTGTCCTGTAATTCTTCAAGTTTCCCTTTCACCCACTGAAAATATTCAATCACTGTTCTTTTAAATTTTATACCAGACAGTTTCTGACTTTAAAAAGACTTTCTGACTTTAGGAAATCCATTGATACTGTGTCACTTTTTGGGGGTGACATCTTTCTTTGCACTTGTGTAGGGTGTAAGGAGCCTGCTTCTTACGTGATATTGCTGTGATAGAGTTGTTCATGCCTGAGATGATGATAAATTCTCGGTCTGAAGTTACTGCTACAGAGGAGGGTGTGGTAGTGATGCTGCAGGGGTTTGTCTCTGAACTTCTGAGCCAAGGGGAATTTCAGTTCATGGTCTATGAAATTGGCCTATTCTCTCGGTAATTGTTGCAGCTATGTCAGACCAAAGTACTCTAGATTAAAGGCAGTTAGTTAACTGTGCATGAAGATATGCACAAGTGAGCACATGGTGGGCACTGGTGGGTCAGGCATGCAAATAGACATTGGCTTTGTAGCATGTTTTGAGACCAAGAAACTTAAGTTTTTCTATTTTGTTTATTTAGTTATCTAGAATTTAAAGATAGTTGGTGTGGTTTATTTGTTTTTGCTTTTTCGGGTTTTTTGGGTTTTTGTTGCTGTTGTTGTTGTTGTTGTTACCTGAGATCTCTTTCCTTTCCATATCAAGTTGATAATTACTTTTTCATCTCTTTGATGATGGGATCTGAAATGGGATTGTGTTATATCTGTAGATCACTTCTGATGTTATTGCCATTTCCAGAATGTTACTAAGTCCTCCTACCCAAAAGCATAGTATATCCTTCCATATGTTTCTTTAAAACACACACACACACACGTCATTTTTACTGGTTTATTTATAAAGTTTGTGTACATTGTTTTTTGTATCAGATATTTTCCATTTCGTTAACACATCCAGTCCTCAAATTGTACAACCTTGTGATTAATGCCCTTCCCCCCACCAATCCTCAGCCCTCTGCTCTCCCCTTCCTTGGATCCTCATACTGTTTTTCTAAAAAAAGATCTTATACAGTCTTTGTCCTTATGGTACTGAGTTAGTTCACTTAGCATAATGCTTTCCATTCCCTCTCAACTTTGGTAGCAAATCATTGCTCCTGTGTGCTAAGTAATATTCCATCATATGAATGTACCATAATTTTTCAATCCATTCACTTATGGTTGGACATTTGGGTTGTTTCCATGGTCTTCTGATGTTGAATAACATAGCTTGGTTTTTTGTAGTGGGGTTTTGCAATTTTCTTTATATAAATCTTTTATATTTCTTATTACAGTTATTAACAATTATTTCATGTTTTGAGTCACTATGGTATATGACATTATTTTTCTTATTTTCATTTCAATATTGTCTTTGTTACTGCAGAGTAGTTCATCTGAATTTTGTAGGTTGATCTTTTACCCTGCCTCTTTGCTGAATTGGTCGATTATAACCAGTAATTTTCTAGCTGAGCCTTTGTGATAAAGAGCTGCTTTTGGAACCCAAAGACACACAGTAATAATCCACCAGCTGTTCCCTAGGAAAAAGATAAGTAATCTCCCCTCATGTGATTTACAGCCTTTGAAATAATACTGGAGGTCAGCTGTGGGTTGTTTCTGACTTGATGGCACATAACAACAAACAACAAGATAAAAGCATCTGAAAATAGAAATAGTTTTACCTCCTGTATGCCAAATTGAGTGACTTTTATTTCCTTTGCTCGTCATTTTACTCTGTCCAAGATTTACAATACAATGTTGAATATGTTGTTGTTATATGCCATTGAGTCGAATACAACCCATAGCAACCCTATGAATAACAGATCTAAACCCTGTCCTATCCTGTGCCATCCTCACTCCTTCTGCCAAAAGAGCCCAATACAGCAGTTATTGTGTCAATCCATCTAGTTGAAGGGTCTTCCTCTCCTTTGCTTTCCTTCCACCTTTCCAGGTATCATGTCCCTCTCCAAGAAATAACTCCTCTTAGCAACATGTCTGAAGTATATGAGGTGAAGCCTTATCATCTTTGTCTCCAAAGAGCTCTCTACCTGCACCTTTCCAAGACACATTTATTTGTTCTTTCGGCTGTCCATGAGATATTCAGTGCTCTAATCCAACACCACAGCTCAAAGGCATCTATTCTTCTTCTGTTATCTGTATTCATTGTGTAGCTCTCAGATGCATAGCAGGTTACTAGAAAAACCATGGCCTGAACCAGACTGATATCATTACTGCTCAATAATTTGGAGAAGCATCTCACCGCAGACTTTCCCAGTGCACTATGTCTCTGGATTTCATGACTGCTAGTACCAAGAGTGTTAATTGTGGATCCAAGTAAGATGAAGTTAATGACAGTTTCAGTCTTTTTCTCCACCTATCATGATATTGCTTATTGGTCTAGTGATAAAAATCTTTGTCTTTTTGACATTAAGATTTAATCCATATTCAAGGCTATATTTTCAGCAAGCAAGACTATGACATCTGTTTTGACATAATTAACAATTGTTAAAACCTCTCGTATAAACCAATTAGGCATATGTGATTAAAAGTTCAACCAGCTGTTGCCCAAGAACCCCAGCGCCTGGTGTGAAGATTGATTTATTATTAGAGTTACAAACAAATGTCAGCTTGTTGTGTCAGGAGAAGTTTATTCTAATTGGTAAAGCACTTGTCTTTCAGTTTACCGTACTGAGATAGCTTGTGGGTTGCTGTGATACTGAAAGCTATGCCACTGGTGGGTCAAATCTCACAAGAGTTACTCAAGGTGCACAGGTTGTATCAGAACACTCAGATTAAGACAGACTAGGAAACAGGATTGGCCATTCACTTCTTAAATAACAGGCCTCTGAAAATTCTATGAACAGTTGTTGTTACTGTCAAGTCCACTACAATTTGTAATGACTTTACGAACAATAAATCTGAACCTTACCTTATCCTACACCACTCTCATGATCACTGCAATGCTCCAACTCAATGTTACAACCACTGTGTCAATCAATCTTGTTGAGGGTCTTTCTCTTTTTCTCTTACACTCCACCTTTGCCAGCATGATGGGAAAACTTTTCTAAGAATTAGTCTTTCCTGACAATATGCCCAAACTATATGATATGAAGGTTCGCTGTCCTTGCCTCTTAAATACCTTGGTTGTAATTCCTAAAAAACAGACTTATTTGTTCTTTTGGCAGTTCACATGAAAATACCATGGCTAAGATGACTTTTGAAGGTCCACCTCACAGACTTTGGGCATATGGCCAGGAGAGACTGAGCCTTGGAGAAGGACATTATGCTCAAAAGGGAGGAGGGACAGCACAGGAGAGGAAGACCCAAGATGAGATGAATTGATACAGTATCTGGGATGATGGGGATGGGTATGTTGGAATTAGTGAGACTGGCTCAGGACAGAGAAGGGTTCAGAGCTGCTGGGCATAGGGTTGCTACGGGTCAAAGGCATCTCAAAGGCACATAGCAACGACAACAAGATAACTTTAGCCTTAAACTGACATCTTTGCTCTTTATCATTTTGGAGTGCTCTTTGACAACAAAGTTCCCCAGTGCAACACATCTTTTCATTTATTGACTGCTGGTACCATGAGTGTTGATTGTGGATCTAGTAATATGAAATATACCATTGATAACTTCAATATTTTCTACTTCTATCATAATATTGCTTATTGGTCCAGAGGTGAGGAATTTTATTTGTTTTTTTATTACACTGCTTGTTTTTCTTATGTTTGAATAATTCTTGCATACCTTGAATGTATTCTACTTGATTACATTCTTGTGATGTATCTTGATCTTGATAACATTGACCTCTATTACTAAGATTTTGTTGATATTTTTACTTCATGAAAAATATTGGTTTATCATTTACTTTTTTTTAGAATTATTATGTTTGTTTGCCTTTGCTATCAGGATTATACTTGCTTCAGAAAATTAATTAGGAAATATTTTGCCTTTCCTATATTCTGAAATAGTTTGAGAAGAATTTATGTCAGTTCTTAGAATATTTGGTAGAATTCACTATTTAACTCTCTATTTTGCAATGGGTTCTTTCCAATATTCAGCCTCTTTCTGAGTAATGCTTATTTTTACTATTTTATCCGTACATTCTTTGTCAAAAGTGGTCAGTGAAAGAGTTGATTCCTTCATGATGGAAGATCTCATAGATTATATTTCATTTTGATGTCAACCTAGGCTGATCAATAATGACCATAGTAATAAGATAAGAATATTTCTATGCTAACGTAGATTGCTTAGTTGAGTTCCTTAACAATTTCTAAGAAGCTTGATGTTCTGGAAGACTTCAGGTTTATACTCTAAAGTTTTTTGTACAAGTTTGTAGATTTATCAGTTCCATAGTTATGTTATCCTCTTAGGATCATTTGGTGACACATTTTCCCAACCCCAACTCTTTTTAAAGAGTCATAAATATTTGAAATGAAATACTTTTATTGTAAATCATCCAACACTATATTTTCTCTTTGAAGAAGAGAATTGTTGAATTCTCTTTGAATTCAACAATGACCATACTAAACCCTCTGAATGAAAGAGTATCTCTGGCCAAATTTTACACCCACTCATAATGACAAATCTGAGCTTTGAAGGAAATCTAAACTTTTGGCCTTTGTGCTCATTTACTTATGACCAAATATAAATAACTTCCTATTTTGAAGACAAAAACTAGTACTACCCTTAGTTTTAAAATCCCCAAAGGTTTTCCCAGAGACTGCAGCCCTTGCTAAATAATGCAGGAAGAACAAGCACAAATAAATGATAACATGTGGCATTCTTTTCTTTTAAAATGTACCTTATTTTTTTTTCAGTCAGACAAAAGACGCTTGAGAAATTCTGAGCTCTACCAAGCCAAAAACATTTGTGCCTCATAAATTGTGATGAGAGATTCTTGATTTCCTGTGTGCACATATTTACGTAATATTGTGATTACATTTACCATATATACCAGAAAGTTTAATAGACCTGTTAGGAAACTATGGTCTTATAGAAGTGCTTGGAGAGGGAGTAAACTCCACAGTATAAGAAATTTCCAAATATTTACAAGTAAGTTAGAAAAGACAACATATCTATGGTGAAAAATGGGCCATCTGAATAGTATGCAACTTGTTTTCTTGTTGTTTTTGAGTGCCGCTTGGTTGGTTCTAATTCAAATGGACACCATAAAGCAGAACAAAACTGTCCATAAGGTTTTCTATGGTATGATTATTATTAGAGCAGATCAACAAGTCTTCCTTCATCTGTGGAGCTCCTGTTCTGGTTCGAATTGTAAATCTTTACGTTGGCAAACATGTGCACCACCAGGACTCTCTGAATAGTATAAAACCATAGTCATTGAGTCAATCACACCCCATAGAGATCTTCTAAAACAGAGTAGAACTTCTCTAAATGGTTTCCAAAGCTATACTTTTTTGTTATTTTTCTGGAAGCAGACAGCCCCATTCTTCTCTTGTAAATTGACTGAGAGGGTCCCAACTTCTGACTCTTTTTTTTTTCTTAAGCTTTTTGTTTTAAATAATTATAATGAGCATTTACAGAGATTTTGGATTTCCATTCATTCATTGCTGCACTTCTCTCCCTTCCCAGCCCTCCCTCCCCCGCCCCGTTTGCTCTTCTCTTTCAAATGTAAAAGAAACATTCCCTCCCTAGTACACAATCGCCCCGCACCCCTCCCGCCGCCCCAAGTACATTCCACTATACAACCTTGATTGTGGACTCTTGTGATGACCATAATATCTTATCATACATTGCTTTTAAATTATTCTCTCGCTCATCTGTTTCTGTGCAGTATACACAATTTATCCAGTTTTTCTCAGTCTTACGCCAACCCTGATATCAGCATTTTAGCTCTTCAATCCTTTCAGAATCAATTTCCATTTTAATTCATCTTCTAGGTGAATTGGTAGGTTAAGTAAGGAACCAGATGATTAGTATAGTGATAACAATTAAGCCAAGGAAAATAGAGGATACTAGTCCCCGAAAGTAGAAAAGTACAAGTGAATGAGATTACTGGGTCAAATGGAAGATAACAGGCAAAAGCAATCCAAACAGAAGTTTTACCATGGCTGGCTCTTAAGAGGTAATGGTCCCTTTCATGCCTAGATCTAATTACCTTCTAAAAAGAAGGGGGGGAATGGGCACTTGACAATAAATGCGAAGGTTTTATCAAGTCATTGGGATTGTGACAGGAGTATTAGCAAATCAAAGAGTCCTTAATCTTGCTTACTCTGTAGTTATGTCTGACTACTCTCTTTTTCTTACATCTACATCTTATTTCTTCAGCAAACATCTTTGAAGCTATCTTTAAACTACATCCAGAACTTAACCATTTCTGACTGCTTCTACCACTAGCACCTTGACGAGAGACATTATCATCTCAGAGAGTGTTCTTACCACTGGTCTTTTGCTTCAATTCTGATAACATAATATTCTCAAAAGAATGTACAGAATAATCTTTAAATGAATGAATGAATGAATAGATGATAGATAGATAGATAGATAGATAGATAGATAGATAGATAGATAGTGCCCTGACATTTCTATGTTCAAAATCTTCCACTGGCTTCCATTTCTAAGAACGAAACTCTTTAAATGGGCCACAGTTCTTATCTGTGATTTAACTCTATCTTTTACTCTCTGCCTCATTCCCTACACTTCAACTACAGTGGTGTCTTGAACTCTTCCATGGGTATGTTCCTTATCTTATAACTCCTTCCCCATATTTCAACATAGTCTTTCTCATTAGTATTCAAAGTCAGTTTTCCAGTAACAACTTTCATGATTACCCTATCATAAATTTTTTTATGGTTTCATCTCTCCATACACTTTTTTCCCTTCTATTTCTGATTTGTTTTCTCCATAAGACTAATCCATGGGAGAAAGATGAGTAATCTCCTCCTGTGTGAGTAACTATGTCTGAAAACCCACAAGAGTGTCAGCTATGGGTTGGGTCTGACCCTATAGTACTCAACAACAACATAAAACTAATTACTATTGAATATACTGCTCTGTATCTTACTATTTCATGTTTCTCTTCACTAAAATGTAAGCTTTTGAAAAGATCTTGTTCACTGCTATATCTCCATTTATCCAGCTCTCTGATATATAGCAAAGGATCAGAAAGACCATTGCCTTAGTCAGATACACTTTAGTCCTCAAACTGACATCATTACTCCTCAATAATTTGGCAAGATCCCTGACTACAGACTTTGCCAGCACAATGTTTCTCCTTATTTCCTGACTGCTAGTACCAAGGGTGTTAATTATGGTTCTAAGAAGAAGCTGTTGACAGTTTCAATTTCTCCATCCATCATGACACTGCCTATCGGCCCAGTGGTAATAATCTTTGTTTTCTTAAGTTTGAGATACAATCTATACCAAAAGCTGCCTACCTTGATATTCTACAACAAGTGCTTCAAGTCCTCCTTACTTTCAGCAAGCAAGGTTGTGTCACCTGTATAATGCAGGTTATTGATGAGTCTCCCTCTGATCCTAATGCCACTTTCCTTTCATAGAGCCCAGCTTCTTGAATAATTTGCTCAACACACAGATTGTGTAAGTATGAGTATGGAAAGAGAATGCAACCCTGTCCCACTCCCTTCTTAATTTTAAACCATGCCATGTTTCCCTGTTCTGTTCACGGAAGGGCTTCCTGGTCTAGGTATAGGTTTCATATGAGCAAAATGAATAAGGATGACAGAAGAAGAGTTGATGCCTTTGAACTGTATTGTTAAAGAAGAGTACTGAGCATCTCATGGACCACCAAAAGGACAAACATATATATCTTGGAGAATGTGTATCCAGAGTACTATTTGGAGGCAAAAGTGATGATGCTTTACACCACACAATTTGGGCACGTTGCTAGGAGGAGCTATTCCTTGGAGAGAAAATTGATGCTTTTAAGAGTGGAGGGTCTGTAAAGGAGAGGAAGTCCCTCAACCAGGTGGGTTGATGCAATGACTTTTGCAATGGGCTCTTGTGTGACAGGAAGTGTGAGAATGGTACAGCATAGAACAGGGTTCAGATCCATTTTTCACAGGGTTGCTATGAGTCTAACTCATTTTGATGGCACCTAACAAACAACATACCTTCATTACAAAGAAAACACCCTAATAAGTACTATGTTGTTCTTGTTCTTTTGTGTCATCAAGTCACTTGTGGCTCATGGTGACCTTATATACAGAAGTCCTAAATCTTGCTTTATCCTGTGTCCATTTTATTGTCTCTGACACACCTATTCCCATTACCCATGTAACTGAATCAGTTTCTCTCATCGAGTGTCTTCCTCTCTTGCACTGTCCCTCCACTCTCTCAAGTATGACATCCCTCTCCAAGGACTGGTCCCTCCTTGCAACATATCCAAACTTTGCCCAACAAAACTTTAGAAACCTTACCTCCAAGGAGCAACAAAAAAGAGAAGCCTGACAAAATCCTGTAGGGAGGTATGGTGGCCTAGTGGCAAGGAACTGAGCTGCAATCCCAAAGGTTCAAGACCACCAGCTCACCAGCTGCTCCAAAAGAGAAGGATAAAGAAAGGTGGGTAATCTCCTCTTTTGCAACTAACTGCCTCTCAAAACCTGCCTGAGGGTCAGCTATGCGAAGGCACCTAATGACAATATACCTCCATTACATAGAAAACTCTCCAGTTAGTAGTAGACATGAAAATATATTTTATTTTTTTATTTTATTTTATTAAATTTTATTAGTTTTAATGAACATTTACAGGGATTTTGGGTTTTCATTCCTTCATTACTGCACCATTCTCTCTACCCTCCTCCCCATGAAAATATATTTTTAAAGGAAAGGAAAATATCTTCCAGGATGTAGATTTTATCAAAGAAAAGCCTGATAAAATTCTAAAAATTTAATATTTGGATAAAGTTTGTATGTATTTCAATTATATCATTTCTTAAATATCTATTTTCTCTTGTTTAAATTAACAAAAAGTGATCCATAGCTTTATTTATTTTTTAAGTATTTTTTAAGTTCATTTATCTCAAACTAAAAGAAATGGATCTTACTTGAAACCACTTGAATATTGTACATTTATGGAATCTTAGAGCTGGAAGGAACTTTAGAAACCGTCTAATCCAATGGTCTCAAAGTATGTACTCAGAAGGATTAAAGGTTTCTCACCGTAAAAGTGAATAGCACATTATTTTTCCTGGTTTTTTTTTTCATTTTAACAAAATGTTTCTCAATTCCAAATATTCTCCTATAAATCTAGAATATTGATACTTAAATCCCATTAGTAAGTACAAACACACATCAAAATCATAAACAATCCCCCAAATGCGACACACTGAGAATTGTTTATTTGCTACATGAAATTGGTAGCTGTATTTTAGTCTTTAGAAAGTTATTTTGTTCTTTAGCATAATTTTTCCTAGTTTGTTTAAGAAAAGGTCATATTTGCATGGTATTACATGTATCTAGAATACATAATATAACCAACCATAAGCTTAAGTCTAAACTGAATAAGTCGGATAATTTTCCTTTCATCTAGCCCCTAAATTTCACTAAACACCACTAGAGAGATGATTTTCTCAGAATCACATAATGGAAAAAAACAATAACTTCACAAATGTTTTTGTACAACTCCTTCTTCTTACTCCAATAGTCAATGATTCAAATCTACTTTTTTCTTTTTGTTGTTGTTGTTTCCCTCAAGTTATCACAGTTTACAGTCTTACAAGGAATTGTTGTCATTTGTAGCTTGTCATCAAGTTTACTGTAACTCAAACCAACTCAATGAAACTTTGCCCTACTTTGTGCTACCTTTATAATATCAACTATGCTCAAGTTCCTTGTTTTTAGTAGCTATGTCAATCCATCTCATTAATGGTCATTCTCTTCCACTAATCTTCTACTTTTCCAAGCATGACATACTTTTCCAAAGGCTGAAATGATTTCAAAGTATGTGAGACCAAATCTCACAATCGTTGCCTCTGGGGATCAACCTGGCTGTATTTCTCCTAGACTTTTTGTGTGTTCTTTTGGGAGTACATGATATTTTCTACATTTATACCAACACCACAGTTCAAAAAAAATCCATTCTTCTTCAATTGTCCTTCAGTGTGCAGCTGGCTACTCCTTAGAAACAAAGATGATGAACTTTACTTAACATACTTTGGTCATATTGTCAGAAGGGACCAGTTCTTGGGAAAAGACCTTAAACTTGGAAAGTAGAAGGTCAACAAAAGAAAGGAAGACATTCATCAAAATGGAATGACATAGTGATCAACATCATGATCTATTTCAAGAATAGCACAGACCATGGGGGA
>NW_006400062.1:2687859-2692128 GCF_000299155.1 Elephantulus edwardii
ATTTTGTACAATGATTTATTCATTGCAAATATCTTTATAAGAAACACAAACAGCAACTAAACACATGGACTTCATCTGATGGTCTACAAAGGAATCAGATTTGTCATATCTGTGCAAAGAATCTCTGGAGAAGCTCATTATCAGCTATGAAACCTAGGCCGAGTGCAGATTATGAAGCAGACCATCAATTACTCAGATGTAACTTCAAATTGAAGGTAAAGAAAATTAAACCAAATTCACAAGAAACAAAGTTTAATCTTGAGTCTATCCACTTGAGTTTAAAAACCATCCCAGGAATGCTTTGAGGCCTTGAACACAAATAAGTGAAGCCCAGTGAGCTGTAAAAAATATTAAGAATATTATCTATGAAGAGTGCAAAATGTCTTTACAAAGATGGAGGAAGGAGAAAAGACCAAGATGGATATTAGAAGAGGCTCCAAGTATTGCACAGAGCACAAAGAAGCCAAAGTAAAGGGAAGAAATCAAGAATATAAGGAGATGAACAGTAGATTCAATGGAAAGATCTGGAAGACAAAGTATTATAATAAAAGTACAAAGAACTGGAGTCAGAAATTCAAAAGGGATGAATTTGCTTAGTATTTCTTAAGCTGAAAAAACTGAAGAAAAATCCAAGCCATGAGTTATAATATTTAAGGATGCTTTGGGCAGAATATTGAATTAGCCAGGAAGCATCAAAAGAATATAAAAGGAATACATAGAGTCACTGTATCAAAAAGAATTGACTGCAGAACTGGGAAAATTATAACCACTGACAGGTGGACCTTTGCTGAAAATGGAGAGTACCAGAGGAATGTCTATTTGTGTTTTATTGACTATGCAAGGGCATTTGCCTGTGTGAATCACAACAAATTGTGGCTAACCTTGAGAGGAATGGGCATCCCAGAACACCTGATTGTGTTCATGTGAAACCTATACCTGAATCAGGAGGCAGTCATCAGAACAGTGCAAGGAAACACTGTGTGTTTCAAAATCAGAAAAGGGGTGCATCAGGGATGCATTCTCTCTCCGTACCTTTTCAATCTATACATGGAACAGATCATTTAAGAGGCTGGACTTTATGAAGAAGAATGTGGCATCAGGATTGGAGGAAGACTAATCAACAACTTGCATTATGCAGATGACACATCTTTGCTTGCTGAAATGAGGGAGGCTTAAGGCCTGAAGCATTTGCTGCTGAAGGTCAAAGACTAGTCTTCAATATGGATTGAAGCGCAACATCAGGAAAATGAAGATTTTCACCATCAGGCAAATTGGCAGCATTATGATAGAGAGGAGATTCAGAGTGTGAACAATTTCAACTTGCTAGCTTCCACAATCGAGACTCTTTTTTTATTATTAAATTTTACTACTTTTAATGAACATTTACAGAGATTTGGGGTTTTCATTCATTCATTGTTGCACACAATCAATACTCTTGCCACCAGCAGTCAAGAAATCAAAAGACGGATTACATTAAGAAAATCTAGTGTCAGAGATCTCTCCATAGTGCTAAAGAGCAATGATATCAGTCTAGAGACTAAGTTGTACCTGATTCTCATAACAATAACAACTAATAAGTCTACTCAGACTCACTGCTGTTGAAATGAGTCAACTTATAACTAAACCTCAACTGGGTTTCCAAGGCTGTAAATCACACAGGGAACTGCATCCTGAGTTTAGAAGAGACGAAGGCCCTAGGGACATCATTGAACCATTAATTGTTTCCTTGCTTTATTCTGATGACTTGTTCAAAATCAAGAAAGGAGTTTGTAAGGGATGAGTCCTTTCTTTGTAACTTTTTAATATATATGTGGAACAGATTATCTGGGAGGCTGGATTTATAAGGAAGAATGTGGCATCAGGATTAGAGGAAGACTCATCAACAGACTGCATTATTCAAATAACACAACTTTGCTTGCTGAAACCGAAGAGAGCCTGAAGCATTTGCTTCAGAGGGTCAAGGACTGTTTTCAATAAGGATTGAAGATCAATGTCAGAAAAATAAAGATTCTCACCACTGGGACAATTGCCAGCTTCATGAAGAGATTGAAATTAACAGTTTCGGCTTGCTCGGTCCCACAATAAACATTCTCGACACCAGTAGTCAGGAAATTAAAAAAAAATATATTGTATTAGGAGTATCTGCTGCCTGGTACCACCCCAGAATGCTAAAGAGCAGTGATATGAGTCTAGAAATTAGAGTGCACTTGATCACCATGATCTTCACAGTTACTTGCTATGCATTAGAAAGCTTGACAATGACCAAGGATGACAGAAGAAGAATTGACGCCTCTAAGTTGAGGTGCTGGAGAAGAGTATTGAACATATCATGTATTTCCAAGAGAACTAACAGGTCTGACCTGGGGAGAGTGAGACCAAAATGCTCCTTGGAGACAAGGATTTTGTGACTCCATCTCACATAGATTAGGCATGTTGCCAGGAGGGACCAGTCTTTGGAAAAGGATATCATGCTTGGATGGATGGAGGGACAGTGCAGGAAAAGAAGATCTCAGGATGAATTGACACAGTAATTGGGGTAATGAGGGTGAGTGTGTCAGGTACAGTGAGATTGGCTCAGGATAGAGCAGGGTTCAGAGTTATTGTGTGTAGGGTCACTGTGAGTTGGAGTCAAGTCAACAGCACATAACATTTTTTTATTGTGGGGCATGGTCTTGGGTTAGCAGCACAACTCCCTACAGATTATACAATTAGACTTTCCTACGCAATGGAGCTGCTCAAAAATCCATGACTTGGGTCAAGAATGTCTTTCTTTGAACTTACATCCTTACTTTTTAGCACTGCTTAACAGCAGATTTGCCTCAGTATGCCTTTTGTTTTCTTGAATGCTGTTTTCATAAGAATTTTTTGCAGTTCCAAGTAAAAGAAAATCATTGGCAAATTAAATCTTTCTTTGTGTTCTGAGTGAATATATTGAATAGATGTGGGGAAAGGGTACAACTCTGATATATGACCACTTTTCTTGATTTAAAGCCATGCAGTAGCCGCCTTGTGCTGTTCTGATAATTGTTTCTTAGTTCATGTAAAGCTTTAGATAAGCAAAATGAAATTATTTTAAATTCTCATTCTTCGTAATGTTAGCCATGATTATAGTCAATACAGTCAAATATCTTTCTAGTATTTTGTGCTTTGAGTTAAGATTCATCTGGCAACAGCAGTGATATCCCTCATTTCCTGGCCTGTTCTGAGTCCAGCATGAATTTCTGGAAGTTCCCTATAGATGTACTACTAGTTTCAAAAATCATGTTCAGGTTGGAGGACCTTACCTTCACTCTGCTGTGATACACCAACGCTCGTGTGACATAGCTGACCCAGGACAGTCTTCCAGATGTTGCTTTCCTTGCATCTGCTAAAGGCTGCGGCCCAGTCAGGCACACTCACACCCAGGCCAGCGACAGAACCACTGCCTGCCAGGTAGAAAGGCTGCCGTTTTAGAGCACAATATCAACCAGAGCACTAGAGCTCTGCCACCACCACCTGGATACCCCACTGCTCCATTGCCTGGAGACCACCCGGCTGCCACCCATGCTATCCAAAGCCAGGAACACCAATACCACAGGTACTTTAGGTGAAACACTGCTGTCTAGCTACGTCAATTGGGACTCCTAAAGTTAAAGCAGAATTATCTGGGCCAGGTCAAGCTGGACCGAGATACCATTTCTGAAAAGGAACAGGCTTCCTCTTTTGCCATTCTGGTACTGTGAATGAAACACTGCTGTGTGGCCCAAGGCCCACAGGAAGGGAATACAAATATATAGGTCCTTCACAAAACATTGTCATGCTCTGGGCCATTATATAGTTACAACAACCTAACATCTACTAAAAAAAGAAACATGATATCAAGGAAGAAGCAATTAGCCTCAGCCATCAGGAAAAAACAAAATAACTCTGCTCCTAAGAAAAATATACCCAATGAATACCCTAGATATAGAGAAACAAAAGAATTATGTTGATGTGACGTTATTTGAACAGCTACAGAAAAAGATACAAGTATTGAAAGAAACAACAGAAGCCAATAAGAGAGCAAATACCTCAGAGGCAATAATCAAGAAGAAATTAATTAATTAATTAATTAATTAATCAGCAGCTAAGGGAGAAATTGTAAAAGATGAAAGAAAGAATTGATAGTATAGATAAAGAGGTACAAGAACTTAAAAATTATCACAAGACAGAGAGGGTACAGCCAACACAGTACTGGAAATAACAGAAAAGTGTGAAAATGCAATCCAAATATTAAGACCAAAATGGTAA
>NW_006400062.1:2692228-2695571 GCF_000299155.1 Elephantulus edwardii
CAGTGCAGGAAAAGAAGATCTCAGGATGAATTGACACAGTAATTGGGGTAATGAGGGTGAGTGTGTCAGGTACAGTGAGATTGGCTCAGGATAGAGCAGGGTTCAGAGTTATTGTGTGTAGGGTCACTGTGAGTTGGAGTCAAGTCAACAGCACATAACATTTTTTTATTGTGGGGCATGGTCTTGGGTTAGCAGCACAACTCCCTACAGATTATACAATTAGACTTTCCTACGCAATGGAGCTGCTCAAAAATCCATGACTTGGGTCAAGAATGTCTTTCTTTGAACTTACATCCTTACTTTTTAGCACTGCTTAACAGCAGATTTGCCTCAGTATGCCTTTTGTTTTCTTGAATGCTGTTTTCATAAGAATTTTTTGCAGTTCCAAGTAAAAGAAAATCATTGGCAAATTAAATCTTTCTTTGTGTTCTGAGTGAATATATTGAATAGATGTGGGGAAAGGGTACAACTCTGATATATGACCACTTTTCTTGATTTAAAGCCATGCAGTAGCCGCCTTGTGCTGTTCTGATAATTGTTTCTTAGTTCATGTAAAGCTTTAGATAAGCAAAATGAAATTATTTTAAATTCTCATTCTTCGTAATGTTAGCCATGATTATAGTCAATACAGTCAAATATCTTTCTAGTATTTTGTGCTTTGAGTTAAGATTCATCTGGCAACAGCAGTGATATCCCTCATTTCCTGGCCTGTTCTGAGTCCAGCATGAATTTCTGGAAGTTCCCTATAGATGTACTACTAGTTTCAAAAATCATGTTCAGGTTGGAGGACCTTACCTTCACTCTGCTGTGATACACCAACGCTCGTGTGACATAGCTGACCCAGGACAGTCTTCCAGATGTTGCTTTCCTTGCATCTGCTAAAGGCTGCGGCCCAGTCAGGCACACTCACACCCAGGCCAGCGACAGAACCACTGCCTGCCAGGTAGAAAGGCTGCCGTTTTAGAGCACAATATCAACCAGAGCACTAGAGCTCTGCCACCACCACCTGGATACCCCACTGCTCCATTGCCTGGAGACCACCCGGCTGCCACCCATGCTATCCAAAGCCAGGAACACCAATACCACAGGTACTTTAGGTGAAACACTGCTGTCTAGCTACGTCAATTGGGACTCCTAAAGTTAAAGCAGAATTATCTGGGCCAGGTCAAGCTGGACCGAGATACCATTTCTGAAAAGGAACAGGCTTCCTCTTTTGCCATTCTGGTACTGTGAATGAAACACTGCTGTGTGGCCCAAGGCCCACAGGAAGGGAATACAAATATATAGGTCCTTCACAAAACATTGTCATGCTCTGGGCCATTATATAGTTACAACAACCTAACATCTACTAAAAAAAGAAACATGATATCAAGGAAGAAGCAATTAGCCTCAGCCATCAGGAAAAAACAAAATAACTCTGCTCCTAAGAAAAATATACCCAATGAATACCCTAGATATAGAGAAACAAAAGAATTATGTTGATGTGACGTTATTTGAACAGCTACAGAAAAAGATACAAGTATTGAAAGAAACAACAGAAGCCAATAAGAGAGCAAATACCTCAGAGGCAATAATCAAGAAGAAATTAATTAATTAATTAATTAATTAATCAGCAGCTAAGGGAGAAATTGTAAAAGATGAAAGAAAGAATTGATAGTATAGATAAAGAGGTACAAGAACTTAAAAATTATCACAAGACAGAGAGGGTACAGCCAACACAGTACTGGAAATAACAGAAAAGTGTGAAAATGCAATCCAAATATTAAGACCAAAATGGTAAAAGTATCCAACATACTGCTGGGACAAAAAAGAACTGAAGAGATGGAGCAGGGCTCAGTGAATTAGAAGACAAGAGCCTCACTGGAAACACACTAGAAGAAAAGTCAGACGTGAGACATAAAGAAAATGAAGAAAATATTAGAATCATGTGGAATGACCTCAAAAGGAATAGGATACATATGATTGGAATCCCAGAATACAGGAGTAACATAAGAGTGACAGAGAAAATTGAGGAAGTAGTACTAGAAGAAAAATACCAGGTGTTTTGAAGAACAGGGAAATCCACATTCAAGAAGCAAAGCAAACATTGAATAGACTAGACCCAAAATGAAAAACATCAAGGTATAGCATAGTCAGATTCTCCAAATTAAAAGTTAAGGATAGACTACTAAAAGCAGGCGGCGGAAAAAAATCACCAAAAAGAGTCATCTACAAAGGGGAAACAATTAAATTTTTATTTCTTAGCAGAATGCGTGCAAGCTAGAAGACAATGAGATGGCATATACAGAAAGTTGAAAGAAAATGCTTGGTAGCCAAGAATACTATACCCAACAAAGTTCTCCATCAAATGTTGTTGTTGTTGTTGTTGTTGTTATGTACTGTTAGGTCACTTGTGACTCATAGCAACCCTATGCACAACAGCCCTGAAACCTGCTCTAGCCTGTGCCAACTTCATTGTCTCTGACACACCTACCCTCATTACCCCAGTCATTGCATCAATCCATCTCATCAGTAGTCCTCCTCTCTTTCTCCATCCCATCACCATTCCAAGCATGATGTCCCTCTCCAAGGACTAGTTTTTCCTTGTAACATGTCCAAAGTACGTCAGATGAAGCTTTAGAATTCTTGCCTCCAGGAGTAGTCTGGCTTCAACCTCTCTAGGATAAACCTGTTTGTTCTCCTGGCAGTCCATGGTATACTCAACATTCTTCTCCAACACCACATCTCAAAGGCATCAATTCTCCCTCTACCATCCCTAGTCATTGTCCATCTCTCTGACATACAGACAACAATTGCAAAGACATGGTCTGGATCAGGTACACCTTAGTAGCCAGACTAACATCATTGCTCTTTAGCACTCTGTAGAGGATTTTGCCAGCCAGTTTTCCCAATACAGTTTGTCTTTTGACTTCCTGGCTGCTGGTGACAAGAGTGTTGACTATGCAGTCAAGCAAGCTAATGCTGTTAACAATCTCAATCTTTTCATCATCAATCATAATGCTGTCAATCGGCTCAGTGGTGAGAATCTTTGTTTTCTTGATGTTGAGTTTCAATCCGTATAGAAGGCTGCAGTCCTTGACCCTCTGCAGCAAGCGCTTTAGGTCCTTCTCAGTTTCAGCAAGCAGGTTTGTGTCATCTCCATAACACATATTGTTGATGAATCTTCCTCCAATTCTGATGCCACACTCCTCCTCATACAGCCCAGCCTCCCGGATGGTCTGTTCTGCATATAAATTGAAAAGACATGAAGACAGAATACATCCCTGGAGTACACTCTTGCTGATTTTGAAGCACACACAGTGTCTCCTTGCTCTGTTCTGACAACTGCCTCATGGTACAAATA
>NW_006400062.1:2718970-2735867 GCF_000299155.1 Elephantulus edwardii
ACCAATCCTAATGCCACGCTTCTCCTCATAGAGCCCAGCCTCTCAGATAATCTGTTCTGCATACAGGTTGAAAAGGTATGGAGATATCTTTAGGTATCAGTTTAGGTAGGATGTGAATTTCTAAGTATTTGTCAATTTCCTCTGGGTTTTCATATTTATTTGAGTATAGTTTTCCTAATATTCCATTGTTAGGCTTTTTATTTTATTTGGGGGTTTTCGTGATGGTGCCTGTTTAATCTTTTATTCAGATTATTTGTGTCTTTCTCTTCTTTTTCCTTGTCAGTTTTGCTAGTGGTTTGTCTCTTTAATTGACCTTTTCAAAATACCAACTCCTAATTTGTTGATGGTTTTAATTTTTTTGTTTTCTATTTCATTTATTTCTGCTCTAATTTTTATAATTTCAGAGTTTTTTGAGGGTGTTGGGTTTTCTTGCTGTTCTTTTTTCAATTTGTTGGAGATATTGGGGGTTAGAGTCTCAATGGTAATTTTCCTGCCTTTTGATGTGTTTGTTTATTGCTATAAATTGATCTCTGATTACTGCTTCTGCTATTTCCCAGAGGTTTTGGTAAGTGGTATTTTCATTGCCATTTGTTTCAAAAAACATTTTAAATTCATTTTTTATTTCTTCTATTACCCTGTCATGTTCAAGCAAGGTGTTGTTTGGCTTCCAAATGTATGATATATTCTCCTTTATCTTCTTGTTATTAATTTCCAGTTTTGTACTATAGAGATCTGAGAAGATGCTTTGTATTATTTCTATGTTTTTTTAAAATTTATTGATGCTTGCTTTGTGACCTAAAATGTGATCTGTTCTGTAGAACATCCCATACACATTGGAGAAGATGGCTATAAGATCAGTTTGGTTTATTGTGTGGTTTAATTTTTCAGCATCTTTGTTGAGAGTCTTTCTGGTAGTTCTATCTTTTCTTGAGAGTGGTGTACTGAAGTCTCCAACTGCTATAGTAGTGTTTTCTTCTAGTAATTCTTCCACATCTTTTTCAGTTCCTTTACTTGCTTCTTCCAGTTCTGAGATTCCGATGATGCACGTTACTTCTTTTGATGGTGTCCCACATTATTCTTAGGTTTTCTTCTTTTTCCTGCCTTTTTGATTCTGCTTTTTGTTTTAGCATATCAGTGGTGACAATTCTATCTTCAGTTTCACTGGTTCTGTGTTCCATATCTTCAACTCTGTTCATGTGTCCCTCCATTATGTTGACGCTCTCTGAGACATTGGACCTCATATTTTGGATCATAGATTCTTGTTTTTCCAGTGCCTCTAATTCCCTGTTTGTTTTATTTGCATTGTTTTGGATTTTTTTTAAGCTCCTCCTGGTTTTTGTTTGAAATGTCCTGTAATTCTTCAAGTTTGTCTTTCACCCATTGAAAATACTCAATCATTGTTCTTTTAAATTCTGTGTCAGAAAATTTCATCAGACTTTCTGGCTTTAGGAAATCCACTGATACTCTGTTACTTTTGGGGGAGTGACATCTTGCTTTGTGCTTGCATAGGGTGTGAGGTAGCCTCCTTCCTATGTGACATTGCTGTGGTAGAGTTTTTCATATCTGAGGCAATGATGAGTTCTTGATCTGAAGTCACTGCTCTAGAAGAGGGTGAAGCAGCTGCCTTGCCTGTGTTTTCTCTGAACATCTGATCCAAGGGAAAGTTCTGTTCAGAGGCTGTGAGAGCAGCCTCTTGTAGCAGCTCAGTCAGACTAAGGTGCTCCAGATTAAAGGTAAATTAGTTGACTGGACTTGAAGGTATGGGTGTGGGGCTGAATGGGTGCAGGGTGGGTATCAGGGTAGGTGGGCATGATTGAGGACCTCACTCAGATTTCAGCTCTCTTGGTGGGCTTACATGGGGACCTCATTTAAATTCAGCTATCTGGTTCTCACCCAGTGGAGATCTGGGTCAGTTGGACTTAATAAAACTCAGTCAAATTCCCACTGTCCAGCTTGCTCCTGGTGGTTGAGGCACACAGCAGCTTGGATGGCAGCTCCCACCAGGGAGCTGACTGCTCTCACTGTGGCTCAGCTAGTATCTCCCACCATAGCTCTCTATTCCTATGGCTCCCAAACTAATTATTTTAATAATAGTTCTCACTCAAACTCCTACTGTCTTGCTTGCTTCCTGTGCATCTTTCCCTGTGTGTTGCTCCTTGTGCCTGCTCTTTTATTCTTATGCTTTCACAAATGCCTTTTGAATACGTATGCTTGATTTAACTCTAAAGTTACTTTTCATACTAAAAAAAGATTATAGTGCTAGCTTAGTGATAAGGAACTGCACTGTCAGTGCAAAGGTATGTGGGTCAAATCCACCAGCTGCACTACATGAGGAAGATGTGCAATCTTCTTCCATGCAATTCATTACTGCCTAAGAAACATATTGGAGAGTCAACTCTGGAGCATTTCTAACTCAAAGGTACACTACAATAACAACAATGGATTGAAGTAAACTGACTCTCTTTTATTCCTTCCCAATCCCTACTTGACTACCCAAGCTACTACTTTAAGTCTTCCTTTTGGTTTGCACTTGAGCTCAAGGGTAGAAAAATGAGAAAGAAAAGAGAATTCTTACAAAACACAATATTAATTGAAAAAGAAAAAAATAATGCACACCCATGTTTATCATGGCTTTGTTCACAATAGCAAGGAGTTAAAACAACCTAAGTGCCCATCAACAAATAAATGGACGGATAGAGAAGCTGTGGTATAGTCACACAATGGAATACGACACTGCATTGAAAAACAAGAAAGTCATGCAATATTATTCAAAATGGGTGACCCTGAAGGACTTTATGCTGAGTGAAGTATCTCAGTCACAAAAGGGCAAATACTGCATGGTGCCACTGTTGTAAAATAGGACTGACTTCAGGGTTGGGGGGAGACTGAGAAAGATGGGTTAAATAATTCATACTGCATTGAAACAGATGAAGGAGAAAGCTGTTTAAAAGGGATACATGATTAGGTATTTTTGCATGGTAGGTGTGTAGAGCGAAGGCGACATGGTGGAGTGGACCTGGGGAAGGGATTGTAAAACAATGAAAGAATTTTTCTTTTACTTTTCCAAGAGGGTAGTGTACTGGGGGCGGGAGGGGGTGGGAGGACGGAGAAGGGATGACAGGGGAGAAAGTGCAACAATGAATGACTGGAAATCCAAAGTCTCTGTAAATTTTCATTGAAATAAATAACAAATAAAAAAATAAAAAATAAGTCTTCTGAGAATATAGTCTCATACAATAAGAGTGAAAATGAGGGGGAGGGGGACAGAAATGAGACATTGCTATTTCATTTTATTTTTATTTCCATGTTCTCTTTCCTGTAGTTTTTCATTGTTCATGGGGTGATTTAATTTTATATTCACCACTGGAGATCATTAACCTTCAATGCAACTTAATCTGGAAATTCTTTTCCTAGCACCATTTATGTCCTCAGGAGAGGATAACTTAACTCAACTTTTGCTCAACTGTATGTCCTCAGAAGAAAGATAGGCAATCTCCTCTTACAGCCTCAGAAACCCAATTTGGGATCACCTACCAGTTGATTCCAACTTGGTGGCAATCAGTTTGAGATTTTTTAGTATATATTCACTAACAGGAGAATAAAGCTAAATACTGTTCCTAACTGAGGTGTACAAAATAGAATTTCATTATAGTTTTGTTATTATTAGTTTCCATAGAGTTTATTTTGACTTATGGATACCCCATGTGTGGATATTGTTGTTCTGTTGTTAACTGTTAAGTTGGAATTGATTCATAGATGATGCTCCAAGTGAGTTTTCAGAGTAAATTACATAGGCGTTTGTCATCTTGTTCCTGCCAAGTAACTGGTGGACTCAAGAGTAAAGTTGCATCACAGAGTTTTCAAGACTATGAAGTTACAGAAGCACATCTTCATATCTATCTTATAAGATGCTGCTAGATGGGTTTGAACCATTGTCCTTAAAGCTCATAGTAAAACTCTTAGGCCATGTTTACTATTCAGGAGCTCTCATAACAGACTGCAGTAGAAGAAATGATGAGTGAGTGACACATAAAATTTTGGTTCCAAGACTAAAATTCAATAAAATAGCAACATAACATAACTTGAGGAAGCTATTGGGTTAAAATGCATCACTAGAATCTCTCTAAATCATCAACGCCATAAAGAAGTGTCACTATTACATGTAAATTATTTAGCATTGTTGCTGTTGTGTGTACTAAAGAGTCAGATCTGACCTAGCTATAGCGGACCCTCCAGAGCATTTTCAGAGGCAACAAATCCCATGAGAAGGTTGTCTATCTTTCTCCTGATAAGTTTGTGGATTTGAACAGCTTTGCATGCTTTTGGGCTGACAGAGAACAGCTCTTTACAACTAGACCACTAGATGTGCAAGTATGAATAATTACAGGTACAAGACTATGAATCCTAATTTTTATCATGAAAAATTATTAAATATATACCTAGAATATGAATATAATTTTTTAAGAACAAAGATTTTCTTGATGTTGTTGATACTAGGTGCCATTGACTAGCCTGACTTGCAGTGACCTTATGAACAACACATTGGAACTTTGCCCTATTTTTTTGCCATTATCATGACCTCTGCTATACTCAAGCCGTTGTTGCAGTCACTGTGACAATTCTTCCCTTGATAGCATGAAACATTCTTAAGGGCATAAAACACTCCTGAGACTATAAAATATCAACTCCCATGCCTGAACAGTTTCACAACAAACCTTTAATCTTGGGAGGTGGGGGTGGGGATGGTGTCGGTGTTTGTGTGTGTTTGACCTCAACACATTCCATCTCTTAAAGATTATTTTATTTCCTGTGTCTCTCTATATAGTAATTCAAATAGTAAGCTACTCAGTGATCCTGTTATTTAATGTCACACTGCATTTCAACAAAAGCCATTATATCCTGTGTGACAGGAAAATGGGTGGAGGACCTTGTATATTAAACTTCCAGAAATTCTTGTTTACAAGGCTAACTTTTATGTCACTGTGTGCCTGTCCAAAAGTTTTTCAGTAGGTCATGACTTTTTTTCTAGGAAATTTATCTTTATAAAACACATTGGCAATTCTTCCCTTTTCATGAAACAAAATCTCTGAAAAGCACACACATCAGCATAAAAGACTCTTATTATATTAGAAGGTTCTATATTAGAGAAAAATTATATTAAGAGATAAATGCATGCAAAGTAGCTATGTCATTTGTTGTTTGGGGTTTTTTTGTGCCATTGAGTCTCCTGTCACCCTAGTACCCTATGTACAACAGCTCTGAACCCTGCCCTGTCCAGGGCCAGTCTCACTGACTCCAACACACCAATCCCCATTGCCCAAGTTACTATGTAAATTCAATTCATCTAGGGTCTTCCTCTCCTACACTGTCTTTCCACTCTTATGAGCACAATATCCTTCTCCAAGGACCTGTTCATCCTGGGCAAGTGCCCAAAGTATATATAAGACCTTATATATTGTAGATTTTCCTAATTATACAAAAAACTACTCCAAAACAACTGAATAAATAAACTCACTGCTATCAAATCTATTCTAACAATGACTCCATAGGATAGAGTAGAACTGCTGCTCTATAGAGTTTTCACGCTGCAAATCTTTTTTATTCCATATTTTTATTGGTTTGCATATATCATATACCTTGTGTTTCGCACATGTACATGTACAGTCTTTCACTTGTGTTGCATTCCATTCATGTTTGTAGTGGGTTTTTTCTTTTTTTTTTTTTCATCTGTAAATATTTTTTTAACTATTTTATTATTCTTTTTTAACAAACGGCCCCAGGGTTAGGGGACCAGGGGAAGGGGTTTTTTCTTCTTACAATCATTTCACTAGTAACTAAATATGTCAAAGCATTGTAAGCCAGCTACTACCCCATTTTAGACAGAAAATTGCTGATTTGCCTATCCCTGTCAAAGTCAAATCAGTATTCTGAGGGAACAAGCATACTCCTTTTGCTGAAGAATCTTTTGCTCCACTTGGAAACTTTAGCATCTGCATCCACAAACAAGGTGCAAACCATCAGGTTGCAGCAATCAATGCTAGCTGACAGCATGGATCATCTTCTCTTCATCTGCTTGGGTTCTGGTTAATTCATCCCCAGCTATATGTGGCTAGGTCCAAATGGGCATCAGCTACACACTCAGCTACACACTTCTCCCCGTGTTCCAGATCGTTTGATCCTTTCACTCAGCCTTCTGTTCCACATGGGGCCACGTCAATAAGCCAGAGGTCTTCTTGACTTGTGGCTCCTCAAGCCAGCAATTCTTTTTTGCTTAGCCAAACATCTGTATGTGCTAGGTGAACAGTACTGAAGGAACATACAAGCTCAAGGCTGCAAATCTTTAATGAAGCAGACTGCTACATGTTTCTCCCACAATGCAGCTGGTGGGTTCAAACTGCCAATATTTTGGTTTCTATCCAAGCACTTTAACCATCATACTACTAGAGATATTCTGTTAAGCTACAAAATCTCTAGCTGAGAGCACTTGTGGACTAGTCCATTGCAAGTTGAACTGTTAATCCAAAGGGTGAGCATTTGAAGTGGTTCAAATCTACACGGGCAATCTCCTCTCACTGTGATTTATAGCCTCTGAAATCCAATGGAGAATTGTTGTGAGTTATAACTGCAGTGAGTTTGAATGGGAGTTTTGGTATCTGGTTGTTTATGAGGGGTTTGTTGTTTTCGTTTTGGGGTTTTTTGGGTGGGTTGGGTTTCCTTTAAAAACAAAAGGTAAAAAAAAGGAACCTAACCGAAGGCAAAAAAAAGAAACAAAACCAATAAAACCGGAAAAAAAAAAAATGCTGGAGAAGCTCAATATCAGCTGTGAAAACTAGGACAGGAGCTGATAATGGAACAGACCACCAGCTACTCATATGCAAGTTCAAGCTGAAGCTGAGGAAAATGAAACCAAAACCATGGGAACCAAAATGTAACTTTGAGTCTATTCCATCTGAATTTCAGAACCATCTCAGGAACAGGTTTGAGGTCTTGAACACAAATAAGCGAAGACCAGATGAGTTGTGGGAGGATATCAAGGATATCATCCAAGAGGAGTGAAAACGTTCATTACAAAGACGGAAGATGAAGAAAAGACCAAAATGGATGTCAGAAGAAACTCTGAAGATTGCACTGGAGTGCAGAGAAGCCAAAGCACAAGGAAGATTTCAAGATACTAAAGAGTTGAAAGGAAGATTTCAAAAGGCAGTGCGGGATGAAAAGTAAAATATTACAATGAAATGTGCAAAGAGCTGAAGTCCAAAAACCAAAAGGGTCGAATTCGCTCAGCATTTCTTAAGCTCAAGGAACTGAAGAACAAATTCAAACCTCGAGTTGCTATAATCAAGAATGGTTTAGGCAGGGTACTAAATGATCCAGGAGGTATCAAAAGAAGATGGAAAGAATATACTGAGTCATTGCATTGAAAGGAATTGGAAGACACAGAAGAATTTAATGAAACAACATATGAGCAAGAGCCTATGGTGATGAAGGAGGAAATTCAAGCTGCTTTGAGGGAAATAGCAAAAAACTAAGGCCCCAGGAATAGATGCTATACCAATTGACATATTTCAGCTAACAGATGCTGCCCTGGATGTGCTCACTAAGTTGTGCCAAGAAATCTGGAGTACAACCACTTGGCCAACTGACTGGAAGAGATCTATATTTGTTCCCATTTCAAAGAAGGGTGACCCAACAGAGTGTGGAAACTACAGAACAATATCATTGATTTCACATGCAAGCAAGATTCTGCTGAAGATTATCCAAAAACAACTGAAACAGCACAGCAGCAGAGAACTACCAGAAGTCCAGGCTGGGTTTAGAGGGGGTCGTGGTAGGGGATATTGTAACTGATGTTAGATGGATCTTAGCTGAAAGCAGGGAATACCAGAGGAATATCTATCTGTGCTTCATCGATTATGCAAAGGCGTTTGACAGTATGGATCATAACAAACAGTGGCCGACTCTGAGGAGAATGGGAATACCAGAACACTTGATCATGCTAATGCGAAACCTATACTTGAACCAAGAGGCAGTCATTAGAAAAGAGCAAGGAAACACTGCATGGTTCAGAATTGGGAAGGGTGTATGCCAGGGATGTGTCCTGTCTCCATACCTGTTCAACCTGTATGCAGAACAGATTATCCGGGAGGCTGGGCTCTATGGGGAGAAGTGTTGGATCAGGATTGGTGGAAGACTCATCAACAATCTGTGTTATGTAGATAACACAACCCTGCTTGCTGAAACTGAGGAGGACCTGAAGCGCTTGCTGCAGAGGGTCAAGGATTGCAGTCTTCTATATGGATTGAGGCTCAATGTCAAGAAGACAAAGATTCTCACCACTGGACCAATTGGCAGCATCAGGATGGACGGTGAAGAGATTGAGATTGTTTACACCTTTAGTCTGTTTGGCTCTACAATCAACCCTCTTAGCACCAGCATCCAGGAAATTAAAAGACATATTGCGATGGGAAAGTCTGCTGTTAGGGACCTCTCTAAAGTACTCAAGAGCAACGGTGTCTCTCTGGAGACTAAGGTGCATCTGGTACAGGCCATGATCTTTGCAATCACTTGTTATGTGTCAGAAAGCTGGACAATGACTAGGGAGGCTAGAAGAATTGATACTTTTGAGCTTTGGTGTTGGAGAAGAGTATTGAGGGTACCGTGGACTGGTAAAAAAACAAACAGATTCACCCTAGAGATGGTTAAATCAGGCTGTTCCTTGGAGGCAAGGATACTGAGTCTTCGTCTGACATACTTTGGTCATGTTGTAAGGAGAGACCGGTTCTTGGAGAAGGACATCATGCTTGGGAGGGTGGAGGGCAGGTGCAGGAGGGGAAGGCCCTCTGGATTGATTTGGTGACTGGGGCAATCGGATGAGTTTGTTAGAGACAATGAGATTGGCACAGGACAGTGCAGAGTTTAGAGCTGTTTTACATAAGGTCGCTATGAGTCATAAACGACTTGATGGCACATAACAACAACAACAACTGGAGTCAGTAGCTGTAATAAAGGGTTAATATACTCAATTTCTAATTGAAAAATTAAAGGTTTAAGTCTCCCAAGGTGCAATTCAGAAGGAAGGCTTGGTGGTCTGCTTCTGAAAAATCAAAATTAAAAACTCTAAGGAAGACCATTTCTACTCTGACACACAGAAAGTCAAAATCTACTCAATGGCAACCAAGGGTGATGAATTCTTTCTCTACCTTCCTTTACTTGTCTGGCTAATTTACCTTGATCTCTCTTTAACATAGATCAACTTTCACTCTACAGGCTCCCAATGACTTTTTATTATGTAAGCAAACAGCGAAAGTGCAAACTTAAAGACAAAGAAAGCTTCAGACCACTTTTTATAACTTGTGTTATTAAATCTTGGCTGGCAAGCTAATCTTTGATACATGGAGCCGTTAATCATAGAATGTCAAGGACAGTCCATCCATTAGCAAAATAATCTAGCATTTTTTCCTGGATTTTCATTTTTCTTATAAGCTTTCTCTTACTGTATTTTTCTCCTTTAATTTAATTACTGTAATTTGGACATAGGAGGTAAAATTTCAGAAGCATGTACTGTAGTAATAGCAATCATATTACTGGTCATAATTTTCTTCATAATTTAGAAAAAGTGATAATATATCAATGAAGGAACTGTCAGAATGCAGCAATTAATTTCCATGTGTTAGTCACAATTTTATCACTGATCTTTTAGATAAGTGAATTTAAACAATCATCTAGAAAAGGGGGAGATGAAGTTCATTAGTAATATTTCATTTATTTCCTCTTAGTCCATGTCTACATGATACTAACAGATGTGTCTATAAAGACTATTCTAATGTCTTTTAGTCAGAGGCCTTCTTTAATAAAATGAGAAACAGAGACACATATAACAAAAATAAATATTGTTTCAAATGTATGTTTTTGCCATAATAAAGAGGGTGCATACTTTGTACATACAGTGAAATTAAGATTGAATGCTTTAAAAAAGTAGTTTATATAGGTTTGCATACATTATTTGTATACCTTGGGTCTCACACTTTCCCGCATTCACATAGTATTTCAGACAATAATTCCCATAGATTGTGTTATATAAAATTAATCACCATGGAACTATGCCTACCATTACCCTGTCTTTTCAGGTCCCCACCAAATCCTTCCCATTTCCTTTACCTCCTACCTCCTTCCACCAAATTGAATGCTTTTGAAAAGTGTCTTTATTTCAGAGAGTTCTAGGGACCTAGTCTGAAGGAGTTGTGGTGCTAACTGAAAGGCTGTTCTCTGATAGTTTGAATCCACCAGTGGCTCCTTGGGAGAATGATGGTCAATCTCCCTCCTCCTACCATTTACAACCTTGGAAACCCAGTGGAGAGTCAGTTATGACAATAACAATAACAAAAATAATTACAAAAGTATTCTCCAGAAAACTGCTTCTTATTGTTGTTGTTAATTGCCTTCAAGTTGAGCACGACTCCTAACAACTATGAACAAAAAGCCTGAAGTCTTTCTATAACTATCATCATTTATCAAAGTTCACAGAGTTTCCAGAGGCATGTTGTTTAGGAAGTGGATATCACTCCTGCTTCCAAACTTGTCTTAAACTGGGTGTTCCACCAAACACAGTCCACCATGAGTAACAGTTATAGCATTTGACACCCCAGTGGCACAAGGTTCAGCATCACAGCAACCCCATGTTACCTTACTACAGCAAACTGACAGAAGAATGCTGTACCACTAAGAAGTTGCATGTTAGATTATAGCAATATTAGCCACCATGTTAATAACAAAAGACTCTGTACTCCTCTAGCAGATCCTGTTATAGAACTGATATACAGAAAACCCTTAGAGGAAGCACTGTAAGTGTAATATTACTTATGAAAGTATTAAACCAAGGTGTACTCTCTATGATTGTGGTGTTTTGGTTTGTTGTTCAAAATTACTTTCCTAGAAATCGGCTTGGACTTTTACCTTATGACTAGAACTTAACACAGGGTGTGTATGAACTAATAGGGTTGGTCAGTTTCCCCATCCTACCAAGTTGAACAAGTTTGACACCAAAGGTGGGAATCTCACTACCACCAAGAAAGAGGAAGCAAAGAGTACAGAGCACATCCTTCAAGGCCAGAGAGTCCTACACTAGTCAGACCAGTTCCTATTCAAACAGCATCAACTTCAGTGGAGAAGAAGAGCATGAGACAGAGCTAACTTCTGCCTCACAAAGTTAGAGCCAGACGCCTTTACTCAGCTTGATACAGGACTGAGGGGATACATCACAATTAGCAGCACTAAAGAAACTTTTCTGGGGGTTCTAATGAGTAAGAAGTTGCACTAGTAACCCAAAGGTACATAGTTTGAATCCACCAGCTACTCCATAGAATAAGGATAGGAAATCTCCTCTCATGAGATTTACTGCCTCTGAAAACCTACTGAAGAGTCAGCTATGAGTCAGTTCCAACTTGAGAGCATAAAAAAAGAGAACTTCGGATAACTTACCCTTGAGGCAGAAGGTTGGAATACTAGGAAGCATACTGGAGAAGCTTCTGCACCAAGGCATAATATCCTGTAAACAACCTGAACTGTAATCTGTTACCCTCCCTGACAAACATCGTAACTGAGAGTAAGGTTCTGTGAGAATTGTGTATGCACTGAAACAAATTTCAGACCCAGTAATATAGAAGTATGATTAGTTTTGGAATCAGTAAAAGCAAATGCAGAAGCAGAGAGGCTATATCTGACCTTGTGATAATTGGTTTTGTTCTGTGCATATTGATGGGTACTACTTCCCTTTGTGAAGTTAACAGTGGTTAGGCTCTGTTGTCCCTATGTCACCTCAACTCTTTTTAGATGGTAGACAATGGGCTACATTTTCTAAAACAGAATGGATTTATAGATGCTTCTGTTAAGGAAATCCGGTGGCCTAATCTTAAGGAGCTGCATTGTCAACTCAAAGTCATGCAGTTTAATTCCACCAGCCACTCCGGAGAAGAAAAATTAGTAATCTCTTCCCATGCTATTAATTGCCTCTGAAAACATGCTGAAGGGTTAGCCATGAGTCAGTTCCAACTCAACAGTACATAACAAAAACTTTGGAGCCAGAAGTTAAAGGAGGATTTAGTAGCTTAGCTAAACAAAATAACAGATTCTACTTCATAGCAGCTTAAAGTTGAGCTGTTAATCTCAAAATCAGCAGTTCAAATCCACCAGCAGCCCTCCTGAAGGAAGTTGAGGCAATATCCTTCCATGAACATTCATAGCTTCTGAATCAACTCAGTGGCAAAAAGTTTGGGTTGAAAATTTCAAATAGCTTTTGTCAAAATTTCTCCCTTTTTTTCTTTCAGAGTAATTCTAATTCTCAATTTCTTAATTTAGGTAGCTTTCAATGTAATGTTCTGAAGAAAGGTCAAAGAGCAAACTTCCATGGATTCTATCTATCCATAAGGTAAAATTACTATAAGCAACTATAGAAATAAGCCAAAATCAAAATTTGTTTTAAAAAAAAGGTAAAATTACTTTGACGCTGTGCAGCTATCCTATTTAGGCAGAAAACAAACAGTGCTCAATCAAACGCATAATCAGAAAGGATAATAAACATAGTACACACCCAACTATCAAGTTGTGACATCATAAAATCAACAAAAACAATATGATTATGTATTTAAGCAAACTTAACATTAAAAAAAGAATCACTGAATGCTTTGTTGAAACTCATTTATTGTGTTTCAAAATCAAATCATTTCAAGGTCTATTTCCTAACTGAATTTATTCCAAGATATACTTTATTTATTATTTAGATAAATAATGAGCTCCCACAATGCTAGTGAGAGCTTAAAAACATCACTGCTGCTATTGTCATTTCTTGAGGTTTTCAAATGCTATTATTCATTCCAGACACTTATAGCATGATGTGCACAATGAACAGGAAACAGATGTGTCCTAGAGATTTATTCTACTACTTTGTGTGTATTTACTACAAATAGGCAAGAATTTAAATATTCACTTAATATAAAGTGAATTCTCTAGGGGGGTAAATACATCCCCAGGTTATAGATAAACAGAAGTAAAAGCAAAACAAACAGAAAAATACCCAGAGTCGGTGTTATGTTTTAGTCTCTGCAATTCCACTTATTGTTTGAATGTGAATTTCCTAAAATTCAAGAAAACTAGAGATACATGTCTGCCTTTCCTAATGAGGTAATTATAAGTTTCACATATAATAGTAAGTTTAAAAATTTCAATTTATTTAAAATGTCTTAGAAGTAACATTTATTAAGATTTGTTTTTTTTCTGTTGTTGTTGAATACCATTGAACCGGAACTGACCCATAGTTGACCGTCCTGTGGGTTTTCAGAGGCAGTTAATCACATGGGAAGAGACTGCCCATCCTTATCCCTCAGAGCAGCTGGTGGATAGGAACCACATGCATTCAGGACTGCAGTGCAGTTCCTACATCAAAACTACTCCTAAATTTGGAAAAAGAATAGTAAACATTAAATAAAAACAAGGGTGAAAGATAATATCACTTAGAAACTTGTTAAGCCAAGAGTTGTTGTTATTGTTGTTTACCACTGAGTGAGAACCAACCCATAGCTGGCTCTCCCACAGGATTTTAGAGGGAGCTAATCCCCTGGGAGGAGATTGCCCATCTTCATTGAGTGGAACAGTTGGTGGATTTAAACCACGTGCCTTTAGGATTGCAGAGCAACTTCATACTACTAGGCCACCAGAGCTGCCTGGTGAGGTCCTTGGCTTTCCATTCAAACCAAATGGAAAGGCAATTAAAAACAAAACAAACCAACCAAAAAAAGACCAATGCTGACTCATAGCAGTGTAATAGGTCAGGGTAGACTAGTCCCATAGAGGTTCTCAGGCTCTAAATTTTTATGGGACCAGACATCTACATCTTTCTCCTGAGGAAAAACTGGTGGATTAAAACTTTTGATCTTTTGGTGGTGGTTGTTGTTGTTAGGTGCCATTAGTCGTTTGCGACTCATAGCAACCCTATATGTACAACAGCCCTAAACCGTGCTCTATCCTGTGCCAATCGCATGACCTCTGACACACCCATCCCGATTACCCCAGTCACTGAATCAATCCACGTCATAGAGGGTCTTCCCCTCCTGCGCTGTCCCTCTACCCTATCAAACATGATGTCCTTCTCCAAGGACTTGTCTCTCCTTACAACATGTCCAAAGTATGTCAGACGAAGCCCCAGAATCCTTGCCTCCAAGGAGTAGCCCACTTTAACCTTCTCTAGGATGAACCTGTTTGTTTTCTTGTCAGTCCATGGTACATTCGATACTCTTCTCCAGCACCACAGCTCAAAGCCATCAATTCCCCTTTTATTCTCCCTAGTCATTGTCCAACTCTCTGATGCATAACAAGTGATTGCAAAGACCATGGCCTGTATCAGACACACCTTAGTCTCCAGAGAGACACCATTGCTCTTAAGTACTTTAGAGAGGTCCCTAACAGCAGACTTTCCCATCGCTATATGTTTTTTTATTTCCTGACTGCTGGTGCCAAGAGTGTTGACCGTGGAGTGGAGCAAACTGAAGCTGTGAACAATCTCAATCTCTTCGCCATCCATCCTGATGCTGCCAATTGGTCCAGTGGTGAGAATGTCTTTTTGACATTGAGCCTCAGTCCATATTGAAGGCTGCAGTCCTTGACCCTCTGCAGCTAGTGCATGAGGTCCTCCTCAGTTTCAGCGAGCAGGGCTGTGTCATCTGCATAACGCAAATTGTTAATAGAGATCGATCAAACATGCACTCAAGATGCATTGATAATAATGGGTGACTGGAACGCAAAAGTTGGGAACAGAGAGGAAAAATCAGTAGTTGGAAAATATGGACTTGGTGACAGAAATGAAGCTGGAGATAGAATGATTGAATTTTGTACAATCAATGACTTATTCATTGCAAATATGTTCTATAAGAAACATAAACGCAGGTATACACATGAATTTCACCTGATGGTATGCAAAGGAATCAGATCGATTACGTCTGCGGAAAATAGCAGCTGGAGAAGCTCAATATCAGCTGTGAAAACTAGGCCAGGAGCTGATTGTGGAAAAGACCACCAACTACTCGTATGCAAGTTCAAGCTGAAGCTGAGGAAAATTAAACCGAATCCACAGGAGTCAAAATAAGACTTTGATTTCATCCCACCTGAATTCCAGAATCATCTCAGGAACAGATTTGAGGCCTTGAACACTAATGAGCGAAGACCAGATGAGTTGTGGGAGGATGTCAAATGTATCATCCAGGAAGAGTGCAAACGGTCATTACAAAGACAGAAGAGGAAGAAAAAACCAAAATGGATGTCAGAAGAAACTCTGAAGATTGCACTGGAGCATAGAGAAGCCAAACTTGGCACAAGGAAGAATTCAAGATACTAAAGAGCTGAACAGAAGATTCCAAAAGGCAGCACGAAATAACAAAGCAAAATCTTTTGGTTATCAGTTGAATTATTAACCACTCTATCATCCGGCACCACAGTGAAGTCATAATGAGGGGGAAAGTTGAAAAATATATATATATAAAATTATACATGAATGTTCTGAACCTCAGCTATTCCTCCGTATGTGTAAGGACATAACCAGACTTGAGCTTATTTTGTCCCTTTGGTTACTTTTTGATTGAAGAAACAAGTAAGTCTTTTTTCCCCCTTTTAATAATTGTAAGAAAATTTTAAAACACACACTCTTAAAACATAACCCTTCATAGAAAGCCATGTCACTTCAAGTCATTTTCATTTTATCCACTTTGAATTCCATATAATTGCCATAAAATTAAGAACTGGAACGATGTTTAAAATAAGTGATAATTGCAAGGGGGCCTATAGGTGGAGACTAGTGTACGGTGAGGCAGGAGCCATCTGAGTGCAACCTTGGATCTGAGGGGGGGAAAAAAATAAGTGAGCAGAGTTAATGACAGAGGAATAGCTATTGCTTATTTTGAGATCTTATTTCTAGAATCTCTTCTTGTTATGCAGATTGCACAACCTTGTTTGCTGAAAGTCAGGAGGACTTGAAGCACTTGTTGCAGAAGATCAACAAATACAGACTTCAGTATGGATTGCATCTCCATGTCAAGAAGACAATGACTTACCACAACTTCTTACTACTAGGCCACCAGCTCTCTCTCAATTCGTAGGATAGAGTAGAACTGTCCCATATTGTACAATGAAATAAAATCCTTATGGAAGCAGACTGTCTCATTTAACTCACTGCACCACAAGTGTTGAGAGAGAGAGAGGGAAGGAGGGCAAAATTGTACACAACCTAGTGGTGTAGTGAATTATCTATTGGACTGCTAACCAAAAAGGTTGGTAGTTTCAATCCTCCAGTATCAATGGCAGTGGGCTTGGTGTATGTGTTTGACAATTATGTATGTTGCTGTGATGTACTGTATTCATGTGTGTATTTTCTGTAATGTATGTGTGTGGGTTTTGATTTTGTTGTTGTTGGTCTGTGGTTTGTTTTTTAGTATTTTGGCTAATGAAACATTTACCCAAGGAGGGGGGTGAAGACAAAGATTCTTACCAGTAGACCAATAGGCAGCATCATGATGGATAGAGAGAAGACTGAAACTGTCAGCAGCTTAATCTTGCTTGGATCCACAGTTAACACTTTTGGTACCAGCAGTCAAGAAATAAGGAGACACATTGCACTGGGAAAATCTGCAGTTAGGTACCTTTCCAAATTATTGATGAGTATTGATGTCAGTTTGAAGACTAAAGTGTGTCTGATTTGGGCCATGGTCTTTCCAATTATTTGCTATGCATCTGAAAGCTGGACAATGAATAAGTATAATAGGAAAATAATTGACCCCTTTGAGCTGTGGTGTTGGAGAAGAGCATCGAACATTCCATGGATGGCCAAGAAAATGAACAGATATGTCTTGGAGAAGGT